>NC_134881.1:34823409-34825909 GCF_041734735.1 Babylonia areolata | reverse complement strand
TCACCTCTATCGATGACAAACAAAAGTTACGATGAGTATTCCTTGGTAGAAGAGTTTGCAATGTGATTGATTTCCTGAGTGAGCGAATGAGACACACACACACACACACACACACACACACAACACACACACACACAGTGAGACAGAGAGCATAATAAAACCAGCCAACCAACCACACTGTCTCTGCCTCTGCCTCGCTTTTACACCCGACCTGATATGATCCTGCGCTGTTTCAACAAGAGCGTTGGGTGAGGTGTGGGAGGAAGGAGGTGGGGGTTTAGTGGATAGGGGAGGAGAAATGGGAAGAGTGTGGGGGGGGGGGGGGGGGGGGAGGGGGGGGGCGGGTGATGGGGGAAGGTTTTCGGGAAGACTGATTCACACCCACACTAACAAGAGGTCACTGAGGCACGCTCAGTGTGTGTGTGTGTGTGTGTGTGTGTGTGTGTGTGTGTGTGTGTGTGTTGCCGGAGATACGTACTTAGGTAGGCCTATCCTAATCAGAAACAGATAAAGATAACTGGGAAGACAGCTTTTATGTAGGTCGCCACGACGCGCGCGCACGCACACACACACACACACACACACACACACACACACACACACACACACACAGAGTTATGTTCTATTCATATCTGATATCACCAAAAGAACGAAAAAGGAAAGGAAGGAAAGAAAGAAAATAAGAAGGAAAGAAAGAAAGAAAAAGAAAGAAAGAAAGAAGGAAGGAAAGAAAGAAAGAAAGAAAAAGAAAAGGAAAAGAAGAAAGGAAGGAAGGAAAGAAAGAAAATAAGAAGGAAAGAAAGAAAGAAGGAAGGAAAGAAAGAAAGAAAAGAAAAAGAAAAGAAAAAGAAGAAAGGAAGGAAAGAAAGAAAATGAGGAGAGAAAGAAAGAAAGAATGAATGAAGGAAAGAAATAAAGAAAATAAGAAGGAAAGAAAGAAAGAAAGAAAGAAAGAAAGAAAGAAAATAAGAAGGAAAGAAAGAAAGAAAGAAAGAAGGAAAGAAAAAAAAAAAACATCATCCAAAGCGAGACAATACAGGAGAAAAAACACAACGGAAAATCGAATAATCAAGTTTTAAAATATGAACACGTAATGTTTGGAGTCAGAGAGAGACTGCGAGAGAGAGAGAGAGAGAGAGGGGGGGAGAGAGAGGGAGAAAGTGAGAGAGGGGGGAGGTACAGACAGACAGAAAGACAGACAGTGACAGTGACAGAAACAGAGACAGACAGAGACAGGGATGGACAGACAGACAGAGAGGGATAGGGAGAGAGAGAAAGAGAGAGTCCACATAGATGCAAAATACTCATCTTGAAAAGAGAGAGAGAGAGAGAGAGAGAGAGAGAGAGAGAGAGAGAGAGAGAGAAGACAAGACAAGACAAGACAAGACAAGACAAGACAAGACAAAGTTCTTTATTTCGAGGAGAACAGATAGGCACTGGTGTCCTTTTTTACATCCAGTCCCCGCCCTGAATAGGGTCTACACTACACAATACTAAATAAGAGAGAGAGAGAGAGAGAGAGAGAGAGAGAGAGAGAGAGAGAGAGGCAATTAGAGAGAAAGAGGGAGAGAGGGGGGAGGATGCGAGGGAGGTGGAGTGACGAAACGTCCATTGCTCCCTCTGCGAAACAATAGCGTTCCATTTTTGTGTGTGTGTTTTACAGTAGTTACCGACAATAATTTTCCATCTGTTTGCCTTTTTCTTTTTTTCTTTTTTCTATCGTTCTATTTATTTATTTATTCATTTGTTTGTCTTATTCTATTCATTAATTTGTTTGTCTATTTATCTGAATATTCATTCAATTCTATTTGCCATCAATTCATTTTTATGTCCATGTCTGCGCAGAAACAGACCTGGATGAATCTGGTGAACAGCTCTTGAGTGAGGTGCTCCATTGACTCTTCAGAGTTGTTGGAGAAGAAGAAGAAGAAGATGATGATGATGATGATGAGCAACAACAACATCAACAACAACAACAACAACGACAACGACATCATCAACAACAACGGCAACAAGAACAAGAAGAAGAAGAAGAAGAAGAAGAAGACGACGATGATGATGATGTGACTGATGTGACTGATGACTGATGTGTAGCACTCTCTCTCTCTCTCTCTCTCTCTCTCTCTATATATATATATATATATATATATATATGTATATATATATATATACAGTTCATAGACCTGGGGGAATATAGACCGAAGGAACGTGGATCTTAGGATACACAGACCAGCCCCCCGTGGGAACACAGACCTGGAAGAGAATACTTATGGACCAGAGGTACACAAAGCTACCTATTTTTTGTGTGGGGGATCACAGATTAAATTTGGGAGAAGATAGATCCGGCAAAAAACAAAGACCTAGGGAACTTAGACTCGGGGAAAACATAATAGAGATTTTGGGGGACTGAACATTAAAGACATGCTTTTTGCTCTGGAAATAAACCAAGGAAACTAAATCTCCTTTGTTGATACATGCAAAAGATGCAAAGAAAGAGAAA
>NC_134881.1:34808409-34810909 GCF_041734735.1 Babylonia areolata | reverse complement strand
ATCCAATGTGTGGTTGATGTGTCTTGCTGGCGAAAGAAAATGGCGCTGCACGGTGGCGACAAGCTATACCAAGGGAGAGCAGCCTGGATGTAACACAAAAAAGTGTGTTGTGGCAATACAATACAATACAATACAATACAATACAATATGGTGGAGTGACGGCCTAGAGGTAACGCGTCCGCCTTGGAAGCGAGAAAATCTGAGCGCGCTGGTTCGAATCACGGCTCAGCCTCCGATATTTTCTCCCCCTCCACTAGACCTTGAGTGGTGGTCTGGACGCTAGTCATTCGGATGAGACGATAAACCGAGGTCCCGTGTGCAGCATGCACTTAGCGCACGTAAAAGAACCCACGGCAACAAAAGGGTTGTTCCTGGCAAAATTCAATAGAAAAATCCACTTCGATAGGAAAAACAAATTAAACTGCACGCAGGAAAAATTACAAACCCCCCCCCCCAAAAAAAAACAAATGGGTGCCGCTGTAGTGCAGCAATGCGCTCTCCCTGGGGAGAACAGCCCGAATTTCACACAGAGAAATATGTCGTGATAAAATGAAATAGAAATACAAATAGTTGGGACAGCAAGCTGCCTCCTCTGCTGTTCTGGTAGTCATAGTCGGACACGACTGAGTATTATACACTGATTGACTGACTGCCCATTGTGCCCTATGGGGCATGTAGGGCAGTAACGAAGAACCGCCACTGTTCTGTTGTCTCTTCTGGGCTAACTCTCTCCATACGAACGGCGAAAGAGACGACGTTAACAGCGTTTCACCCCAGTTACCATCATCAAAATATTGCAAGCGGGAGGCTCTTTATACTGAAGAGATGAATGTTGACAAAGAATACCACAATTCTGACGACGGAAGCTAAAGGTTGGGTCATTGAGACACCCACTGGACATCCGAGGGGTCTGTGTAGAGGAGAAGAGAGGACTGGCCTGTACTGTGAGCTAATCTTTTGAATGGTAGGTTCCGCAGTGGCATTTATTCAGTATTAATACTGATTCCAAGAGCAGGCAGTTCAGATAAACAATGGTGACTGAAATCCTGACCTGCAAGCTCTGTCTTCTTCTTTGAAATATTTCACTTTATCTTAAAATGTAATTTTTGTTTTCTTACCTAAATGTTTTCTTTTAACATGATAGTTAATATGTATGCTGTGATCAAGGAAGGGTGTGCCAGTTGCTCATTCGTTTTTTTTTTTGGTTTTATCTGTTGATGAGCATTTGTTTTTTTAAATGTTATTATTATCTTACTGAATATTCTCCTTTTTATAATGATTGAAACGTACACACGCACGCTCAACACGCAGGCACACACACGCGTACGCGCGCGTGCGCACACACAAAACGATGCATGCACACGCACGGGCACACACGCAACACACACACAGTTGTTACACTCTGAATGTAATAGTATCTTACCCACATGTTTTTCTTTTTACATAATAATTGATGTGTACATGGTGATAAGTGAAGGGTGTGTCAGGTTGTTTTTGTTTTGTTTTTGCTGACGGACATTTAATTTTAAGTGAGACTAAAGAAAATTTTCTGTTTTTGGTGAGACTAAAGAAAATTTTCTGTTTTTGGTTGAACCAGATAATAAAGTATTTTGACTTGAATTGAATTGAATTCTTCTCATTCTTCTTCGTTCGTGGGCTGCAACTCACTCGTTCACTCGTATGGACACGAGTGGGCTTGTATGTGTATGACCGTTTTTTTCCCCGCCATGTAGGCAGCCATACGCCATTTTCCGGCGTGTGCATGCTAGGTATGTTATTGTTTCCATAACCCACCGAACGCTAACATGGATCACAGGATCTTTAACGTGCGTATTTGATCTTCTGCTCGCGAATACACACGAAGGGGGTTCACGCACTAGCAGGTCTGCACATATGTTGACCTGGGAGATCGGAAAAAAAAATTCCACCCTTTACCCACCAGGCGCCGTTACCGAGATTTCAACCCGGGACCAACAGATTGAAAGTCCAACGCTTTTACCACTCGGCTATTGCGCTCATCCAAGCTCTGATGACAGCCGCCCTTTGCAGAACAAGCATACTTTTTTGACTCACTGCAGACTGGTGTATTTGCCTTATGCCTTATGTATCTCCGTGTGTGTGCGTGTGTGTGTGTGTGTGTGTGTGTGTGTGTGTGTGTGTGGTAAACTTTAACATTGTCATTTTCTCTGCAAATACTTTGTCAGTTGAAACCAAATTTGGCATAAACATAGGAAGAATTCAGTTCTTTCCAGTCATCTTGTTTAGAACAATATTGCACATCTTGGACGAGCACCAAAAAAAAAAAAAAAAAAAAGAAAAAAAAAGGAAGCCAACACTCGGGGTTCGAATCTGCCTTCGGGGCTATTTTTTTTCTTTTTTCTTTTTTTTTTTACCCGAAGCTTTATAATAACAAAATACTGAACACATTTTAATGATTAGATTTGTTTTAAAAGTGTATCACAAGTGAGTCTTGAAGGCCTTGCCTCTCTTGTTTGTTTTT
>NC_134881.1:34790909-34798409 GCF_041734735.1 Babylonia areolata | reverse complement strand
GTCAGGCTCAGATGAGAATTCATGTAATATTTGTGAAGCTTGTATCCGTTATTGGTAACAATTTAGGACACATTCATTACTTTAGTCATCTGTCATATATGATGATTCACGAACTAATTGTGAATCCGTCAGCTGAAGATGAGAATTCGTGGTTAAGATAAGATAAGATAAGAATAACTTTATTATCTCCAACTGGAGAAATTTGGTCAGGTGCATTATCACAACATAGACAAGTAAACAACATTGGGACCATAACTGTAAAAGTCAACAACAGCTTTTACGAATATTACGAAGATACAAATGTAAAAAATATCTTATACACCGTTTCATACATACATCCACACACTGCAGGTAATAACTAGTATTCTTAATGTAAAACAGAAAGAATTAAGAAACATTATTTGAATATAGCTATAAACATAGCCTACTATACTGCACATTGATTATAATAGATAAGATAAGAATAAAGATACGTTACGGAAAACCGCAACCAGTTAATCAGCACACACCCGCCCCCCCCCCCCCCCCCCACCCCCACCCCCCACCCCACCCCACACACGCGGATTACTTGATATGTTCTCAAATAAAAGCATTTCACATATTCGCTTTTAAAAACATTGCAATTAATTATTACATCGTAATTATTAACAGAAATATATTTTGAATATATTTTATTTATAAACTAGTCATCAGTCATGGATAAGAATTCTTAGAAATGTCCATCACGGCTGAGTACAAGCGCTATGGAATACTCATTATCATCGGTAAATACTCATTAATAAGCATTCATTAGTCATGGATGAGAAATAATCATAAAGCAGTCGTCAGTTTCAGGAGAAATATTCACCCCTCTCTCTCGCTCTCTCTCTCTCTCTCTCTAACACACACACACACACACACACACACACACACACACACACACACACACACACACACTTACGTCACGCATGGGGAAAAGGAAATTCTAACCCCTTTTTTTTCTTCTTTGTTTGCAGACATATTTGATCAATTCTGCAGCATAACAGGCAGCCAGACAACAGAACATCTGCTACAGTCCTGCCCGCTCCACCAAGCGCTCCGAGAAAAAAACAAAAAAAAAAAAACCTGTCCCGAACCATATCCCAGCCGCCCGGAAGCTCTACAGAGGACTGGAGGACCTGCGACGTACTGCCGCCTGCGTCGAGGAGACGGGGGAATCCATCTGATAAATGACGAACGAGACAACATTAATCCTGCTGTCAGTTGTAAAAAATAAAAAAAAAAATAAAAATTCGGCTACGCCGTTTTTGCGCAGCTGACAGACAGCCGAAGGGGTAGACAGACGAATACAGCTGAACCTGTTGCGGAAGGCCGTGATAATTTGTCAGTCATGCCTGTCATTCACAAATACTTTCATTTTGTACCATCCGCCCACCAGCCCACCACCACCCGCGCGGCCTCTCTCAATGGCGGAGGCATCGTGGCACAGTCGGTTAGGTGTTGGCGTTGGCCGAACTTCTGTTCCAGTGTACACCACATGCGATCGGGGTTCGAGTCCGTTGGTTTCGACATGGTGTTGTGTCGTTTTGAAAGGCGCTCAACTCAGATCTTCCTCACTCCACCAATCGTGTGGACGGGCGCAAGACGTTGGGGGTGGGATACGAATTTGTATTTGTCTTTCTTTTCATCACAACAGATTTCTCTGAGTGAAATTCGGGCTGCTCTCTCCAGGGAGAGCGCGCCGTTACACTACATCGCCACCCATTTTTTTTTTTTTTTTTCCTACGTGCAGTTTTATTTGTTTTTCCTAATAGAAGTGGATTTTTCTACAGAATTTTGCCAGGAACAAGCCTTTTGTTGCCGTGGGTTCTTTTACGTGCGCTAAGTGCATGCTGCACACGGGACCTCGGTTTATCGTCTCATCCGAATGACTAGCGTCCAGACCACCACTCAAGGTCTAGTGGAGGGGGAGAAAATATCGGCAGCTGAGCCGTGATTCGAACCAGCGCGCTCAGATTCTCTCGCTTCCAAGGCGGACGCGTTACCTCTAGGCCATCACTCCACATCTATGCACCAGCTGGATGGCGTAAACGGTTATGAGACCTTTAAACTTTAACCTTCTTTTCTTTTAACCTATTGAGACCGACCACATTGTGTTCTTTGCAAGAAGCAGTCAAAGTTTCGTGGTTATCTCATGCATAAAGATTGAAACGGTGCCCGTTTTCAGTATGTGCCATTCAATAGTTGACATCTCCTATTCTTGTATTGTTTTTTTTTGTTAACTTGAACGTGAGAGAGAGAGAGAGAGAAGTAGAGTGTGTGTGTGTGTGTGTGTGTGTGTGTGTGTGTGTGTGTGTGTGTGTGTGTGTGTGAAAGAGAGAGAGAGAGAGAGAGAGAGAGAGAGAGAGAGAGAGAGAGAGAGAATTGCCATTCATAAATGACATCTCCTATTCTTGTTTTGTTGTGAACTTCAACGAGAGAGAGAGAAAGTGTGTGTGTGTGTGTGTGTGTGTGTGTGTGTGTGTGTGTGCGCGCGCGCGCACGCGCGCGCACGCGTGTGTGTGTGTGTGTGTGTGTGTGAGGGACAGAAGAAAGAAAAGTGAGATAGAGACAGAGGAGATAGGGAGAGAGGGGGAAGGAACAGAAAGAGAGGCATATGGAGAAATAGAGAAAAAGTGAATGAGAGAGAGAGAGAGAGAGAGAGAGAGAGAGAGAGAGAGAGAATGCAAATCATTTAATCATCATCAGACCATAGCCCCTCATGTAACGGGGTACAGGAACATACAAGAATATCATATCTTTAGGAAAAAAAAATTGACATCAAACACATGTGTCAAAAGTCACGTCAAAAGACATTGAAGTTTGAATCATATTGTTAAGACAATACATCATCCCTGAATTTGAATGTATTTCGACATCGAATATCGACAAATTCCGAACATCAGTATTTCTAACAGACGATATCAACAAACTTGATTTCAATGCTACATGGGCATGTGTGTACATATACATAATTATACCCATATATGTTTGCATGCATCTAATTCAAAGGTTTATAACGATGAGTAATATCCTGTCTATATGCATAGATCTAAGTGTATGTGCCTGAAAGAGTGCTGCCCTTTTATTTGCCAGCTCATGATATGAATACATGATGGCGTGCTTGCCTTTTTTTTTTTCGCGGGACGGTTGGCCTTCGCCGCTTTGTTTATCGGCCAAGTTAAGTCTTGCTGTGCTTGTGCCCCAGCGTTGATGCTTCTCGTTCTCTCTCTATTGACTTCGTCCTCCACCACTCGTTTATTATTCATTTTCTTCACTTTATTTATATCTCAGCTTAGTTTTGTTCAAAACTCATGTATGTTCACGTCTTCTAGTTATGATGACATCCGTCACATATTCAGTATGTACATGTGTCAGGACAGGACTTAATATAAGATTTTCTTGTTGTCCTGTTCATCGATATCTGTGTTGTATTGTGACATGTTCCAAATTATATTAAAAAAAACTGTTTAAACCAGTGCTACGTGGATGACAGAGAAGAGAGACACAGAGATAAAGACATAGTGTACACCAAGTTACCGTCAGTCTGTGAACCTTTTATTCGGGTTCATCAACGTAGACAAATCACACAGACCACTTACAAACTATAAACACTCATTCATAAATTTATTGCCAGTAAACCGTCGTTCAAAACACAGCTAGCAATAAAGTCGTTCTGCACGTGTGTGTGTGTGTGTGTGTGTGTGTGTGTGTGTGTGTGTGTGTGTGTGTGTGTGTGTGTGTGTGTGTGTGTCAACAGTGCGTTAGCAATCCGTAGCTTACTGCTTCCAAATCGTTTTGGAAGGCCTCATAAACAACTATACTGACAATTATAAAGAGACTGAAGCAGACGTTTACTGACATCAATTTTATTTTTACTTGACAGTCACAAGAGACTGATGAGGAAGAGTTAGTGAGGAAACGTCTGGCGTTACCGTGTTACCGTGTGTTACGAAGTGGATACAAACCGAAGGATGATGCATCGACTATTGGCGAAGGACAAAGAACAAAGCTATGTCCGTAAAGATGTCAGAATAATAGTGAGTAATAAAAATCATCATGCTACTACTACTAGGACTACTGCCACTACTACTACTACTACTACTACTACTACTAATGATGATGATGATACTACTACTTCTACTACTAGTACTACTGATAATAATAATAATAATGATGGTGATGATAATGATAATGATGATAATGATAACACAGACTAACGCTCATACCTCCCAGACAGGGAGCTCCTGGCGTTTACAAAGTTTTACATACAGAGAATAATTATACGTGCATTCCAGTGCGACATGTACAGTACATAAACATAGGGACGAGTACACACACACACACACACACACACACACACACACACACACACACACACACACACACACACACACACATGCTTATAAGACACAATGAAACATAAACATGTGTCTGTGTCTGTGTGTGTGTGTGTGTGTGTGTGTCTGTCTGTCTCTTTGTGTCTGTGTCTGTGTGTCAACAGTGCGTTTGCAATCCGTAGCTGACGGCTTCCAAATCGTTTTGGAAGGCCTCATAAACAGCTATACTGACAATTATAAAGACACAGACACAGACACAGACACCTCTATGAGTAACTAAAACTGAAACGTCTTATTGATCTTCAACCATCGCACAATCTAGAGTTCAGTGTCGCTCAGAAATCGGTGCTTGTGTCTTCTTTTTTTTTTCTTTTTTTGTTGTGTGTGGGTTTTTTTGCCACTGTCCATTAACAATCTTCCTCTGTTGTAAAATATTTAGTTAACTATGCCGATTACAAAACCGTTCATTCGAGCCAGCATTACCTAAAATGATTTTGCTAATGGTCTCCGAGAAAATGGTTATCAACTGGTCAGAGAGACTGAATTTACTTTGACAACACGGCTTTAAAACGGTCATAAACACAATACATAATAATTCACCACCTTGTCCTGTCCCTGAACTTCTGTTGGTGTCGTTGGCCCACCAGTGAAGACACCACCATCACTCTTCTCCACTCTGTCTCTGTCCTCCGCGGCTTTGTGGAGCTGCGCCAGGTTCATGCCTGTCCATTTTGGGTAGCTAGCATCTTCCCACCTCTTTATTACTCGTCTCTGGTTTCCTCTGACTGTCGTTTGCAAGATGGTCTTTGCGCGCGAAACATGTCCAGACCACTTCGGTTCATGAGGACTATGAGGTCATGATGAGGTCCTGTTGTTCGTTGAACCTTGCTGCGGCGCACCTCTTCGTTTGGCGTAATGATAACGACAGCGTTGTCGACGAGGGCGTAAATAACATTGTCAACTATATTCACCCGCAGAAAACTTGGACAACGAAAAGTAATAAACTATACACACATGGGGAAACTGATCAATTGATAGCTAACATGAACACACACACACACACACACACACACACACACACACACACACAAGATCGAGAATGTTTCCAACTCTTAAAGAATGACACCTTTTGGCTCTCTTGGATAAACTATCAATGTAGGGTATCCAGGAATGGATGTCGTCATTAGTAACTCCCAGAGCATTATAAAAGTTTGCTTCATCAAAACTATAATTATTATGCTCATCCCCAATGTATATGGAAAGCTTGTGGATACTTTCATTTTGCCTTTTTTGATGAGAGGTAGGTAAACATGCCACACCCACATTTGTGTATTGTGTTTATTGCTTTACGTAGTCCATGTTTTCAGATGGTGAAAATAGTTGGCAATAGGAAAAACAGATAGAACTGCACGCAGGAAAAAAAAAAACACAAAAAAAGTGGCGCTCTCAGTGTAGCGAAGCGCTGTCTCTGGGGAGAGCAGCCCGAATTTCAGACAGAGAAATCTGTTGTGACAAAGAAGAGAAATACAAAATTCAAATGTTATTTATGCCAAGTAGACAATGCTGTCGTTTTGTGTCAGATTAAACTGAGTAATTTTGTTATATGTGACAAACTGAAAAGAAACGAAAGACAGAAAAAACGAAAGAAAGAAACTGTGCAGCCGACAATGCCCACAAACCATCTTCAACCCCACTGACTGTTGCTAACAAGCATTGCTCGACAGAGAAGGGCTGTCACCTCACTGAGATAAGATGGAGATTACAGGTCAGGAATACAGTCATCTTTCTTCACATATACGTCTTCCCCTTGGGATTATACAATCAATTCGTTTTTGGTAAATATCAATTATCTCTCGTAAGATCAAGATTGACCTACAGTCAAGAAATTTTCTTTTCTGCTCCGCCGACGTTTCTAAAGAAGCTGCGAATAATTGACAGTAAAGTTGTGAAACTGGCTTTAGGGGTACCTGTGCATACTAAGACCTCAGAAGCCTATAAGCTTGCGGGTATTCTACCACTAGATGAAATCAGAAAATTAAGTTCTGCTAAATATATTGTGAGATGTACAGCAGTGGATGATTTTGAGGAATTGAATATTAGGTCTGATATTGATTTTCCAAAAAATGCACAAAATAATTCAAATCTACAACGCATTCGCACATATGTGTCAGATATTTTAAATTCTTCAGACATTGATTTGCATGATATGGCACCTCGTGTTCTGGTGCCACCTGTCCCTCCCTGGGAGTTAACAAAAGCAAACGTCAACATATGTGCTTCTGACACAACAAAAGGAGAATCTCCACATATAATAGCAGCATCTGTCAGAATTGAATTAGAAGAAAATTTTGATTATCATTTAAAAGTTTACACTGATGGCTCGGTCCTGGATGATAGCAGTGCAGGATCTGCTTTTGTCATTCCTGACCTAAAAACAGAAAAATCATATTATTTAGGTAAGGGACATTCAATTTTTACAGCTGAATTGGTGGCCATCCTTATGGCTTTAAATCATTTTGTTGATATACCAATCATAGTAAGTAATACCCTATTTTGTGTTGGTTCTCAATCTGTCTTAAAAGGTTTGCTCCTTTTTGAGAATAATCAAAGAGAAGATTTATTTTTTGAAATTAGGTATTTATTGCACTCCCTATTTGTGAAGGGTACAAATGTTGATTTTTGTTGGATACCATCCCACACTAGATTCCGTTATAACGACCAAGCAGACAGGGCAGCAAAAAGGGGAGCAAAAAATCATATAGTTAGTATAAAAGTATATTGCCCATTGTCATAGAAGGAAATAAGCAATATACTAGAAAGAGACTTTTATAGGTGCTTGAATTCAAGTCTAAAACCTCGTCAGTTGACTCTCTCAGACTTTGGTCCGATTCGCAGACCAGTTCTGAGCTTAGCTCTCAGACTATTATCAAATTCATTACGGACCAAGTATTGTTCTAATGTCAAGTGTATATGCGTTAGTAACCTGACAATTGAGCATGTAATTTTTCACTGTAGCTTGATGAAGCCTTTTGTACACGAAAGTGTGTCTTCACAAGTGACTAAGAACGTTGATGTTTTTGACTTTTTGCATTCATTATCAGTTGTTTCGCTTGTCAGTTTAACGACTTCTCTCTTACGAAGT
>NC_134881.1:34778409-34785909 GCF_041734735.1 Babylonia areolata | reverse complement strand
GCACTTGCAAACGACAGGAAGAAAGGTTACTCAGCAAAACAAGAATATCGCTCAGCACAAAAGTTAATCAGTGCCAGGCAGAAGTTGACGCAAATGTTAATAGAACACTGGCCAGTCCATCAGTGCGTCGTAAGGATTGTACCAGCCGTGATTAAAGGAGGCGGGGTTGTGGTGATGGTGGAACCTGGCTCTGCGTGTTGATTTCTTCGGTGTTTCCCAGAGAAGATCTCGAACATGTCGCCCGATGTTTCCTGCGAGGATGCTGGTTCCTCTGCCCTTGTGGTGGACAGCGTCTCTGAGGGCGTTGGTCTTGAGGTTGTCGTTCTTTATAAATGATATGTTTTTTTCGTCAAACTGTTCCGAGGCCACCATTGCGTTGAACAGTTGTCTCTTGACCTCCAGTTTTGAATCTTTAACAGTGGTTGCTGAACTTACGATGAACTTTGTTGTTGGATTTTTCTTTGCAGTGTCTTTCAATGTTGAGATAAAGAAATTACTGACTTCTGTTGTATCTTTTGATCTTAAGTCGTTGATGCCACAATGAATGACAACAGCTTCAGGCTTTTTCTCTGTGGTGGTGACAGCTTGAAGTAAATTTCTGGTTTCAGACACTGTGTGGGTTTTTTGCATGGAGGCTTTGAAGTATTATGATCTGCCCAGTCTGTTTTCCTGCACACGGTTGAGCACGGAATCTTGGAGAATTGTTCCTTGGGTACTTCCCCATTTTCTTCCTTCTGTGCAGAACATGTACTTCTAGACATTGTACTTTTTACGTCATCCAACGTCTTTTCGTCACAAGACGTCACGGATTTTTCAACATCTTTTTTCTTCTTTTGAAGGGCAGTTTTGTCTGGGTGGCTTGCTCGTCTTCTGTCTGCGAAACTCGCTGAGTTCTCTGGTGAGGAAACTCTGGGCCACGTCGGCGTAGGTAGGTGTAGGGCTGGGGCTGGGGCTGTCAGTTTGTGTTGCCTGTGTTGTCATGGAAACAGGTTCCATTCTGCAACGTTTTGTTGGCTCTTGTTGTCCCCGTACAATTGCTTCCAGGGAAGAGACACGATCACACAAGACCATTATGATGTTTCTTAGTTCCATGATCGTGTCGGACATCTCGGGGATGGAACTGAGATTGCTGATCGGTCTTGCATTCGCTTCCCTGGAACTCGTGTCGACCAGTTTTGGAATATGGTAATATAATATGGTATCCCAGACTAATAAGACAGTCTAAAGCAGTTGAACAGGTGCAAAAGAGAGCAACTAAAATGATACCAGAGTTAAGAGATTTGGACTACCAAAACCGTTTGAGACAACTAAACTCACAAAAATACAGAAGATATAGAGGAGACATGATACAAGTATTCAAGATAATTAATAAAATGGTTGATACTGACCCCTGCAACTTATTTTCTACCAACAAACTCCATGTTACCAGAAGTTCAAATACTAACCTTTTCACAAAATTTTGTAGAACAAATATTCGTAAGTTTTCTTTTAGCTTTAGAGCCGTTAAAGGATGGAATGCACTGAATAATTCAACAAAAACAGCTAAAACTATTGACCAGTTCAAGGATCTTCTAGACAATGACTCTAAATCATTAATAAAGCCATTCGATCTTGATGAATGAACATTTAAAAAATTTCATACGCATGTACGCAACCCTAAACTATTTCTATATTAAGAAGAGGCGTTGAAAAGCCAAAAAAGCTTCTTCTTTTTAAAAAAAAAAGTCCCAAATTCTGTACCTGTACCTGTACCTGTGTCGGTGGGATGAGACAGCCGCTTCATTTGTTCAGTCGTCCCAGACTCGCTTCGCAAAACATTCATGGACTCACCGGTTTTAAGGAGTCCGGTCGCCTCATTGTTCTGAGCGGTTTTACTGTGTACAGGTGTAACTGGTTTCCGCTCGATTTTCTTGTTCTCATTTCTTCAAAACGTCTGCGACAACTTCTTTCCGCGAAGAAATTATCCGCTGAGTGTAGTCTCCGCCATTTTGCTGAGTGTGTGTGTGTTTGTGTGCGTGTGTTTATGTTTTTGTGTGTATGTGCATGTACGTGTGCGTGTGCGTGATTTCGTACGTTCACATACATACACACGTTTCGTGTATGTGTCTGTGCGTGTCCATGTGCCTGTTTCAGTTGTGTGAGGAGGAAACAATCTGCGTCGAAGAAGTCATAAACGGTGTTCTCCAAGCACGCTGCAAGCGTAAGTATTCAGTGTATATTTGCTTGGAGAGACAGAGAGAGAGAGAGAGAGAGAGAGAGACAGACAGACAGACAGACAGAGAGAGAGGCAGAGACAGAGAGTACAGAGAGAGTCTGGGGCTGAGAGATGCACACAAATACAGTTGTCTGTGTTTTGCACTAATGTTGCTGTGTGCAGTTGACAGGTGCAATAGCCAAATAGTTAAAGTGTTGAACTTTCCATCTGAAGGTCCCGGGTTCGAATCTCGATGACGGAGCCTGGTGGGTAAAGGAAGGAGATTATTTTCCGATCTCCCAGGTCAACAGATGTGCAGACCTGCTTTCGCCTGAACCCCATTCGTGTTTATATCCACTCAGATGATCAAATTCGCAATACGCATGTCAGAGATCCTGCAATCCATGTCAGCGTTTGGTGGGTTATGGAAACAAGAACATACCCAGTATGCGCACGCCTGAAAACGTAGTATGGGTGCCAGCATGGGGGGATAAATAAACAAAACGGGCATGCACGAAGAATATTACATGTCTGACTGATTGTGGATCTGTGCCAGCCTGAAGTGTGATTGAAAAACACAGGAAACGAATGACGTGCGCCCAATGGCGGCAGCCGTCAGTCGGCTGTACCCAGGTAGACAGCCTGTTGTGCAAATGACCCCGTGTTTGTAAAGAGCTTAAAGCTTGGGTAGGCGCTGTATAAGTATCCATATCATTCATCAAATTAATAACAAAAAGGAGTCAGCTACACGAAAGGAAGCACAGAATTCGGCCAGTCTTGACATGGGGTCCCAAATCACCTCCCACCCCTCTGTTTTGACTTACTTGTGTAAACAAAGTGAGTCTATGTTTTAACCCGGTGTTCGGTTGTTTGTGTGTGTGTGTGTCTATGTGTCCGTGGTAAACTTTAACATTGACATTTTCTCTGCAAATACTTTGTCAGTTGACATCAAATTAGGCATAAAAATAGGAAAAATTCACTTCTTTCCAGTCATCTTGTTTAAAACAATATTGCACCTCTGGGATGGGCACAAAAAAATTAATAAATGAAGCCAAATTATATGCAAACTGCATTTACTGTTATATTTATATTTTTTGTATTCTCTAAACTTGGCACTTTGATCTGATATTCTGACCCAACAACTAGAGCAGTCATTATTATCATTTTTTGTTCAAACAGGAACTTCTTTTGCTAAGCATGGAAATTTTATTTATTTTGCAAACGTTTTGGTGCAGATAGTAAAGGGAAATTACTCTGTAATTAATGCTAGGGGACTTAATTTGCTTTAAACTGATCTTTCTCATCTTAAACATTACATTTTAAAATTATACTCAATATATAAAAAGCTTGGATTTTTTTTAAAGTGTATCTCAAGTGAGTCTTGAAGGCCTTGCCTCTCTTGTTTTCTCTTGCATTGAAGATTATATTTCTCTTATTGAAACCTTATCATCATTAACAGAATTTCTTACTATTCACACAAATGAATGTAGAAGATTTGCACCATTAACATTAAGCAACTATCTCAATTTGCTCATGATGCGGAGTTGATGAACACTGTAGATGTTTTATCCTTTGAAAGATATATTCATCGAGTAAACAGAATTTGGCAAGTATTGAGGGCTTTTCGTGAATGCACAAGAAGCAAACAAACAAAAAAACAGCCACAAGCTAGAAAGCTGTTTACTTATTGCAGCACTTATCCTTACTATATTTTGTTTTGTGATGTGCTTCTTTTTATTTTTATTTATCACCCCCTATTTTAAAATAAAAACGATTAAGCAATTTTGCGGTGCACTTCAGTTACTACAAGGGTGCTTTATGTCATAACACAAAACAAAACAAAACAAAAACGGTGAAAAGAAGAACAAAAGCTTTAAAAATAAGAAGAAAAAAAGATAATGAAAATTTAAAAAGTCCCGAATCTAAATGGACGTCCACAAACAGCGTCGTTAGATTAAAATTCTCATTCACGTCGTTGAATTCTAGACAACGTATCGGAACTGAACCAGACGATATTAGTAAGGACTTTGCCAAAAGGCGGTGGTTATGATGATGATTATGATCATTATTTTGATGATGGTGGTTGTAGAGGTGGTGGTTGCGGTGGTGGTGATGATGGTGATGTTGATGATGATGATGGTGGTAGTAGTGGTGGTGGTGGTGGTGGTGGTCATGATGATGGTAGTGGTGATGATGATGATGATGATGGTGGTGGTGGCGGTGGTGGTGCGGTTGATGATAATCATCATTATGATCATGATAGTGAAGATGGTGCTGGGGATGATGACGACGGTGATGATGGTGATGAGGATGATGGTGATAATGACGACCGTGACAACGCCGACGACGATAATGATGACGACGACGACGCTGACAAACCACAATGATGATGTCGACGACGATGTCTGGTGACGATAACGGTGATGATGATGACGATTACAGTGATGATGATGATGATGACGACGATAACGATGATGACGATAATGATGATGACGATGATGATGGTAGTGATGATGATGATGATGGTGATGATGACAATGTAGTATGTAAATTTTAGCCATTGTGATGTGAGACTATGTTGATTTTTTTTTTTTACTTTTTACTTTTTATACATGTCTTTGCGTCACTTAGTCTTGAATTTCAATATTTTACTGTAAAACGCGCGGTGAGCCCAGTTTGAGATGGAGGTACTGCGCAATGGTTATAAGCTTGCACATAATTATTATCATGACGACGACAACGACGATGCTGACGATAATGATGATGAGGAGGAGGACTATGACAAACGTTTCATGAATGGCTGCTGCAACAACAGCATTCCCCGGCACGAACCCGAAGCCTGGGGTGTGTCCCAAGGACGTCGTGAAGACGACGTACGGGGGAAGAGGCGGAGGCGGTGAGTGCCCCTCCACGTGTGATCGCGACAGGGACTGTGTGGGCGGCGACAAATGCTGCGCCAACGGCTGCGGGGGTCGCACGTGCCGAAAACCTGCCGAGGAGAGTCATGCTGGTGCTGGTGGAGCTCATGGTGGTGCTCATGGTGGTGGTGGTGGTGGTGGTGGACCTGTCCATGGACCTTCTTGCCTTACTGTGGTATGTGTGTGTGTGTGTGTGTGTGTGTGTGTGTGTTAGAGGGGTGGGGATGGGTTGTGTGTGTTGAGGGGTGTTGTGGAGAGGGGAGGGGGGTATGTATGTGTGTGTGTGAGGGGGGGGTGGGAGGTGGCGGGGAGGGGAGGGGAAGAGTGGCGGGGGGGGGGGGTGCGGGGGGGCTATGTATGTGTGTGGTGGGGTAGGGGGTGGGGGTTTGGGGGGATATGTATGTGTGTGGGGGGGAAGGAGGGGTAGGTGTGTGTGTGTGTGTGTGTGTGTGTGTGTGTGTGTGTGTGTGTGTGGGTGTAGCGGGATGGGGTGGGGGGGTGGTATGCATGTGTGTGTTTGCGCGCACCTGTGTGTGTGTGTGTGTGTGTGTGTGTGTGTGTGTGTGTGGGTTTAGAGTGTGCTTGCGTGTGCATGTGTGTGTGTGTGTGTGTGTGTGTGTGTGTGTGTGTGTGTGTGTGTGTGTTTGGTGTGTGCTTGCGTGTGTATGTGTGTTTGGTCTGTGTTTGTGTGAATGTGTTGCTCTGTGTGTGTGTGTGTGAATGTGTTGCTGTGTGTGTGTGTGTGTGCATGCGTGCGTGCGCGCGCGTGCGTGTGTACGTGTGTCTGTGTACGTGCGCCTGTGCGTATGTGTATGTGTGACTGAGAATATTTCAATAATCAAAAGCAGCAGTCCACATAATTGTATACGTGTTAGATCGCCGTGAGGCAGTACACCCGAAGAGACCCTTTAATGCGTTGCTGCTGAGTCACTTCTGTGACGCTTTGTCCACATTCTGAGGTGTCGTCTGCTGACGACTGTGATCGCGCGCTAGCAGATTAAACATTTGTGGCTTTTTTACTTTTCACTGTATATAGTTTGCTATGTGATACTATATTTATACTTAGTATGTACTTTTTTTTCAGTGCATTGTTCTTATCCCAATTTGTAATGTTTCGCACTTAGCTGGACTGTTTTGATGGAAGGTGTGACGTGTTGTGATAGGTTATTGTTATTGGAACTATGGCATTGTAGTAAAGCTCTTAGAACAAAATTTATTTGCTTAGGGGCCGTATAAATATGATAATAACAATGATAATGATGATGCTGATTATGATGATAACAATAACGATAATGATAAGAAGAATAAGAATAGAAATAAGAATGTTAAATAAGAATAGTTATTATTATCATCATCATGATCACAATTCTTCTTCTTCTTCTTAATAAGGTATATTTGTATTTGCATTTCTTTTTATCACAACAGATTTCTCTGTGTGAAATTCGGGCTGCTCTCCCCAGGGAGAGCGCGTCGCTACACTACAGCGACACCCATTTTTTTGTATTTGTTCCTGCGTGCTGTTTTATTTGTTTTTCCTATCGAAGTGGATTTTTTCTTCAGAATTTTGCCAGGAACAACCCTTTTATTGCCGTTGGTTGGGTTCTTTTGCGTGCGCTAGGTGCATGCTGCACACGGAAGCTCGGTTTATCGTCTCATCCATCCAAATGACTAGCGTCCAGGCCACCACTCAAGGTCTAGTGGAGGGGGAGAAAATATCTGCGGCTGATCCGTGATTCGAACCAGCGCGCTCAGATTCTCTCGCTTCCTTGGCGGATGCGTTACCTCTAGGCCACCACTCAACATAACAGACTTTAATCTGAATCGTGGAATTCCTTTTTGAAGTATCACGGTAACATATTCATTTTGTACTTGAAAATAAAATGCTCGTTTCTTTGTTTGCTTGTTGCCTTTCTTTTTGTACAGAAGAGAAGCTCTTTTCAACCTTTGTGTCATTTCTTTTCTTTTGGTTTTAAACTCCGTATTGCTTTTAAAATCGTTGAAAAGTTTTGTCATTGTAAAAGGAGCTTCTCTGCTTCTGTCTGTCTGTCTGTCTGTCTGTCTGTCTGTCTGTCTGTCTCTCTCTCTCTCTCTCTCTCTCTCTCTCACTCTCTCTCCTATGGCGTTTATGAATACCATACTTGTGCCTCTGTGTGTGTGTGTGTGTGTGTGTGTGTGTGTGTGTGTGTGTGTGTGTGTGTGTGTGATTATTACCATGTTTATGCCTCTATGTAGTATTGTATTCGCATGGTATGACTTTAAAAGTAGCATTGTGTAGCGCATGCAATGACATATATATAATGTGGTATTACGTAGTGTAGTCCCTGCTTCAGGGCGGGGACTGGATGAAAAAAAAAAAAGCATGCCAGTGTTTGTCTATTATCCTCGAAA
>NC_134881.1:34763409-34775909 GCF_041734735.1 Babylonia areolata | reverse complement strand
GCCAGCACGTGCAACACGGACAGTGACTGTAAAGGGAACGACAAGTGCTGTAAGAACGCCTGTGGGGCCACCACGTGTCAGGCTCCCATACCTTCCTGCGACTTCGTGGTAAGTGTGGCCCCTACCCAAGCAGAGCTGCTTTGGAAAATTGTTGAAATTCAAGTTTTGTCTTCCATTTTCTCCTGCGAAAGCAAGATTAAATGCATTTCCATCGCACCATCGTCATGCTAATCTCCATCATCTTTACACCATTATCGAAACAAGAACATAACATGAACCAAAAGTCGGGGATACAAAAGAGCGAGAGAGAGACAGAGAGAGAAACAAACAG
The DNA here is from genome assembly GCF_041734735.1 of Babylonia areolata. Lineage (NCBI taxonomy): Eukaryota > Metazoa > Mollusca > Gastropoda > Neogastropoda > Buccinidae > Babylonia > Babylonia areolata. Next base: position 34,775,578 of record NC_134881.1, on the reverse strand, counting down.
ATAGAGACACACAGAGAGAGACAAACATACAGAGAGCTAAGAGAAAACAACAAACAGAGAGGGAGTGAGAGAGGGGGATGCATGGGGGTGGGGGTGGTGGAGGCAATGGTGCTGTTAGACTTGGGCGCCATAGTCAGCATTTATTCATCAACGAAGGTTGGCTGTCTCTTCTCTTGGAAAGGTATTGCCGATCTGGAACGGGATAGAAAGCAGCAGAAATCCATTTGTCATATTATTCTAAATCACACCAGCTCCTCAAACACACCCTTTGATGTTTATTTTCTAGCAAATTAGTTTGAGGGCACTGTGTAATTTTTAGATTGTGGTCATTTGTATTTGGTATTTGAGCCTTCATACATTTTGGCGGGATTGCCCCATGCACCAATTATCCAGTTTTTACAAACTGAGAAATACGAACGGTGTTGTTAATGTTTGTGGGCATTCTTTTTTCCTCATACTGCTGCTGATTGTTAGCGCTGTGGACCCCTGTTCAAAGGAAATAGACTGCATTATAAATTCTTCTTCTTCTTCTTCTTCCTCTCGTTCATCAGATGGACATTATGATGATGATGATTACAAGGAGTGATGATTATAATCAGTAGTAGTAGTGGTAGAAGTAGTATCATCAACATCATCATCTTCTTCTTCAGTATTATCATTATTGTTATTATCATCATTATTATTATCATCATTTATTATCATTATTATTTGTTTTGTTGTTATCATTACTACTATTACTACTACCATTGTTATTACTACTACTGCTACTACTACTGCTGCTACTACTACTGCTGCTGCTACTACTACTACTACTACTACTACAGTGAAGGGTTTGTGTTGTGCTGTTCAGAAATGTGGACCAGGCCAGACGTGTGTGCTCCAGCAGGTGTACTGCTTCACAGAGCCCTGCTACCCCCAGCCAGTCTGTGTGGACCGTAAGTGTCGTCAACTAAAGAAAATAAAATGACCCTGACTGTGTGGGGCACAAAAAACAGTGACAAAGAGAGAGAGAGAGGGACAGAGAGAGGGGGGTGAGGGTACAGACAGACAGAGACAGAGAGACAGTGACACAGAGAGAGAGAGAGAGGGTGGTGAGGGTACAGACAGACAGAGACAGAGAGAGACAGTGACAGAGAGAGAGAGAGAGAGAGAGAGAGAGAGGGTGGGGGGAGGGTACAGACAGTCAAACAGAGACAGAGAGACAGACATAGAGAGAGAGAGAGAGAGAGAGAGAGGGTTGGGGGAGGGTATGAGACAGTCAAACACACAGAGAGAGAGAGAGGGTGGGGGGAGGGTATGAGACAGTCAAACACAGAGAGAGAGAGAGAGGGTGGGGGGAGGGTATGAGACAGTCAAACACAGAGAGAGAGAGAGGGTGGGGGGGGAGGGTATGAGACAGCCAAACAGAGAAAGAGAGAGAGGGGGGGTGGGGGGAGGGTACAGACAGTCAGAGACAGAGAAACAGTGACAGAGAGAGAGATGGAGAGAGAGAGAGAGAGAGAGTCTGTGTGACAGAGAGAGAGATAGAGAGAGCGAGAGAGTGTGTGTGTGTGTGTGTGTGTGTGTGTGTGTGTGTGTGTGTGTGTGTGTGACAGAGAGAGAGAGAGAGAGAGAGAGAGAGAGAGAGAGAGAGATTGTGTGTGACAGAGACAGACAGACAGACTAGACAGAGACATGGTGAGACGTTGGAGGTCGGGTGGAGGAAGAACGAACGATAGTTGACAATGGTTCCACTAGTCTTGGACAACATACTAATAGTCCAAGCATGGCTGTCTGTCAAATACGCAATACCTAAATTTGAAAGATATATTAATTTTTTTCTTAACTGTAATAATAATGATAATAATATTAATGTACATTTATATAGCGCCCTTTCTCTCCAAGAGCTCAGGGCGCTTTACATGAAAGAAAAATATTACAAGTTACATGAAACATTCATGACCACTCTTTCTAAAAAAAAAAACACCCTCCCCCACCCTTCCACCACACACACACACACTCTCCCCCTCCCACTCTACATACATCCAAAGTGAGCTGACATTGGTGGTGCTGGAGAACAAGGAAGCTTACAGATAGGTTTTAAAAAGATGAGTTTTTAGTGATGAGCAAAAAAAAAAAAAAAAAAAAAAAAAAGAAATAGAATCAGATGCACGGATATGATGAGGAATGTTGTTCCAGATGATATATTCTTTGATATGTCTGTTTTTCATATCGTCATTCTGCGTCGTTCGTTGTTTATATCAGTAATTTACGAATCTAGAGGTGGCCATTTTGGATTTTACGCAATAACTCAAAATGCTCGACATCTATGACTCGGCTGCCAACGGATTTGGATTCAGCACCCCCAAATCTTGTAAAAAATCAACACAAAAAAGACACTATTATATGACGCAAAACCAGGTATTCTGGTTGTCACTCTGACTATAACTATACACCAAGGAGGTTCGAGGGTAGTCCGTGGAGGCCACAGGTGCCAGTTGCATTGCTTGGTTCTAACTTTTTGACAGTTACACGTGACTAAATGCCTACGTTGTCCGAACTACGCCATTGGTCAGTTCCATACTACACACAGTTAGTAGCGGGTTACAACCATACTAGTTTCTTGCATCCGAGCAATGTAACTGGCTGCTGCCAGGACCGTCTGTGTACTGCTATTTTAAGCATCTGTAGTACATTACCACTGTTTCCTAGTCTGTGCAATGAAAATGTCTCGCCAATGTGGAACGTGTGTGTGTGTGTGTGTGTGTGTGTGTGTGTGTGTGTGTGTGTGTGTGTGTGTGTGTGTGTGGGCGTCAAGTGTCATCACAGTTCGTCAATATTTATGTGAGCTCCCTGCCCCCCTTTCTTCCCACTTACCTTGTGTGTGTTCGCAAATGTCTGCATGCATGCAAACACTTATTGTTTTGTATTCCGTGCACAATTACAAGTTGATCATTTCGAAAATGTGTTGACAATTTTGGGTCGTACTAAACAGAGTTGACGAGCTTCACCAATGGCTATAAATTATGGTTGGTCTGAGGTTTGGTTCAGTTTCGATGATAAAAAAAACAACTGAAAAAACGTCATTTGTACGTCTATGAATCATCACAACACTATTTCTCTTTCCGTTTTTTCCATTCCTTTTCGTTTTGTTCTTGTTTGTTTGTTTGATGTTGCGTCTTTTTTTGTCTTTTTATTTATTCTGAAGGAATCACGCAAAATCAGTCATGCATGAGCCCTTTCATATAAACCAAGTTTCATGCAAAAACAGGCATACTTGTTTTCTCTATCGAGGATAATGAAGCTCTGTCTTGTCTCTAGAGATGTTGTGAATGGTTTCTGACAGAAAAACCCGGACAGTGTCCTGTGCCCGACACCTCTGTAGGGGGCATCTGCGCCAGCACGTGCAACACGGACAGTGACTGTAAAGGGAACGACAAGTGCTGTAAGAACGGCTGCGGGGCCACCGTGTGTCAGGCTCCCATACCTTCCTGTGAGTTCGTGGTAAGTGTGGCCCCCACCCAACCTGTGTGTTTCCACCAGAGCTGCTTTGGGAAATTGTTGAAATTCAGGTTTGACTTCCATCTTCTCCATGAAAGCAAGTTTATGCATAAAGGCTTCACATTTTGCATTAAATGATTCAATACCCCTTCATTGACGGGGCAAAAACAGTAGGAAACGGTGTTTCAAGTCATAAAACAATATTCAAAACACTAAACCTAAAACTGAGAAAATGGTCTGGAGATATGCCACTCCAGATACACTGTATGAATGTTCAGCCTACCAGAGTTATTTTCCTTCTTCTCATGAAGTCATCAGTGACTATGCAAGTACGTGATACGTGCTAGGGCACTCAAGGGATCTTCCCAAACGTCTTAAGTTTCCATTATAAGGTCTGAAACTCCCAAACGTCTCGAGGTTCCATAAGGTCTGAAACTCTCAAACATCTTAAGGTTCCACTATAAGGCCTGAAACTCTCAAACGTCTTTAGGTTCCATTATCAGGTCTGAAACTCTCAACGTCTCAAGGTTCCATTATCAGGTCTGAAACTCTCAAACGTCTCAAGGTTCCATTATATAGTCTGAAACTCCCAAACGTCTCAGGGTTCCATTATAAGGTCTGAAATTCCCAAACGTCTTAAGGTTCCATTATAAGGTCTGAAACTCCCAAACGTCTTAAGGTTCCATTATAAGGTCTGAAACTCCCAAACGTCTCAAGGTTTCATTATAAGGTCTGAAACGCCCAAACATCTTAAGGTTCCATTATAAGATCTGAAACTCCCAAACGTCTCAAGGTTCCAGTGTAAGATCTGAAACTCTCAAACGTCTCAAGGTTCCATGATAAGGTCTGAAAATCTCAAACGTCTTAAGGTTCCGTTATCAGGTCTGAAACTCTCAGACACGTTTGCGCCTCAGTGTCGTTTAGGGTTACATGTATGTGCATCAAGTTTCAATTACAGATAATGCAATACAATAATTTTAAATCAATACAATGCTTTCTCAAAAAAACAAGTTTGGGGCGCCCAAAAGTTTTCTTAGGTGATGAATATTTGTATCTGAACCTGAATATGTTTTCATGGAATTAATCCATATGAGATTTTTTTTTAACTCACTCAGTACGGCCAGTCCTCTCTTCTCCTCTACACAGACCCCTCGGATGTCCAGTGGGTGTCTGAATGACCCAACCTTTAGCTTCCGTCGTCAGAATTGTGGTATTCTTTGTCAACATTCACGTCTTCAGTATAAGAGCCTTCCGCTTGCAATATTTTGATGATGGTAATTGGGGTGAAACGCTGTTAACGTGGTCTCTTTCGCCGTTCGTATGGAGAGAGTTAAACAAACCCAGAAGTATAGCTGGTGAGTGTGGTTTGTGCTGTGCTGTGCTGTGCTGTGCAGAAATGTGGACCCGGCCAGACGTGTGTGCTGCAGCCAGTGGTGTGCGTCCGACATCCCTGCTACCCCCAGCCTGTGTGTGTGGACAGTGAGTCACCTCCCCTTACTTTTTTGTCCCCCCTCTGTTGATGTCTTTGTGGTGTGTGTGTGTGTGTGTGTGTGTGTGTGGAGGGGGGGGGGGTGTGCATGGGGGGAGGTGTGTGTGTGTGTGTGTGTGCGTGTGTGTGTGGATGGGGGGGTGCATGGGGGGAGATGGGGGGGTGCGTGTGCGTGTGTGTGTGTGTGTGTGTGTGTGTGGATGGGTGTGTGCATGGGTGGGTGGGTGTATTTGTGAAAGGGTGTATGTGTGTGTGCTTGTGTGTGTGGGTGGGGGGTGCAATGGGGGAGGTGTGTGTGTGTGTGTGTTCTTGTGTGGATGTGTGTGTGGATGGGTGTGTGTTTGTGTGTGTGTGTGTGTGTGTGTGTGTGTGTGAGTGTGAGTGTGTGTGCGTGCGTGCGTGTGTGTGTGTGTGTGTGTGTGTTCGCCTGTGTGTATGTGTGTGTGTGGGGGGGTACATGGGGTGTGTGTGCGTGTGTGTGTGTGTGTGTGTGCGTGTGTGTGTGTGTGTGTGTGTGTGTGTGTGTGGATGGGTGGATGGGTGTGTGTGTGTGTGTGTGTGTGTGTGTGTGTGTGCATGTTTGTCCGTGTGTGTGTGTGTGTGTGTGTGTGTGTGTGTGTGTGTGTGTGTGTGTGTGTGTGTTTGCGTTTCTGAGTGGGATGGATGGGCAGAGTTTGTTTTTTATTTGGTGTAATGGTTCATATTAATTTTGCATGTTTTGTTTTCTTGTATGTATGTCTCCATTGTGCTGTTGTTTGCCATTATGCGCTGATTCATATGTAGTGTTTCATGTGAGGCGCCAAGAGTTAAGGGGGGATTTCGGGCAATATAATAACGATATCATTAACATCATTATTTCAGGTATAGCACGCAATCCGCGCACAACACCGCACTTCACGATGTCAGGCATCTGCGAAGCGGATGGGGTATAGCGTATATGGATTTGTCCGAACGCAGTGATGCCTCCAAAACAAACTGAAACTGAAAGTCGTCTTCTTCTTCTTCTTCTTCTTCTTCGACTTTGTACGTTTGACCGTAGAGAACATGAGAACTAGTTCCGTTACGTTTTTTGACTATCCAAACTTTCAAGAAAGATGTTTGCCGAACTTTGACTCAGATAACTGGCAACATATCTTTTGCTCTGTGTGTGTGTGTGTGTGTGTGTGTGTGTGTGTGTGTCTGTGTGTCTCTGTGTGTGTATGTACGTGTCTGTATATCTTTGTGTGTCTGTGTGTGTATCGGTGTGTGTCTTTCTATGTGTATCTGTGTGTGTGTGTGTGGGGGGGGGGACATCAATTCTAATGAATGCGAATTAGTGTTCGTCCAGAAGTTGTAACGTGTACTTGTGTGTGAAAATACCGGTTTTTGAAAAAAACGAACACCTCCCCTCTACACCCCACTAACAAAGATTAAATTGCAAAAATAAATAAATAAAAAGATTTGGTTCCCAACTCCACTATCAATAATGACAACATTATTGTCGCGGGCAGGCGGGCCAAAACCCGGACACTGCCCTGTTCCGGACAGCTATTACCGGCTGCAGCAGTGCCAAAGCACGTGCAACAAAGACAGGGACTGCCCGGGCAAGGACAAGTGCTGCAGGAACAGCTGTGGGGCCAGCACGTGCCAGACCCCTGTCACGCTCTGCGATACTGTGGTGAGGTTGGGACGGTGGGGTGTGTGTGTGTGTGTGTGTGAGGGGGGGGGGGGGTAGGAGGCGGGGGGGGGGGGGGAGGTCCAATATCCGATGCTGAAGTTTTAGAATAGAATAGAATAGAATATTTCTTTATTACCAAGTGTACCGGGGTCACAAGGAATATTGGAGGTGGGGGGTGGGTTTGTGTGTCTGGGGGGGCGGGGTGGTGGTGGGGGTGGTGGTGGTTAGTACATAACAAGGTACGATCATTAATCGAAAATCATACACAAACACAGATACAGTAGAAATTAGGATACACACAAGTGCATATCAATATAAAAACTTGTGCATACTCAGACATGCACACACTGCACACACACACGCGCACACACACACACACACACACACACACACACGTTTGAACAGAAGCCGCACATTCCATGTGGATGGGGCTGATGACTCGATCTTCAGGTAGATGGTTGTTGATTGCACAAATCCAGTTATCATTCTAGTCTATTTTGACAATGATAGTGACAATGACGATGCGTGTTGGTACTAAAATACTGAATGATTAAATGATTTTTTTTTAAATTCTTGTCCCTGCAAAACAGTATCGTCGGAAACTTCTTTTGTAATTGTTTTCCTTCCTATACACTGCTGTTTGTACTATGGCTAGTGGACTAACGATTGCATTGCATTGCACTGTGTTGTGTTGTGTTGTGTTACCGTTTATCACCTTCACCCCGCCATGTAGGCAGCCATACTCCGCTTTCCGGGCATGTTCATGCTGCGCTGGAAACGTTGTTTTTTGTGTGTTTTTTTGTTTTGTTTTTTTGGTAACCGTTACTTGTCGTACACTGAAAACAATGGAGTGAGAATTACGATGTAATAAGTAATTGCAATGTTTTTAAAAGCGAATATGTGAAATGCTTTTATTTGAGAACATATGTTTATTACTCTTGTTTAATCAAGTTATCTGCGTGTGTGTGTGTGTGGGGGGGGGGGGGGGTGCGGTGCGGGTGTGTGCTGATTATCTGGTTGTGGTTTTCCGCAATTCATCTTGATTCTTATTTATCTGTCTATTATAATCAATGTGCAGTATAGTTGGCTATGTTTATAATTATATTCAAATAATGTTTCTTAATTCTTTCTGTTTTTACATTAAGAATACTAGTTATTACCTGCAGTGTGTGGATGTATGTATGAAACGATGTATGTGATATTTTTTTTACATTTGTATCTTCGTAATATTTGTTGGGGCTGTTGTTGGCTTCTACAGTTATGGTCCCCATGTTGTTTACTGTCTATGTTGTGATAATGCACCTGACCAAATTTCTCCAGTTGGAGATAATAAAGTTATTCTTATCTTATCTTATCTTCTCTTCGTTTTCTTTGTTTGTCTTTGTTTTTCTTAATCTTGTGCATTGCTCTCTATGAACAGACTTTAATACCGACATACTGATAGGTGGTAATAATGGTTTCCTTTTCTTTCTTTTATCTATTCACACTTTTATTTGCTGTCAGTTATAAAAAAAAATTGATTATCATTTTATTATACATTCATGATTCAATTATTTGTTTACTTATCATTTCGTTTCAATATCAAAATGTTTTATTCATGTATGCATTTACTTATCCCTATGTCTGTCTATTCATCCTTCTATTTTATTTTGCCAACAGAATTCATGTATGCGAAGAGAAGTTATATTCTCAGTTGTTTATATATATATATATATATAGAGAGAGAGAGAGAGAGAGAGAGAGAGAGAGAGAGAGATTTATATTTATATTATTGATTGATAGATAGATGTGTGTGTGTGTTTGTTTGTTTGTGTGTGTGCGTGTGTGTGTGTGTGCGTGCGCGCGCGCGCGCGCGCGTGTATATATGTGTGTGTGTGTGTGTGTGTGAATTTTTATCAACAGAAATACTGACGCTGAGAGAAGTGTTTGCTTCATTTTTTTTTTTTTTTTTTTACTTTTTTTATTTTGGTTATTTATTTATCTATCTATCTCTGTATCTATTCATTAAGACGTTTAATAATAATAATAACTTTATTATCTCCAACTGGAGAAATTTGGCTATCGCGCATGTTCTTGAAGCTCTAGGTTGTTCATTTCCTCAGTTCTTTCTTCATTCATTCATTCATTCATTCATTCATTTTACTCATCCATTTACCAGAAGTGTCGACGTGGAGAGAAGTGTGTGTTGCTGGAGGTGCAGTGTGTCCGCGCTCCCTGCCCCAGCCCTCAGCCAGTGTGCGTCCCTTCTGTACAGAGTGAGTTCTTTCCTCTTTTGACACTTGCGTTTTTCCATACCTTAGCTGTTGTCTGTTTTGACCATCATCTATTTCTTCTTCTTCTTCCACGTACATGTGTGTTGTGTGTGTGTGTGTGTGTGTGTGTGTGTGTGTGTGTGTGTGTGTGTGTTGTGTGTGTGTGTTGTGTGTGTGTGTAAGAAAGAAAGAGAGAGAGAGAGAGAGAGAGTGTGTGTGTGTGTAAGAAAGAAAGAGAAAGAGAGAGAGAGAGTGTGTGTGTGTGTGTACGTGTCTGTCTGTCATTCTGTCTGAGTGTGTGCGTGCGTGTGGTGTTTACCTTGTAATCTGACTAGCGTGTTATTGAAAAAAAACAAACGCTTTGATATGTTTGAAAGCGCTATACATCTGTACCATTATAATCATTAGTATTACTGTTATGACGCCGATGTTGATTATAATGATATTAATGCTACTGCTACTTCTACCACTTATGATAATGATTATGATTATCGTTATTATTATTGTTGTTGTTGTTATCCTTATTATCGTTATCATCGATATTATTTTCGATACGAAAAACAAATAAAACTGCACGCAGGGGAAAAACAAATTGGTGGCGCTGAAGTGTATCGAGTAAGTAAGTAAATGAGTAAGGAAGAAAGTCTGTCATGCACTTTCTTGTGAATTCGCATCTGGATGCTGCCAGTGGAGTCCCGTTGTCAGCAAGCACCTTCCCTTCCCTTCCTACCCTAACCCCACCCCCACCCCCTCGCCCCCTTCTCCCATGTATATAAACCCTTTCACTGCCAAGCTCGCATTTATGCAGCAGCTAGGTAGAGGACCCATGTCACTGAAGGGTGACCAGATCATGTGTCTTTTATCCATGAACCTACTGTTCTTTATGTTCGGTGGTAGGACAGGCCATTATTTTCTACACGTCGCAGGGGGAATCCTCAGCTATTGATAGACACCATATTTTCTGTGTTTGTAGCACAAGGGAATTTTGCACTCTAAACTGAACTGACTGGTGGTGAAAGGGTTAAAGCAGTGATAAACTGGGCTTGTCAACGATGCAGTACAACATTGTTTTCAGTCATTCGCTGATCAGAAGTACGTGGTAGGAATATTTTTTTGTTTTTTATATTTTCATTTTATTGAATCACTTGTGTAAACAAAGTGAGTCTATGTTTTAACCCTGTGTTCGGTTGTCTCTCTCTCTCTCTCTCTCTCTCTCTCTGTGTGTGTCCATGGTAAACTTTAACATTGGCATTTTCTCGCAAATACTTTGTCAGTTGACACCAAATTAGGCGTAAAAATAGGAAAAATTCAGTTCTTTCCAGTCATCTTGTTTAAAACAATATTGCACCTCTGGGATGGGCACAAAAAAATAATAAAAGAAGCCAAATTATATGCAAACTGCATTTACTATTATATTCATATTTTTTGTATTCTCTAAACTTGGCACTTTGATCTGGTATTCTGACACAACAACAAGAGCAGTCATTATTATCATTTTTTGTTCAAACAGGAACTTCTTTTGCTAAGCATGAAAGTTTTATTTATGTTGCAAACGTTTTGGTGCAGATAGTAAAAAAAAGGGAAATTACTCTGTAATTAATGCTAGGGGACTTAATTTGCTTTAAACTGATCTTTCTCATTTTAAACATTACATTTTGAAATTATACTCAATACATAAAAAGCTTGTGTGTTTTACTCTCAGTGTACAGTGCTTTCACTATGTTCATTCGCCCAAGTGGTCTTTTTCGGAAAATACTAAAATCAATATGACGAGTGGACTTTACAGATCTATTGGCTGAGCCCTGAAGGTCATGGGCAAAAATCAATTGCGTACACATTCAAAGCGCGTGCTCATATTCTTCGCGAACGCGAACGACGCCATTTTGTTTCAAGTTGTTGACCTGCCCATTCAATCCTATATTCAATGGACAATACACGATAACATGTGATGGAAAGTTGGAGAAGGAGACCGTTAAATATTTATTCAGAGAAAGATTTGTGAACGCCTCATCACTTACTGGATTATGCCCCAAAGTGCCATTAAAATATCCACAGAATCAGTCGGAATTCACAGTTAAAAATTGTAAACCATGCGAGTTAATACCCTTGAATTGATGAAACGAAAAAAATTCGAGTTTTGACTTTTCTCAAAATGAAGTCCTTTTCACTTCATACGACGTTTAGAAGTACTTGTACTTGGCTCTACATGTTATTAGTTTAACAAAATACTAAATTTTCATATCAACTTTAAAACTATAAAACTAGAATGAACACAAAAGAGAAATTGAATCGACCGTGTCGTACTACATTCCCGGCCGGTGTAACTAAACATGTACATCTATCAAGATCTAGAGAAAACGGCTAAATGTTGCAGTGTGATTGTGGCGATAGCCACGTCTCCTTTACCGCGGACTTAAAAGAAATTTTTATTGCCCTTAAAGATTTTTTGAATGCCCAAGATACACCAAAATAATATGATTTAAACAGCGTTCTCACTGCGAATACCGCAATTGGTTTATCGCCCTTTAAAAAAGTATGTTCAAATATTAAATTTAGAACGTCGGCTATGGAACTACGATAGTGTAATGGGTAAGACAGTTTCTTCTCACCCGAACATGCGGGGTTCGAATCTGGTTTAACACATTTTAACGATTAGATTTTTTTTTTAAAGTGTATCACAGGTGAGTCTTGAAGGCCTTGCCTCTCTTGTTTTATCTTATTTTATTTCATCTTATCTTATTTCATTTCATTCTATTTTGTTTTATTGTTTGAGCACTATTGTATATGTGTTGTTTCATGTCAGTCGCTTAATTAAAGCTCATCACATGGGGGAGTTTGCGCCGTATAAGTACTATCTATTCTTCTTCTCCTTCTTCTTCTTCTGCTTCTTCTTTTACTCCTCCTTCTCCTTCTGATCATTCTTCTTCTACTACTTCTCCTTCTTCTTCTTCTTCTTCTTCTACTACTACTACTTCTTCTTCTTCTTCTTCTTATCATTGTAGCATTTACTTCATTTTGGAACATTTCATTCGTTTGCTTATCTGTTTATTCTTCTATCTTTTGTGTGACCGACTGCGGCGTGACGCGACGTGACGTGACGCGGCATGGGCTGGGGTGTGGTGTGGTGTGGTGTGGTGGTGTGGGGTGGTGATGAACGCCGGACCAGAGCCGGGTGTGTGCCTGAAGCCCGTGTACCGAAGTCCTCAGAGGAGCTGCGGCGGCGGCGGCAACAACCACCACGACCAGTGCACGTGCGACGACCAGTGTCCCGGGCGTCAGAAGTGCTGCTCC
>NC_134881.1:34755909-34758409 GCF_041734735.1 Babylonia areolata | reverse complement strand
GTATGACACGACACGACATAACACAACACGACACGACACGACACAACACAACGCAAAATAACACAGCACAGTATGACACAACACGACACGACACGACACGTCACGACACGACATGGCACACAACACAGCACAGAACGACACGGCACGACATGACACAACACAAAACTCGACACAACTCAATGCCATTAAAACAGCAGCAGAATTCCTCTCCTCCTGTGGAAAGCCCCTTGGCAGCATCTCCATCCTCACTGACTCCATGTCCACACTCCAGGCCCTTGACTCCCCTGATCCTGGTCCACTGGTCCAGTCCCTTAAGGCCTCCCTCACAACCCTTACCCAAACAGCCCCAACGACCCTCCAGTGGGTGCCTGCACATATAGGCCACCAAGGCAACGAGCGTGCAGACCACCTTGCTAAGGAAGGAAGCCAGCTAACACAGCCAACCTTTCCTGCCACGTATGAGGAAGCAAAAACTCTCCTCCGCAGCAGATTCCGAAGAGGCTGGGTCACCCTGAACGGAGGCTACCAGGCACACCAGGATCCCATCAGGACATTGGAGAGGAGACACCAGACTACCATCTACCGCCTTCGCACAGGACACTGCGGCCTCCGAGTACACCCGAAGAGGATTGGAGTGGCAGCCACATCCTTGTGTGATTGCGGGCAGGCTGACCAGACCCCATCCCATATTCTCCAAGACTGCCCCCTGTATGAGAAGATGCGGCAGCAGTCCTGGCCTGGGGGTGCTGACCTCAACACCAAGCTCTGGGGGACGGTAGCCGATTTTCACCGGACGTCCGAGTTTGTGGCATCCCTCGGACTTCGACCCTGACTGCGTAGCTGTCGAACGCAAAAGAAAGAAAAGACACAACTCAACGACTGCAGGGGACACATCACGTTACATGTGCATGAACTTTTTTTGCAGAGCCCACAAAGCAGTGTCCGTTCTTCCCAGCCGTCGTGGATTTCCCCACGTGCAAACAGAGGCACACATGCTCCAACCTGGGTCCTGGCTATGGGTGTCCCACGGGCACCATCTGCTGCTCCACTCCCTGCGGACGCCGCTGCGTGCATCCCCTCAAGTAGTAGACCCTGCATGATGTGTAGGGCTTCTGGTAAAAAAAAAAGAAGGTTTTTTGGCTTAGAAAAAAATGGGAATATAAGAATAAGATAATGATAACAACAACAAGAACAATAATAATAATAATAATAAGAAGAAGAAGAAGAAGAAGAAGAATGGCAAATGATAAGAAACTCTAGGAAGAGCTGGACAGTACAAGGTCTTCAGAGAAGAAGCCCCCTCCCCCCTTACTCCCTCCCCCCCGCCCCCCCCCCCCCCCCCCCATGCCCCCAGTCAAGTGTTTCGGCTCTACAATAATGATTTTTTTTTTTCAATGCAGACTGATCATCCCCGTAACTCTCATGCAGAGTGCTCGTAGCGTTTTGAGTGAACAGTCAAACATTCATAAACATAGCATGCATCAAATAATGTAATAATGATGATGATGATGACGACGATGACGATGATGATGATGATGACGACAACAACGACAGCAATGATAATGATAATAATCATCATAATCATAACAACAACAACAATGATAATAGTAACAATGATAATAGTCATCACCATAATCATAACAACAACAACAACAACAATAATAATAATAATAATAATAATAATACAGACTGATTCCCGTAACTCCCATGTAGGGAGCTCGTGGTGTTCTGAGTGGAACAGTCAAACATACATATGTAGCCGTGCTGCCGAGTGGTATATACGGTACGGTACAAAAGAACTAACTGAATTGTTGAATGAAAGGACTCTATATGTTCCTGGCCTGTGCGCGGGAACTCTTTTCTATCTTTTCATTCAATCGATCATCAGTTTAGTTCTTTTGTACCGTACCCCTTTTATGATAAACCACTCGGTTCATAACACGGCTACAAAAGTGGCGTCGCCGCCGACAGGATAGATCCATTCCAATATTGATCCATAATTGTCCCTTTCAATGTTTGAATTCTTTTAATCAAAATCCATCCCTAAACCACAGCCCTTTACCACCGAGTGTACTTTGTTAGAACTTGGCGCTGTGAGCAAATGATGTGTCAATTCTTCACGTATCTCTTAATAAATTAATGCCCTCCACCGCTAACGCATTGTCACAACTTGTCGCTACGAACTAGGATCATACAGGGACAAGAGGTTGTACTAACAGTCACATAGGGATAGTTTAACACAGGAGAAGAGAGAAGACAGTGCAGCAGGTACACAAGTCCACGAAGAAGAAACGCCGCCCCCATCAAGATGGTTTCAACCGACTTCCTGCCCAAACTCCCGACGCTATCCGGTGAGGAAAACGGCATTGAGGTCGACGACTTCATCAGTGAGGCCGGACTGATTCTCCAGCTACAGCCCCTGGATGACGCGACAGCCTCTCTCGCCTCCCAGGCAGGGTGATAGTGGCATTTTACGATACACAGTTATACGTGCATAAAT
>NC_134881.1:34748409-34753409 GCF_041734735.1 Babylonia areolata | reverse complement strand
CAATAGAATCCTGTGGGGACAAAAATAGGTTTTTGCTAACCTTTACAACCAGTGCGTAAACATTTTTTAGGGGTCATGGGAGAGAGCGAGAGCGAGCGAGAGAGAGGGAGAGTGGCGAAGTTGTCAAGGCATATGTGTTGAGTATAGGATTGGTGTATGATTCCGCCGCCCTCCCCCCCCCCCAACCCCCTCCCCTGGCCCCCAACCCCCACACCCACGCCCCCGAGCCCCCTCTATTTCTTGTCTTTATGTTTATTGTGTTTCTTTCTATCTTTTTGTGTGTTCTGCTTTTGTTTCTTGTCCCTCTTCACATTTTTTTTCCCTTTCTTCGTTTTTTTCCTTTCTTTGTTTTTAGTGCCTTTCTGTCCTCCATTCTTTTCTTTCTTTCTTTTCTTTCTTTCTTTCTTTTCTCTTTACTCCCATCTTTCTTTCATGCCTTTCTTTCTTTTTTTTTCCTTTCCTTCCTCATATATCTTTTCATTCGTTACATGTGTCACTCTCCGTCCATACTTTTTTTTTCTGGTTCTGGGTTTTTTTCTTTTCTTTTTTCTTCTTTCTTTCTTTCTTTCTTTCTGTTTGTCTGTCTGTCTTTTTGTCTGTCTGTCTATCTTTCCAAATTGCATCAAAACTGCATGAGTGTATCATTAACCAAACATACAACATGATTGTCTTCACACGCACACACACCTACACAGACGCGCGCACACACTTTTACATCCACACACACACACACACACGACATACACCTAAATATGCACACACACACACACACACACACACACACACACACACACACACACACACACACACACACACACACACACACACACACACGACATACACATAAATATGCACACACACACACACACACACACACACACACACACACACACACACACACAGGTGTACGCTGTGCGAGTGTCCGTTTGTTGGGAGAGGAGACCAACCAACCTCCCAACCGACCGACCAGCTCGATTCACTGACACTCTCAGACAAGACGCAGGAGAGACTGGCAGACAGACAGACAGACAGACTAATATGAACAGACACATTAGAGAAACTAAGGCAAATGAGCTTCTTGTTGTTCTTTTTGTTGTTGTTGTTGTTTGTTTGTTGTTGTTGTTTTATGTTTGTTTTTTTTTACTTTGAAGTTTCAAAGAAGAGACAGACAGACACAAATATAAACAACACAATATAAATATAAACACAAATATATATATATGAACAGACACATTAGAGAAATTAAGGCAAATGAGCTTCTTGTTTGTTTGGTTTTTATTGTTGTTGTTGTTTTGTTTGTTTATTTTGTTTTGTTTTGTTGTTTTTTTGTTTGCTTTTTTTGTTGTTGTTTGTTTGTTTTTTGTTTATTTTTTTACTTTGAAGTTCCAAAGAAGAGACAGACAGACACAAATATAGACAGACACATTAAGAAAACTAAGGTAAAAATCTTCTTCTTCTTTATATATATATATATATATATATATATGTACTTTCAAGTTCCAAAGGAGAAGAGGCCCCAGAACTAAACAAACAATAAGAGAGGAACGGGAGAAACCAGACACATTGTGACGTCATGAAACCACGCCACACAACACGAGCTGTCACAGTCACTCGCGCGTATATATATATAAAAAGAGAAAGAGTCACTCAACGCTCTCAGGCAAGACTACTTAGAGAAGAAAGCAAAAGACTAGCTGTTCGCTGCAACTCTTTATTGTAAGCAAAGCAACTGAACCCACAAGTTAAAGAATTGAAAATTATACCTTCCTCACTGAGGAACATTTTCCAACTTCAGCACCACCACTGAATCAAGGGATCAAGCATGTGGACGAAGGCAGTTATCTTCAGCGCTATTGTAAGTCTTTTGGTTGCAGCCTCTGACTATGTCTCTGTATACGTGTGGTGAAAAGTTGAGTTCTAAAGCACCGAAAACTTATGCATGATACCGCACGCGTTGATAGATTCACACACACACACACACACACACGCACGCACGCACGCACGCACAGAGGGGAGGTTCTTTTTCATGATCACCTGACTTTAAGATCGACTTTACGAGAGCAATATCAGCTGAAATGATGATGGATTGTAAGCAATATGGGCTGGTTAAAAGATATTGTTTATTGGATTATGCACAAGCATGTGCTGTTTAAATAATTTTTATTGTTAGTTGGATGGTGAGCAATATAATGATTTAATGATTATTGTTTCGTTGTTAAATGTTGAATTGTGAGCAATGAGGGCTGGTTAGATTATTATTATTATTATTTGATTGCGAGCAATATTGGCTGATATAATGATATTGTTTCTTGATTTTTTGTTTCTTTGTTTGTTTTGCTTTGCTTTGTTTCTTGTGTGTGTGTGTGTGTGTGTGTGTGTGTGTGTGTGTGTGTGCTTTTTCTTACATAATATTTATCAGTAGCTGACCTCTGACTTAAGAGCGCAGAATGTCATGTCTCCTTGGTCATGTGTTTGTGGAGTGTTCTGCATATTAGATTGTTCGTTTTTATTGTTTCAACGCATGTTTCACTTGTCGGTTGGTACATTGTATAGCGCAACTGAGTATGTTTTGCATGGAAAGGCGCTATATAAATTAGACAAATAATAATAATAATAATAATAAATAATAATAAGGTAGATTGACGCTCACACCCTAAAGGCAGCGAACTCATGGCATTTACAATAAAAACGTTAAACACATATGCACCAAATATACCATGCACGAACATGCGTAGGCACACACACACACACACACACACACGCGCGCGCGCGCGCGCGCGGCCAAAAGAATGACAAGAAGCAGATTAGTCACTAAAATCTTACCTTCGTATGTTCAGGATTCTTTAACTCACTCAGTACGGCCAGTCCTCTCTTCTCCTCTACACAGACCCCTCGGATGTCCAGTGGGTGTCTGAATGAGCCAACCTTTAGCTTCCGTCGTCAGAATTGTGGTATTCTTTGTCAACATTCACGTCTTCAGTATAAGAGCCTTCCGCTTGCAATATTTTGATGATGGTAATTGGGGTGAAACGCTGTTAACGTCGCCTCTTTCGCCGTTCGTATGGAAAAAGTTGACGTTATTGACCATACGCACACACGTGAAAATGAAAGTCAGAGACACCAGTTAAGGAAAGCAAATATGCCTTCCTTTCTAGTGAAAAAATTATCGAAGTTTTAGGATTCTGACCACCAAGTTAGGTAAGATTAAAACTCCCTCGAAAACGAACTATGACTGCCTATATTTCGGGGGTAAAAAAAGAACAACAAACGGCCACACACGTAAACGCCAACTCCTGCATACGAGTGAACGCGGTATTCGTAACCCACAAACGAAGAAGAAGAAGAAGCAGAAGAAATAGAAGCAGAAGAAGAAGAAGAAGAAGAAGAAAAAAAAGAAGAGCACGACTGAACCCCCCACCCCACCCCCAGTAAACTGTAGGTAAGGTATGAAACAGAAACTGTCCAGAAATACATACACTGTACTTCCCGTTCAGGACGAACGACTCAAACAAACAAATCGCCTAACTTGCGCCCTGTGTTGTGTGTGTCCGAAACGTTGAATGCTACTTTCGATGTTGTTGTTATTGTTGTTGAGTTGGGGGTTTTTTCTTGTGTGTGTGTGTGTGTGTGTGTGTGTGTGTGTGTGTGTGTGTGTTGTTGTTGTTGTTGTTGTTGTTGTTGTTGTTTTAATAAGCAAATAGATTACCAGCCCTACATATGATTCAGCAAAAGGTATTCATCGTCTGTCTGTCTATTTGTCTGTCATTCTCTCTCTCTGCGTCTGTGTGTTTGTGTCTCCCTGTCTCTCTTTCACACACACACACACACACTCAACCTCCCCCACCCCCCCCCCCCCGCCACCCCCCCTTCCACACACACACACGCGCACACACACAAAGCACAAAATACCACCTTTCCTCAAGGCAATGAAGTTGCATTCTTTATTTCTGGTTGAAAACGGATCAAGCCTGGAGATAAAAATGAATCATAGCATGTTTCACGCGCGTGAAGAAGCAGGGGGTGTGGGAGGGGAGTGGTGGGGGAAACTAACAACATTGCGTTTTGAGCTGCTCCACTGTCCTATTTTCTCCCGCCCGCATACTGTCATTGCAACCCCCGCTGGCGAGGACGTGTAAAACAAGATTTATTTCTCATTTTCCCCTTCTTCCTCTTCCTCCTGCTCATCCTCCGCCTCCTCCTTCTTCTTCTTCTTCTTCTCCTCCTCCTCCCCCTCCTCCTTCTTTTCCTCCTCCTCCTCCTTCTTCTTCTCCTTCTTTTTCTCCTCCTCCTTTTTCTTCTTATTCTACTCCTCCTCCTCCTTCTCCTCTTCCCCGTCCTCTTCATTCTTCTTCTTCTCCTCCCCTCCTCCTCCTCCTCCTTCTTCTTCTTCTCCTCCTTCTTCTTCTTCTTCTTCTTCTTCTCTTCCTCCATCTTCTTCTCCTCCTCTTCCTCGTCCTTCTTCTTCTTCTCCTCCCCCCCCCCTTTCTCCTTCTTCCCTTTCTCTTCCCCCTCCTCCTCCTTCTTGTCCTCCCCCCTCTCCTCCTCCTCCTCCTCCTTCTTCTTCTCCTCCTCCTTTTCCCTCTCCTCCTCCTCCTCCTCCTTCTTCTTCTCCTCCTCCTCCTTCTCCTTCTTCTTCTTCTCCTCCTCCTTCTTCTTTTCCTCCTCCTCCCCCTCCTCTTCCTCCTCCTCCTTCTTCTACTCCTCCTCCTTCTTCTTCACCTGATTTTCCTCCTCCTCCTCTTCGTTCTCCTTCTCCACTAACCTTCTCCTAAACCTTCTTCTTCTCTTTCCCCTCTTCCTTTTTCTCCTCCTCCATGTTCTTCTTATTCTCCTCCTCCTCATTTTTTTTTATCCCGTCGTCACAAGACTCTAAGGGCATCACTGATGACCTGTCAAAGCTCAAAACAGCTCCTCTTCATTTTTTTGTTTGTTTGTTTTTTGTATCCGTCGTCACAAGACCCTAAGGGCATCACTGGTGACCTGGCAAAGCTCAAAACAGG
>NC_134881.1:34690909-34738409 GCF_041734735.1 Babylonia areolata | reverse complement strand
TATAGGAGCCTTCCGCTTGCAATATTTTGATGATGGTAATTGGGGTGAAACGCTGTTAACGTCGTCTCTTTCGCCGTTCGTATGGAGAGAGTTAAACCATCGTCAGACAAGAACATAGACGTCTGTCCAACGTATGGAGAGTTATTACACCATGTCGACCAGTGACTGACCGCTCTGCATTGTGACAGAAATGTGGACCTGGCCAGACGTGTGAGCTGCAACAGGTGGTCTGCGTCCGTGCTCCTTGCTACCCTGTGCCCACGTGTGTGGAAAGGAAAGGTAAGATAAAGATACCAGATAACAACAACACTTTGTTATCTCTGAAAGTGATATCGTTGTCACGTTTGCTGATAATCAGGCAGGATTTAACTTTTTGGGGAAAAAAAAACCCTTTCATTCACACAACCACATAAAGTTTGCTAATTCAATGAAAATACATAATTCCTTAATATTCAACATAGCACAGGATCTTACGGCAAGTTGCACAAATTCGCCATTAAAAAGAAATAATGAATTTTAATCAATAAATGAAATTAAGTAAAATGAAAACAAAATGATCTGAAATAAGTTGCGATTGTTTATTCTAATATCAGAATACAGCTCACACAATACTTATAAATGCAATAATTCAAGAATTACATTTCTGAGACTGCCCTTATGAACACATCTATCTCAGACATAAAATGGATCACGCTGATTAAAAAAAAAGTACATATATACGCAGTTATCACAAACAATTACGACTACCTGTGTATACATATTCATCAAAAACAAAACACAGCACACATTTTGAGAGAGAGAAAGAGAGAGAGATGACAATTCATACAATGTATGCAAGGGTGTTACTGTGTGTTTTGTGTTTTTGACTCACTTGTGTAAACAAAGTGAGTCTATGTTTTAACCTGGTGCTCGGTTGTCTGTGTGTGTGTCCGTGGTAAACTTTATATTTAATATTGACATTTTCTCTGCAAATACTTTGTCAGCTGACACCAAATTAGGCATAAAAAATAGAAAAAATTCAGTTCTTTCCAGTCATCTTGTTTAAAACAATATTGCACTTCTGGGATGGGCACAAAAAAAAAGAAGCCTAATTATATGCAAACTGCATTTACTGTTATATTTATATTTTTTGTATTCTCTAAACTTGGCACTTTGATCTGATATTCTGACCCAACAGCTTAACAACAAGAGCAGTCATTATCATTTTTTGTTCAAACAGGAACTTCTTTTGCTAAGCATGGAAGTTTGATTTATTTTGCAAACGTTTTGGTGCAGATAGTAAAAAAGGGAAATTACTCTGTAATTAATGCTAGGGGACTTAATTTGCTTTAAACTGATCTTTCTCATCTTAAACATTACATTTTGAAATTATACTCAATACATAAAAAGCTTGGATTTTTTTAAAAAGTGTATCACAAGTGAGTCTTGAAGGCCTTGCCTCTCTTCTTGTTGTTGTTGTTTTTGTTGGTGTTATTCATTAACTAGCCAGTGCATTGCATTCGATAGGCATTGGCTTCAGTTGGTAGTTTAACAATATGTGGATATGAATTATGTTACAGGTATGGAGTATGTCAATACTTGTTGTGCCGGTTGATACTTTGTCTCAATGGGTACAAATTAAGTGGACCCAAGGGGGTGGGGGGATAAAAAAAAAGTTATGTTTAATGTTCATAGAAGCTCAGACATGATACCACATGTTGATGAATTGTACATTCAAGTGACTATGTGTGGAAGATAAAGACAGAGTGTGACCTAAGCCAGTCCTCTTTGAAGTACATTATCAATTCCTTTAAATATTCTAACGGAGCAAGAGCCAAATTTTGTTCTTCTAATAATAAATGTTGTTGTTGTTTTTAAGTAAACAACGTGAAAATGTTCCTCTAAATGTTGTTTTTTGTTGTTGTTGTTTTTAAAGTAAACAACGTGAAAATGTTCCTCTAAATGTTGTTTGTTGTTGTTGTTGTTGTTGTTGTTTTAAAGTAAACAACGCGAAAACAGCTTCTGAACATGTCAACATCACGAATTATTTTCAACAGAAAAACCCGGACAGTGCCGCAAACCCAGGCCTTTTGAAGCGGGTATCTGCGCCAACACGTGCACCCGAGACAGTGACTGTGAAGGGAGCGACAAGTGCTGCAAGAATGGCTGTGGGGCCACCGTGTGTCAGTCTGTTGGAGGTCTGTTGCCTGTGCCTTCCAGACCCACCTGTGCTACAGTGGTAAGTGGAGCGCTACTGCTGCTGACCCCTCCCCCCCCCCCTGCACCCCCCCCCCCCCGTCCCCGCGTCCCTTCCTCCATACCTCCCCCCCTTAACACTTTCATTTTACCTGTGAAACGGCGGTGTCTGCACCGTCTATTCTGATCCTTCCAAACTCTTCAGTCATAGCGTGTTACGAGATTCCGCTGTTGTAGTGTATTGCATTGCATTGCATTGTATTGTATTTCGTTGTGTTGTGTTGTATTATACTGTATTGTATTGTAGTAGGTCACAACAGATTTCTCTGTGTGAAATTCGGGCCGCTCTTCAGGGAGAGTGTGTCATTACAGTGCACCACCACCATTATTTATAAAAAGAAAAAAAAAGGGTTAGCCTGAAGAATGCGCCACTGTCCTTGTAAGAATAAGCGGGCCATTGCGATTTAATTTTCTACGCATTGGTGGCAAGAGTGACCTTTTTTCAGATAGTTTTGGTGCTGTATAGGTTAAAAGGAAGGAAGGTGATCAGGCTTCTTGTTTTACATTTTTGCCTTCGGACTTTCGCGGTCAGAATGCAATAAATAGTGATATTCATTCCAGACTCCAGTGTCATTTGTCTCTGGAGAGATATTCCGAGTCATTTTGGTCTGCATGGAAGTCATATTACCATTGCTCTGTTCTTATGTTCACCACACAATGTGCACGTATTGTGTGTGTGTGTGTGTGTGTGTGTGTGTGTGTGTGTTGGTTTGGTGACATACATAAACACACAATAATAGCTATAGATCTGAAAACTGACAAGGTTTTAAGCAAATGGTAAATTTAGTCTGTCCTCGATGGTGCTCATAGATGCTTTGTGCATGTGAATGGATCTGGTGTGCTCCCACCCTTCTGATTTATTTTCTGAGGGCCTCGCTACAGGTCATGATCACATTTTGACTTCTGATGGTCTCGTTATGGGTTGACATAGGTTATGACAACATTTGACTTCTGAAGGTCTTGGTAGAGGTTATGAAGCTATTTTAACTCTCTCCATACGAACGGCGAAAGAGACGACGTTAACAGCGTTTCACCCCAATTAACATCATCAAAATATTACAAGCGGAAGGCTCTTATACTGAAGAGGTGAATGTTGACAAAGAATACCACAATTCTGACGACGGAAGCTAAAGGTTGGGTCATTCCGACACCCACTGGACATCCGAGGGGTCTGTGTAGAGGAGAAGAGAGGACTGGCCGTACTGAGTGAGTTAAAGTCTGCAAATGTTAATCATTGGTGGGATGTTTGTTTTTTCTTTGCACAGAGATGCAGTGCTGGTACGAAGTGTGTCCTGAAACAAGTCCAGTGTATCCGAGCGCCCTGCTACCCCCAGCCTGTGTGTGTGGATGATACTGGTGAGTATTCGGGCTTTCCATGATTTATGACAATTTTTGCAATGCATACAGGCATTTTACCATGTGTTGTTGGGTGCTGTGTGTGTGTGTGTGTGTGTGTGTGTGTGTGTGCGTGTGTGTGTGTGGTTGTTGTTGTTGTTGTTGTTTTCTTCACATCTCTGTATAACTGCCACATGTGTATAAATCAGTGAACTCCAATCAACAGGTGGTGGCTTGGCGGATTAACAATGTGTGATTACGAATTATGATCTCGGCACTGACTATGTCGGTGTTTGTTTTGTCTGTTGATTCTTTGTTTTGTTGCAAATGGGTAGGTATACCAAGTTAAGTGGGAGACAAATTGTGGGTAGGTATACTAAGTTAAGTGGGAGACAAATAGTGGGTAGGTATACCAAGTTAAGTGGAAAACAAACTGGTAAGTATACCAAGTTAAGTGGAAGACAAATGGG
Organism: Babylonia areolata; assembly: GCF_041734735.1. Taxonomy (NCBI): domain Eukaryota; kingdom Metazoa; phylum Mollusca; class Gastropoda; order Neogastropoda; family Buccinidae; genus Babylonia; species Babylonia areolata. The sequence continues at coordinate 34,734,369 of NC_134881.1, read as the reverse complement.
TAGGTATACCAAGTTAAGTGGAAGACAAATGGGTAGGTACACCAAGTTAAGTGGAAGACAAAGTAGGTATACCAAGTTAAGTGGAAGACAAATGGGTAAGTATACCAAGTTAAGTGGAAGACAATTGGGTAGGGATATCAAATGGAAGACAAATGGGTAGGTATACCAAGTTAAGTGGAAGACAAATGGGTAGGTATACCAAGTGGAAGACAAATGGGTAGGTATACCAAGTGGAAGACAAATTGGTGAGTATACCAAGTTAAGTGGAAGACAAATGGGTAGGTATACCAAGTTAAGTGGAAGACAAATAGGAAGGTATACCAAGTTAAGTGGGAGACAAATAGGAAGGTATACCAAGTTAAGTGGAAGACAAATAGAAAGGTATACCAAGTTAAGTGGAAGACAAAATAGTGGGTAGGTACATCAAGTTAAGTGGTTCCAGAAATCTGATAAGTTTAATGTCTGTGGAAGCTCAACATGATGCCAGATTATATGTTTAATGTTCACACCAGGACAAATTGTACATCCAAGTGACTACATGTGGAAGGTAAAGGCAGACTGTGATCTTAGACAGCCCTCTTTGAAGTACATTATTAGATCCTTACATTATTCTAACCAAAATTTGTTCAGCTGATCATAAATGCATTGTGATAATCTCTAGGGAGAGCTGGACAGTACAAGGTCTTCAGAGAAGAAGCCCCCCTCAGTCAAGTGTTTTGGCCCTTAACTCCTTACACTCTAAGGGGGCCGGGCCGCACCCAGATCATTTTTAAATCCTTTAATTATTCCAACAGAGCAGTCTACCAAATTTTCTTCAGCTAATAATAGATGTTGCTGTTTTTTTAAAGTAAACAAAGTGAAAACAGCTTCTGAACAATACAATACACAATACACAAACTTTATTGTCTATACTTTGGTACAGAGATTTTCTTTTTGGCAGCAGCACATGTCCGACATAAGAAGAAAACAACAAACAAATAAAATGAATAGAAAATAAAAAGATAAATTAAATGGCACCAAATGGAAATAGCTATATACAAATATGCAGATTACAACGTGCCTCTCCATTTCAGTCAGCCAAACCGCATTGCACATCTACCCCCCCCCCCCCCACCCACACACACACACACACACCACGCGCACTCACACGCACACACACGCACACATACACTCTCCCTCATCCCCTCTCTCTCTGTCTCTCTCTTCACAAGAAATGCAACTACAAAGATCATCGTTCATTTAAAAATCAAATATCACCAGAGTAAGACAACATGTGAACATCACGAATTATTTTCAACAGAAAAACCCGGACAGTGCCGCAAACCCAGGCCTTTTGAATCGGGTATCTGCGCCAACACGTGCACCCGAGACAGTGACTGTGAAGGGAGTGACAAGTGCTGCAAGAATGGCTGTGGGGCCACCGTGTGTCAGTCTGTTGAGGGTCAGACTTTAGTCCGTCCCCAGCCAACCTGTGACACAGTGGTAAGTGGTGTGACATGACGCTGCATGCACGTGCTTGTACGCACATGTCTGATACTTACGTAAGGGGAAACGTTCAGCTTCAAAACTTAGATTTTTTTTATGGGAAACAACGTAGATGTTGAAAGTAAAATGGTATAGAGTGTGGGAATCTGGGGTTGAAAAGATATTTGACATAGTTACTACACACATTGTTATTGAACAAATTGTATAAGACAATAATAAAGTAAAAGTATACTTAGTGCACTCAGGCTTTTAAAATCAAAGTTGTCGGGGGTTTTTTGGGTTTTTTTTTTTTTTAGCTTTCAAATAGGGGCGTGACAGATTATATCCAATGTGCCTAAAGCACAAGCCTGTTTGTCACGGAACATGTCATTTAAATTTTGCTTGGACAAAATGCATCCACAGATAAAGGTATATACCTAAGGAGAACGTTTTAGTCGCGACGACCATACGCTGCAGATCATTTAGAGGCAAAGCATAAAGAGAAGAATGAATCAGCTGTTGGGTATATAATAAAGGAATAGTCTCCTTTCCTCTCCACAGGACTTCCCCCTCGAAACGAAATAAAAAACGAAAAATAAAACCCAAACAAAAAACCAGCCCAGCCAGTTCAGTCTGTACAGTTTATTGCAGAAATGGTGTATAAAATGTTCCTGTTATGAGCCCCCTCGCCCCGAACTCGACCCCCCCCCCCTCCATTTTCCCCCTCCCTGCTCCCCCCCCCCCCCCCCCCCCCCCCCAAAAAAAAAAAAAAAAAAAAAAGTTTGCTTCGATTTTGAAAAGCGTTGTGTTGCTTATTCCGTGTTCGTTTTTTTTTTTTTTTTTTTTTTTCTTTTTTCAGTGGCTGTTTCTAATCCTGGAATCTTCGTTAATTTGCAGCGTATGACGTTTCATTCATGGGGGAATGTTTATTTTATGTATTTATGTGTGTTTTTTTATGTTGTGTGTGTTTCAATAGAAGTGCAAAGCTGGACATAAGTGTGTGATGAGAGTGATATACTGTGTGACCACACCCTGCCCCAGCCCATTTCCAGAGTGTGTTCCCGATCCTGACAGTGAGTTTTTGCCATCTGCACTGCCTGTTTGCCTGCCTGCCTGCGTCTGCCTGCCTGCCTGCCTGTCTGTCTGCTTTCCACTCTGAAGCCTGATGTCATTTGTGCTGTATGTTGTATGGCTACAATCAGCCAGAAGTGACCATCATTTTTGTTAACATTTTTTTTCGTTTTTTTTCTTGTGTTCGTTTTTGTTACATGTAATATAACAACATAATCTATTTAGATTCATTCGACTTTTACACAGAGTCACGTATAAACAGATCATTAAAAGGGAAAAAAAGACGAAAAGTAAAGGAATACATGGATGGAAATTATTCTTAGAATATGTATTTCATAAAACATAAATACAAGGATATATCAGTTCACATAATAGGCTACTCATGTACATCACAGGATACAGAGAATACATATGAATACACAATGAATAGATACAATGAAAACATGCAAAGAATACATATGAATACACAATGAACAGATACAATGAAAACATGTAAATAAAAAACATCATCAAAGAATATAAAGGCTTTATTTTTTTGTAATGCAGCCGCACTATGCACATTGAGGTAACGCCAAAAACATAAAAAGTCAACATTCTTTTAAATCTAAACATTTATATGAACATGAACAGTATTGTTGTGATGTGTTTGCATATTTAGGGTGATATGTGTTGATTAATAGATATTAGGTTGGCGTGATTTTTTAAAGCAAAAAAATGCTTGCTTTATCTTGCTTCATAATTGAGTTTCCACCATCTGTATTCCTGTCATATTGCCAAGTTTTTTTTGTGTGTGTGTCCGATAGAATGTGATGTTAGTTTTTATTTCCATTTATCACTGTAAATGGTAGCAACATGACTATGTTCTATTTCAAACATTCAGTATCCTTTTTTTTTTTCCTATATACAGTGCACTAAAAGAACTTCGTATATCTTGCTGTTGTTGTTGTTGTTTAAATCTGTACTATGCCAATTAAATAGGTATGATGTCATACATCTTTGCTCGCCTCTCCTGATTGGTTTAAACAGTATTTTATTTGGAACATGTCACAATACAACACAGATATCGATGAACAGGACGGCAGGAAAATCTTATATAAAGTCCTGTCCTGATACATGTGCATACTGAATATGTGACTTTTGTCATCATAGCTAGGAGTTAAGACGTGATCATACATGAGTTTTGAACAAATTAGTGAACTGAGTAGTGTTGCTTAGAATGTACAGGTTTCTACTTAGGACAAAATATGCTCGTTCACCCACTTGCTCTGTGCTTGTGAGTGAGTGAGATTGTGTGTGTGTGTGTGTGTGTGTGTGTGTGTGTGTGTGTGTGTGTGTGTGAGAGAGAGAGAGAGAGAGTCTGTGTCTGTGCATTGGTAGGTGTATGTATGCGTTTGAGAGACAAGGAGAGGAGAGACATTGAGAGACGAACAGAGCCAGATGGACAGACGAAAACAGGTGCGCTTGTATGTAAGCACTATTGCATCTGGTGTTGTGTTGTGCAGAGCAAGGCGTGTGCCCAAAACCCAGGTTCAGCTTATCCAGCTGGTTCTGCCGAAGCCGGTGCCAGAGTGATGTGGAGTGCCCTGGTGCCCAGAAGTGCTGCCCCTCTTACTGTGGTTCCCGCTGTCAGGACCCGAAACCAGCGCCACTGCCCAAGCCTGGACAAACCTGCAAAACGGTGGTAAGTTCTGCAATTATTTTGTTCGTTTGTTTGAAGATAGACTAAGGCATTGTAGAAATATTTGACGAAGAGCTCGCATACTACAGTTCAAGATTGTTTGAAGACAGACTATGGCACTGTAGAAATATTTAAGACGAAGAGCTCGCATACTACAGTTCAAGATTGATTGTTTGAAGATAGACTATGGCACTGTAGAAATATTTAAGGCGAAGAACTGGCTTACTACAGTTTAAGATAGAAAAAATGTATATATACCCTGTTACATGTAGACAGAGTTAACTTAAACGTACTTAAGTCCCAGACTGAAAGAATACCAAGTTGACTTAGGTTATGAAAATCATGATGTTACATTCAATCTGTCGTTCTTGGGTGGTTGTGATGGTGGTCTCTATTCTAGTGAGGGTGGGGAGGGAGGGGGAGGGGGATACACAGTTTGGCTCCGTTTCAATTTCAGTTTCTCAAGGAGGCGTCACTGAGTTCGGACAAATCCATATACGCCACATAACATCTGCTAGACAGTTGTCTGAAAGCAGTATGACCCAACACGCCAGACAGGTCTTGAATGTATGCAGGTGTATTTGTGTACATCTCAGACAGTGGGTTTAAGAATTTTGCCAGAGGACAACACTTTTGCTGCCTTGGGTTCGTTTTACAGTGCGCCATGTGTGTGCTCCACACTGGACCTTGGTTTATCGTCTCATCCGAATGACTAGAGGGCTAACTTTGATTTTCCAGTCTAACTTGGGAGAAAGCGCGAGAGCGAGCATCGAACCCAGACCGTCACGGACACTGTATAGGCTAGATGTGCGTCTTAACTCACTCAGTACGGCCAGTCCTCTCTTCTCCTCTACACAGACCCCTCGGATGTCCAGTGGGTGTCTCAGTGATCTGACCTTTAGCTTCCGTCGTTTGTGGTATTCTTTGTCAACATTGACCTCTTCAGTGTAAGAGCCTTCCACTTGTAATATTTTGATGGTGGTAATTGGGGAGAAACGCTGTTAACGTCGTCTTTCGCCGTTCGTATGGAGAGTTAACCCTTCTTCCACCTTCCTCCTCCCTCCTCTGGCTCAGTGACAAAAGCTATTATTTTTGTCAGCAGCATGTTTAGTATGTGGTCTTCTGCTAAATGAAAGCAGACACTTCTGTCTGAAAACCACCGAAATAACTCAGCAGCAGTGCACTGCAGGGTCTCCTCTGGTGTGTGGCTTTTTGGCAATCTAACACAACAACACCGATAGCTGTTTGTGGACTGCCGGCGCTGAGACTGCGACAGACGAAGCCGGCTGTGATGGTTGTGTTTAGGATAATCAAAATGAGCGGTGTGAGTGCAAACGGAGCATATAACGGAGCAGAAAAGAACAAAAACCCTGCTCTGTGCATTGCGTGGTATATTATGTAAAAGATGTATGTATGTAACGTTTCAATGCCCCCAGGGAACACAAGAAATAAACTTATTGCCTTTATCTTTCGCGCTCTGTCTCTGCCGAGTGTGAAGAAGGGAGATAAATATGAGCGCCTGAAGAATTAACCAGCTGAGTTGTCGTTTACGTCTGTGCAGGACTGCGGGCCAGACCAGGAGTGTGTGATGAAGAGGCAGTGTGGTAAACTGGGCTGCTCTTCACGGCCTGAGTGTGGTGAGTAGAGAGATATGTGGGCAGAAAGATCTATATTTCGCGCGCGCGCGCGTGCGTGTGTGTGTGTGTTTGGGCTGGTTGAATGTGTGTGCTTGTGTGTATGTTGGATGAGGGGGTGCGGAGGGGGGCGTGAGGTGGGTCACCGCCATTACCAAAGACAGCTCACAAGGTCCATAAGGGACGAAACTGCAAGTCACATCGGACCTGTCACACATGATTGTCTCCCCCTGAAGACTTCCCGTGTCTTTGAAAACACTAGATCGGAGTTAGTTCCCTTTCTTTGTGGTTTATTCGTATGTGTGTCTTTGAAAGGATTTACACTCACCTCCCTTTCCTATGAATAAACCACAAAGAAAGGGAACTAACTCCGATGTAGTGTTTTCGGAAATGTCCACATGTACTTTGGAGAAGAAAAGAAGAAAGGGAAACACCCGTAAGTGCTGGAGAGGACCCAGAGAAGCACTGTCTCCACCCGCCCTTGGAACAATCCTGCACCACCCTTGAAGGCCTGCGCTGTGTTCACGATGGGTGCAGGACACTCCATTAAAAATTCAAAGGACATAACCACTCCCGAACAGAGGCAAAAGAGACCACAGGATGCAACTCGCGACAGCCTTAAAAAGAAGTATCCCATGGGTGTACCAGCCAGTATTTCATGACTGCAGAGCCCACCGGCAAAAGACACCACCCTCCAGCTGCTGAGCACACCCCACAGACCAAACCGCCCCTGCCTGCAGACAGATGAAGACAGTGCCACTCCAGACACAGCCATATGGTTTTATGTGCCCTCAAGAGAGAATCCCAAGTTGTAGTCATTCCCACTGTCAACAGGACTTTCCCTGTGGTCAGTGGGTCTTTCCTCACCGTCACTGGACCTTTCTCCAGGGTCAGCCTAGTCCAGGCAAAGAAGAAAGAGAAACACCGGTAGGTGCTGGAGAGGACCGAGAGAAGCACTGTCTCCACCTGCCCTTGGAACAATCCTGCACAACCCTTGGAGGCCTGCGCTGTGTTCACAATGGGTGCAGGCACACACAGGACACTCCATCAGGAAGTTTTCGGAAGCGTCCACATGTACTTTGGAGAATAAACAGTCTGCGGGTTTTCCCCCGCATGAACATGGCATGGAAGCCTATTGAGACTGTAAACTTCCCCAGGGTTGATCAGCATCAGTAGCTCAAGGAGGCGTCACTGTGTTCGGGCAAATCCATATACGCTACACCACAACTGCTAGCTAAGCAGATGCCTGACCAGCAGCGTAACCTAACTTGCTTAGTCAGTCAGATAATAATAGATAAGTAAATAAATAGATAATAAATAAAAAAAGACAATAAGACAATAATGATAATAGACAAAAAAGCAAATAACTGTAACACAGACACACACAGACACGCACACACACACACACACATATATATATATATATATAGATAGATAGATAGATAGATAGATAGATACATACATACATACAGATATATAGATATATAGATACATACAGATATATACATAGATACATACAGATATATATATATATATATATATACATATATAGAGAGAGAAAGAGAGAGAGAGAGGGGGAGGGGGAGAGGGTTGAACGAGTTTGAACTCTGAAGAGTCATTGGGGCGCCGCACAGAACTGCCCACCAGATTCTTAAAGGATGTCGGTCGTGTGTCAGTCTCGGTCTCTGCAATTTGTATCATCCACCCCTTACCTTATCTCCACCCCCCACCCCACCCCCCACCCCCCCCAACCCCCCCAAAAAAACAGGCAGAAGGATGAAGTCTCTTTCAGCCCTTGATTTTTTTTTTTTTTTTTTTTTTTTTTGCAGAGCCGGTGAAGAGGTGCCCTTTCTTCCCTGCCTGGATCAATCCCCATTGCGTTCGCCAGAACACGTGTTCAGAGAACGACCCCAACAGCTGTTTCCCTGGTCAAATCTGCTGTAGCACCGACTGTGGACGTCGCTGTGTCAGACCGCTGCAATAAGTAGATGAATAAGTACACCAGTCTCTTGATAAGTATGTGTTTTGCTCGAGAATCAGCTTTTGCCATGTGTTCTTTCGCTTTGTTGTTCTGGTATTGTATTGGTCTTTCTTTTTAACATGGTGAGAAGCAATGCTATACATATAAACGATGTCCTCGAAATTATAAATTTATATTGAATATTTGTGGATAGTAGATTGTTTTCACATTCAGAAATAAAGAAAAGAAGTGACAGATCTGGACCTAAGTCAGGAAAAAAAAAAATTCCGATTGATGTGAAGTGGCGTGAATACTATAGACTGGAGTTTGCGGTACCTGTTCTTTTTATCACAATAAAAGAATCCGTCTGAAAGAATGTTTTTGTTTACGAACTGACAAGCTTTCAAAGCCGAAGGACTGATAGAGCCATGAATTATACATATATATTTATTCATGGTTTGAGTGTACATTACTCCGAAATCCTTTTTTCATGTCTGCACTTGGGAGTTACAGATTTTGTTTTCTTGTTTTGTTTGTTTGATCGTTCATATATGATATAACGGGTGTAATCCAGTAAACAGATTGAAATTCAGCTGCTAATGAGTATCGGTTTTGTTTTGTTTTTTTATGTCGGCCACATCCAAGTCGAACAAAATCGATCTTTGTGTGAAGAAAGAAGAAAATGTGTATTAAAAACAGTTGCATTTTTTTAAGACCCGAACATTTTCAAACATTTGTGTTCTTTTGGAATTCTATTTATTACCACCAGATGTGAATGATATGTTTTGAAAATAAATATCGCAATCTTGCTATTCAAACTCTTTCAGTATGCTGTTTTGAAATACGTGCGCGCGCGTATGTGTGTCTTTGCGTACGTATGTGATTGTGCGCGCGCGTGCGTGCGTGTGCGTGTTTGAGAGATCGGCTACATTTGCAATGGTTGAATGCAAATTTACGGATCACATGGTAGGCTTTCCTTTTCGTTTTTCCCTTCTGAATACGTAGGCTGCTATACACATGACTTTTCTTTATTTGCCGAAGCACGTTCCCTCGATCTTTGTCAACACGCAAAGTCGAACAGTTAAAACCTACACAATGATTATTACTCATTTTAGTGCATGTGTGTCATTAACAAAACACATTACCATATGATGGAGGGAAAATCAACTAGATGTCATGCACGTTTATTCGAGTACAACCAACTCCATTTCTGCACACATACACATGCGCGCGCGCGCACGCACACACACGTACACACACGCGCGCGCGCGCGCGCACGCACACGTTTTGTGAGAGAAAAAGCATAAGACAGAGACGGACTAGAGGTAATGCGTCCGCATAGGAAGCGAGAGAATGAGTGCGCTGGTTCGAATCACGGTTCAGCCGCTGATATTTTCTTCCCCTCCACTAGATCTTGAGTGGTGGTCTGGACGCTAGTCATTCTGATGAGACGATAAACCGAGGTCACGTGTGCAGCATGCACTTAGCGCACGTAAAAGAACCCATGGCAACAAAAAGGTGTTCCTGGCAAAATTCTGTAGAAAAATCCACTTCGATAGGAAAAACGAATAAAACTGCATGAAAGAAAAAATACAAAAAGATTGGTGGCACTGTAGTGTAGCGACGCGCTCTCCCTGGGGAGAGCAGCCCAAATTTCACACAGAGAAATCTGTTGTGATGAAAATATAAATACAATACAATACAAAGACAAGGAAAGAGAGAGTGGTTATCTTTAAATGATGAATAAAATTTAATAAGTAAATGAATAAATAAATAAAACCCAATCCAACGCATGCATTGCTGGAGAAGAGGCATTACCCAGAAACGAAATACAATCAGGAAGTTGTGCGCATGCTTTCGTTGGGAGCATTTCGTCGCTTGCAGAGCGACAAAAAAGGTCATATGACGTCATGGGCGGCCCTCCACCATAACTAGCTTTTCTGGCTGTGCACTGCCTTTCTTCGGACAACTTTTCGGCAGAGTTCGATCACATCATCAGGCAATTTCCACTTTGATAATTTAGCATTTCGGTGAGCAAGAAAAACCAGAACTGGAGACGTGCATGTGCACGCGGTTATCCCTAAAAAATAACCGGGTGTCCGACGAAAGCATGTGTGCACAACCCCCCTATTAATCAATTCCCAATCACGAGAAGCTCGAAGAACAAACTGAAGCACTGTTCATCAACACTAGCAACACGTGCAACACGAACATTCCCTGTTTCACGCACTTACTCTCAGTCCAACCCAACCAGCCAGTGCTGTGAACACACTCAGAGAAGACAGCCCATGCAGTGAAGTCAAAGACAGAGGAGAGAGAGACTGTCATTTCCATCTTGCACACCTCTTGGACCGAACAGGGCTGCAACAATGTTGTCGACTTCAGTGGTCTTCAGTGTCTTGGTAAGTAATTGAAGATTTAACAGTGCCGTGGGACTACAGTAGACTTGTTTCACGCTGTTGAATATACAGCTTTTTTTTTTTTATACTTTACTGATGTGAAATGCAGAGAATATTTATTTTGAGCTGTTTTATAAAGTTGGAAGCACAGTATGAGCCTTGTTTTTTTGTTTTTTCTCTCTCACTCTTCCTGGCACTGCCACCTCTCTCTGCCTCTTTCTCTCTTTCTTTCTGTTGTTCGCAACCATTTTTCTTCAAGGAAAGGACTTTGTTTCAGTATTTACTTTCACCGTACACATTCGTTTATTCTAAAGCTTTCTTTATTATGCAATGAAAATATTTTGACGCATTCACCCATGTCGTATGGACCTCGTGGCCATTGACATGAAAGTGTCGATGTGTCCAAGTGTTAAGTCTCGATCTTCCCCCCCCCCCCCTCCCGTTTTCAGTCTTTGCCGTCTATGACTGTTTCTCATCTTTCTCCCTCATTTACCCTTTCTGTATCCCCCCATGTCCCCCCCCTCCCTCACCACTCTCTCTCCCTCAAGAAAATGATTCAGATCAATGTTAACTTTAGATGTTGGTTTGTCTACAGCTGGCTGTGGCTGCAGCACAGAGTTTAGGGCCTGGGAGTTTTCCACACACATGTGCTGCCACGGTATGTTTGAAGATTAAATCCCTATGATTAATTCTGGAACGTTCCTTGGATGTTATATTATTTCGCATAAAAAATTTAAAAAAATTACGCCCCACTCATAGGGTTTAACCTATGTAGGATTTTTCATTTTCCTTTGTTGAGGGGGAAGTGGGGTCACTGCTTTGGCAAAACTAATCTATAGTCAGACCTCGGTTATTCGTCGATTTATAATAAAAAATAAAATAAAAATAAAAAAAATGTAGTAGTATTTTTATGTATTTATCTATTTATTTTATTTAACTCTATTGATTTTTTGTTTTATTTATTTATTTATTTATTTATTTATTTATTTTATTATTTATTTTATTTTATTTATTTATTTATTTTTCTCTCAGGCCTGAGTAAGCGCGTTGGGTTACGCTGCTGGTCAGGCATCTGCTTGGCAGATGTGGTGTAGTGTATATGGATTTGACTGAACGCAGTGACGCCTCCTTGAACTACTGATACTGATACAACCCAAATAAGAAGTTTGTGAGTTACATAACAAGGATTGTGTGTGCGTATGTGTGTGTGTGCGTGCGTGCGTGAGTGAGTGTGTGAATGACATGTGCCGAATTGTTAGTGCCGTCTCGTTGACACCATTGCAAACAACTAAGTATACGTGGGGTGACGGGTAGGGGCGCATAAGCGTTGATCCTCTGCCACGTATAATACAATTGGGAAAGTACAGTTGGATTGGTTTTCATTTTTTGAGGACTACTTTAAGGTTAATTCAAAATTCCCGAAAAATGGTTGAAATATTGTCTAATTTTTGTTACCAGGATGAAACACGTATTGACAGGACTGAGGGCGATATTCACATTTCCTTCCCCCTTTTTTTAATGAGTTTCACTTCGAAGACGGAAAAGTTGTAAACTGATAACATACTCCACATTTCTTCCCCTATCAATGCCGTAAAGGTCAATAAAAGGAGTGCAAGAACTGAGTTTTTTTTTTTTTTTTTTTACAATTTTATTAACCAGTTTACAACTTGTTCCACCTTTGAAACGAAAGAGTACAGGGGAAGTAATGTGAATATTACCGTTTGATACGCTGGAGTTCTTCATAAAATTGTCTATTTAATATCAGTTATCTAACTACGTTATAAGTCCGGGAATGGTTGCTGAATAACAGCGTTTGACTTTTTTTTTCTGACAGCTGTGTGCAGTTGGACATCACTGTGTGCTGAAAGAGGAACCCTGTGACAATCCCCCATGCCTCAGTCAGCCTGTGTGTGTTCCCGATACACCCAGCAGTGAGTTCTTTGTTCCACCTGCACTGCATGATGGTTTGCTTTGGAGTTCATGCCCCGCGCGCGTGTGTGCGCGCGCGTGCGCGCGCGTGTAAGGGGGGGGGGGGGTATGCCTGAGAGAGAGACGGGGATATGGACATAGAGACGGACAGTCTGAGTGTATGTAAGCACGATTGCATCTGATGTTGTGCAGAGCAAGGCGTGTGCCACAAACCCATGTTCAGCCTCCCCAGCTGGTTGTGCCGAAGCCGGTGCGAGAGCGATGTGGAGTGCCCTGGTGCCCAGAAGTGCTGCCCCTCTTACTGTGGTTCCCGCTGTCAGGACCCGCAACCAGCGCCACTGCCCAGGTCTGGACCGACCTGCGAACCGGTATGTTCTGTTTTTTGACAGGCTGTGGCTCAGCAGAATGTTTAAGACGAAAAACTCGCTCATAGTTCAGCTTCCGTTCAAGGATTTACTGCGTTCAGAGAAATCCATATACGCTACACCATATCTGCTAGACACATGCCTGAGAGCAGCATGACCCAATGCACCCGCCAGGTCTTGAATGTCTGCATGTATATTTGTGTACATCAGAATGGGTTTCGTTTTCTTTTGGTGTGAGGGAAGTGGGTTCACTGCTTTGGCAAAACTTAGTCAAAAGTTATCAGAACTTGGTTATTCGTTGATTAAAAAAAAAAAGAAAGAAAAACCTAAATAAAAGACGTTCATTGCGAATTACAAAAGGATTGTGTGTGCGTGCTCGCGCGTGTGCGTATGTGTATGCACACGCGTCTAATGAAATGTGCCTAATTGTTGCAGCACCGTGTCAGTAGACACCATAGCAATCAGCTGACTGTTCAGAGGGCACATGAGCGTGGTCCCCCTGCCATTTATGATGCAATTGGGAATCTATAATGGGATTAGTTTTCATTTTTTTGAGGATTAATTTCAGGTTAATCTGGAAAGTCTGAAACATGGTCGAAATGAGACTTGGACTGGGGATGCGGGAAAGTGGGTGGAGGGGGGGGGGGGGGGCGAGAATGCTGCTCAGTTTGTGTAGATTTTGTTGAGGATGATGAAATGTGTATGGACAGGAATGGCATGACACTGCGCAGTTTCCTTTGTGTTTTGGGGACGGAGTGTAACATGTATTTAGGTATGTTAGATCGGCATTTGTTTCTGGACTTTCATGAATGTTGCTTGACACATACTGCTTCCAGTGTAAGGAAAAATTCGTTAATTCACTAGACCTTGCTCTGTGCATGTGACGTCACTCTGACAAGAATGTTTGATACGCTCAAGTTCTTCATAAGCGTCTATTTAAATGTCAGTGTAACAGGGTGAAATTGTTCTTTGCCCCGCAGAGAGAGTGCACGTTCATGACCCGTGTTAGCTTTAGCATCATTACTTCACGTGCAAAATCATGTAGGGTGGATGTGCTGCATCTTATGTTTTAACGAAGTGAGTTTTCCTACCCTTTCCTTGTAGAACCAATAATTTCATCAGTTCTCAGTTAGCTTTAAAAGAGAACAGGCAAGAGCAGTGTGTGTGCGGGCCTCTGTCAACCTGATAGGGTGAGTGAAATATATACTTCACAGTAAGCATTTCTAGCATTGAGAAATTGATACAAAAAATAAATGCTATTTGTATTTCCTAATTAATATTCTATGTTTACTTTGAGTTTAGATGTTATGCATTTGAACGGATTTGCAATTATTTCGAATGACCGAGTTAATCTTAACAGAAATGTAACCTCAACTTAAGTTTTTAAGTTTCTAGGATTTATATAAATTATTTATCTTTAAGAAATTTGACAATTTCGAATTGGGAAGCAATTGCTCATTTCAATTAATGGGATAGTTTAGTCTTATCACACGTTTGTAACAATTGTAGATTCATGTGAAATATTTGGTAGAGTGATGTTTGGAGTGAGTGAATGAACGTAGACATTACTGTACGCTTGCTTACGAGGACTTTGTTTTGTCCATAGGGTAATCATTTACTTATTTCCCTCCTCTCACGAGGACAGTCCCTTGCCCTTTAACCCCCCGCTCTCCTGTTCCCTTTACCCAAGTCCCGATACGTTCCCCGTCGCGTCCTCAATAAAGCCTTAAAGAAAACTGCTGTGGTGAGAGAACCCTGCCCAACACGGCTACATCAGTTATTTAAGCACATTGTAAATCCGGGTACTGTTACTGAATAGCAGCGTTTTTTGTTTTTCATGACAGCCGTGTGCAGCTGGATATCACTGTGTGCTGAAAGACGAACCCTGTGACAGTCCTCCATGCCTCAGTCAGCCTGTGTGTGTTCCCGTTACACCCAGTGAGTTCTTTAAACCACCCGCACGCTATGTTGGTTTACTTTGCAGCCTGTTGCACTGATGGTGGCCACACAGTGGTCAGAAACATTGTATTGTATTGTACTGCATTGTTGTATTACATTGCATTGTATAGCATTGTATTACTTTTTTGGTCACAACAGATTTCTCTGTGAAATTCGGGCTGCTCTCCCCAGGGAGAGCGCGTCGCTACACTGAGAGCGCCACCCTTTTTTGACTCACTTGTGCAAAGTCTTTTTTAACCGGTGTTCGGTTGTGTGTGTGTGTGTGTGTGTGTGTGTGTGTGTGTGTGCGCGCGTGTGTGTGTGTGTGTGTGTGTGTGTGTGTCCGTGTTTGTGTGTCCGTGGTAAACTTTAACATTGCCATTTTCTCTGCAAATACTTTGTCAGTCGACACCAAATTTGGAATAAAAATAGGAAAAATCCAGTTATTTCCAGTCATCTTGTTAATATTGCACCTCTGGGATGGGCACAAAATTTTTGTTTAAAAGAAGCCAAATTATATGCAAACTGGATTGTTTATATTTTTCTTCTCTAAACTTGGCACTTTGATCTGATATTCTGACACAAGAGCAGTCTTTTTTTTTCCTTTTTTTCTTGCATGCAGATTTTTTGGGTTTTTTCAGGTTTTCCTGACGAAGTGGGTTTTTCTGCAGAATTTTGCCATTGGCCTGTCTGTATGCCTGTAAAACCTGGAAGTGAAAATTGCCTGTTTAGAATACTTTTAATAGGGATGATTTTTAGCACCTTTGCATGGTGAGGATGCTCACGTTTAAGTAGTGATATTAGGTTGGCATGAATTGTTTCTGGGCTTTCCCCATGAGGGTTGCTTGACACGTACTGGTTCCAGTGTAGGGAAAAATCTCGTTAACTCACTCAGTACGGCCAGTCCTCTCTTCTCCTCTACACCAAACCCCTCGGATGTCCAGTGGGTGTCTCTATGACCCAGCCTTTAGCTTCCGTCGTCAGAATTGTGGTATTCTTTGTCAACATTCACCTTCAGTGTAAGCCTTCCGCGTGTAATATTTTGATGGTTGTAATTGGGGTGAAACGCTGTTAACGTCGTCTCTTTCGCCGTTCGTATGGAGAGAGTTAACTCTCTCGGCCTTGCTCTGTGCGTGTGACACAAAATAGACGAAAACTGTTTCACAGTATATAGGTTTGTAACATTTTCACTTTTCGTGTCTTTATCGTGACTTTTCGCGTTTGATAGATAGTAAAAAGTTTAAAAGAATATCGACAAACATTGTGGATCAGACGCGTTCTCCTACTCTAAATATGTTCATGTTGACTTCTGTAACAAATCAGGTTGACCAAAGGAATACAAACTATTCAAATAACTGTAATATCCAAACATGTTCCGACCTCTCGTAGTGATTGTAATCTTTGACAGGAATGCAAATACGCCACTCATTTTTCTTAATTCATGAAAATAACGCTCATCTTCAAAATCGACAAAATGCTTTTCTCCAAATGATTGCGGAAGTTAGCCTTTGTTCCATTCAGAAACCAGAAAGAATGGAACCAGAAACTCTTTACGCGCACATGCACGGTATGAGTTAAGTCTAACAGTGTGACAAATTATGTACTGAGTCAAGAGCATCTGATTTAAATGGTCATTCGTGGACACAATGCACGGAGTGATGAGGCCTTTGCACAAATAATTCAAAAACATTCAGCTGCATCCTTCATTTTGTACCCTTCCTAGAAGACATTGCCATTGATATCGTGTGTGTGTGTGTGGATGGGGGAGAGGGTGGGACTTTTTTTCTAAGTCAAATTTTAGTGTCTACAGACAGGAATTTCCAGAAAAAATGAATTTGATAGCGTTTACGAAAGACGAACGAACACGCACGCACACACGCACACACGCACACACGCACACACACACACACGTACGCGTGTGTGTGTGTGTGCGCGCGCACACAATTTACATACACCACGCAGCTGGACAATCAAAACCACTGTGTTAACCACACTGACACACACGTGATCCCCAAATCCTTGACGCCAGTGATGCTGTGTGGAAGGTAAAGACGGAGTGTGCCCTAAGCCAGGCGCCACCGACGGGGACAACTGCACCAGCACGTGCCAACAGGACAGTGACTGTGACGGGAGGGACAAGTGCTGCGAGGTCAGCTGTGGGGCCACCGAGTGTCAGACTCCGGTGGGACTGACCTCTGTCCGTTCCCGACACTCCACCTGTGCTAGAATGGTAAGTGGTGTGACACTGACTGCTGGTGCTTTTGCTGCTTCCTTCCATGGTATGTTCGCTGACAACTTCGCCAATGAGGGAACGTTCAGTTTCAAAACTGAGCCTTCTTCTGCGAAGACATTGCTTTGTCATAAGGGGTTTGGCAAACATGCTTTGCAATATGGAGAATGTGAAACTTTTGCCTGAACGAAATACATTCCGGGATACAGAATTGTAAATGTAAAGGTTTGGTTGCAGCAGTCGAGTATATTGTAATGCTGATGATCACAAAAAGAGAAAATAAAAAGTTAAAGGTCAAAGAAAATCGTGAATTCAGAAGTGACCAGTGATTTTTCTGCGGACAGCACTGCCTGCCAGACCACTTCTGTGTGCTGAGGATGGAGTGTTATGGACGGGGCTGCAAATCTAACTCTCTGAAACCATACTGCGGTGAGTTTGACGCTGGTGAATTAAACGTCTTTCTTTCCATCCCTCCCTCTCTCTCTCCATCCCTTCCTCTTTTTCTCTCTTCATCCCTTCCTCTCTTTCTCTCTCTCTCCATCCCTTCCTCTCTTTCTCTCTCTCTCCATCCCTTTTTCTCTCTCTCCATCCCTTCCTCTTTCTCTCTCTCTCCATCCCTCTCCATCTCTTCATATCTCTCTCTCTCTTTGTAGATCACTTACCGTTGGAGACAGTTCGCACTGCCATGGTCGATATAACTGACGAGCCCACAACAAGAAACGAAACTGCAGTCACACAAGCTGTAAAAAAAAAAAAAAAAAAAAAAGTCCCTAAATTGCCGTCTTCAAAAGGTTTGAATACCGTGCTCTCCAATCACACCCGGACCCTGTTGCACACGCTCCCCATTTCTTGCCACCATCCCCTCCCTCCTCCCGTCCTTGTCTTTCCCCTTTCTTTCCCCAGCTATTCAATAGTCATCGGTTTGGATTTTTTCCCACTGAGATCGGGATGTGGAGAGTGGCAGGAGGGTGTATTAATCTTTTGATAATAGAATAGTCATTTTACCTGTACTTCGTTTCCTTGCACTGTAATGTTGTGGGCACGCGCATGTATGCACACATGCACACGCAAGTAAGGGATCAAAGGGACGTGAAGTAGACGTAAAGTTTTATTTCATGTGTTCTGTCATTTCCACGTTCTGTTGTGTTCCACCGAGAGAGAGCTTGCAGTGGTATTTCCCATGAAATTGCAAATAATCCGATTAAAGGGAGCAAAGACTGTCATTCTGGCTCTGTGTATAACTGTTTGACAGTGATTGTTTCGTGTTAAATTATTAAATAGGAAATTATCAAGTTAAGCATCGTGGAAGAATCGGTTATGCGTTAGACTTGTGACTTAGTGTACACCAGTGACCAAGCTTCGAGGCCTCATTTCACCATGTTTTGTCCCTGGGAAAGGCATTTTGTCCTGATTTTCCTCACTCCACCCAGGTGTCAATGGATACCCGACTTAGGGTAGGGAAGGTCAAAAAGGCGGAAGGAGAGGATATGGGCCCCGTCTTCCCAAGCTGAGCCAAAGGGACACAGCGGCCATATTCACTGCTTTGGTGGCCTTTTAGTTCACTTAAGGATTGCGTCATTGCGTTCGGGCAAATGCATATACGCTACACATCTGCAAAGCAGATGCCTGACCAGCAGCGTAACCCAACACGCGGTGGCCTTTAACCTTAACTTAAAAGAGGAAAGCTTGTTCTTGCATGCCGATTTGTTGACAAGTGTATCCGAGCGCCCTGCTACCCCCAGCCTGTGTGTGTGGATGATACTGGTGAGTATTCGGGCTTTCCATGATTGATGACAATTTTTGCAATGCATACAGGCATTTTACCATGTGTTGTTGGGTGTATTTTTTTGTTTTTTTTTGGTGTGTGTGTGTGTGTGTGTGTGTGTGTGTGGTTGTTGTTGTTGTTGTTGTTGTTGTTGTTTTCTTCACATCTCTGTATAACTGCCACATGTGTATAAATCAGTGAACTCCAATCAACAGGTGGTGGCTTGGCGGATTAACAATGTGTGATTACGAATTATGATATAAGCACTGACTATGTCGGTGTTTGTTTTGTCTGTTGATTCTTTGTTTTGTTGCAAATGGGTAGGTATACCAAGTTAGGTGGGAGACAAATTGTGGGTAGGTATACCAAGTTAAGTGGGAGACAAATAGTGGGTAGGTATACTAAGTTAAGTGGGAGACACATAGTGGGTAGGTATACCAAGTTAAGTGGACAACAAACTGTTAAGTATACCAAGTTAAGAGAAAGACAAATGGGTAGGTATGCCAAGTTACGTGGAAGACAAATGGTTAGGTATACCAAGTTAAGTGGAAGACAGTTGGGTAGGTACACCAAGTTATGTGGAAGACAAAGTAGGTATACCAAGTTAGGGGGAAGACAAATGGGTAAATATACCAAGTTAAGTGGAAGACAATTGGGTAGGGATATCAAATGGAAGACAAGTGGGTAGGTATACCAAGTTAAGTGGAAGACAAATTGGTAGGTACACCAAGTGGAAGACAAATGGGTAGGTATACCAAGTGGAAGACAAATTGGTGAGTATACCAAGTTAAGTGGAAGACAAATGGGTAGGTATACCAGGTTAAGTGGAAGACAAATAGGTAGGTATACCAGGTTAAATGGAAGTCAAATAGGTAGGTATACCAAGTTAAGTGGAAGACAAATAGAAAGGTATACCAAGTTAAGTGGAAGACAAAATAGTGGGTAGGTACATCAAGTTAAGTGGTTCCAGAAAACTGATAAGTTTAATGTCTGTGGAAGCTCAACATGATGCCAGATTTAATATGTTTAATGTTCACACCAGGACAAATTGTACATCCAAGTGACTACACATGTGGAAGGTAAAGGCAGACTGTGATCTTAGACAGCCCTCTTTGAAGTACATTATTAGATCCTTACATTATTCTAACCAAATTTTGTTCAGCTGATCATAAATGCATTGTGATAATCTCTAGGGAGAGCTGGACAGTACAAGGTCTTCAGAGAAGAAGCCCCCCTCAGTCAAGTGTTTTGGCCCTTAACTCCTTACACTCTAAGGGGGCCGGGCCGCACCCAGATCATTTTTAAATCCTTTAATTATTCCAACAGAGCAGTCTACCAAATTTTCTTCAGCTAATAATAGATGTTGTTGTTTTTTAAAGTAAAGTGAAAACAGCTTCTGAACAATACAATACAATACACAATACACAAACTTTATTGTCTATACTTTGGTACAGAGATTTTCTTTTTGGCAGCAGCACATGTCCAACATAAGAAGAAAACAACAAACAAATAAAATGAATAGAAAATAAAAAGAGAAATTAAATGGCACCAAATGGAAATAGTTATATACAAATATACAGATTACTGAAATTTACGTGCCTCTCCATTTCAGTCAGCCAAACCGCATTGCACATCTACCCACCCCCCCCCCCCCCCACCCCCCCACCCCCCCACACACACACACACACACACACACACACACACACACACACACACACACACACACACCACGCATACACACACCACGCGCACTCACACGCACACATACACTCTCCCTCATCCCCTCTCTCTCTGTCTCTCTTCACAAGAAATGCAACTACAAAGATCATCGTTCATTTAAAAATCAAATATCACCAGAGTAAGACAACATGTGAACATCACGAATTATTTTCAACAGAAAAACCCGGACAGTGCCGCAAACCCAGGCCTTTTGAAGCGGGTATCTGCGCCAACACGTGCACCCGAGACAGTGACTGTGAAGGGAGCGACAAGTGCTGCAAGAATGGCTGTGGGGCCACCGTGTGTCAGTCTGTTGAGGGTCAGACTTTAGTCCGTCCCCAGCCAACCTGTGACACAGTGGTAAGTGGTGTGACATGACGCTGCATGCACGTGCTTGTACGCACATGTCTGATACTTACGTAAGGGGAAACGTTCAGCTTCAAAACTTAGATTTTTTCTATGGGAAGCAACGTAGATGTTGAAAGTAAAATGGTATAGAGTGTGGGAATCGGGGGTTGAAAAGATATTTGACATTGTTACTACACACATTGTTATTGAACAAATTGTGTAAGACAATAATAAAGTAAAAGTATACTTAGTGCACTCAGGCTTTTTAAATCAAAGTTGTCGGTTTGTTTGTTTTTTTTTGTTTTTTGTTTGTTGTTGTTGTTGTTGTTGTTTTTAGCTTTCAAATAGGGGCGTGACAGATTATATCCAATGTGCTTAAAGCACAAGCCTGTTTGTCACGGAACATGTCATTTAAATTTTGCTTGGACAAAATGCATCCACATATAAAGGTATATATACCTAAGGAGAACGTTTTAGTCGCGACGACCATACGCTGCAGATCATTAAGAGACAAAACATAAAGAGAAGAATGAATCAGCTGTTGGGTATATAATAAAGGAATAGTCTCCTTTCCTCTCCACAGGACTTCCCCCTCGAAACGAAATAAAAAACGAAAAATAAAACCCAAACAAACAAAAAACCAGCCCAGCCAGTTCAGTCTGTACAGTTTATTGCAGAAATGGTGTATAAAATGTTCCTGTTATGACCCCCCTCGCCCCGAACCCGACCTCCCCCCCCCATTTTCCCCCTCCCTGCTCCCCCCCCCCCCCCCCCCCCCCCCCCCCCCCCCAAAAAAAAAAAAAAGTTTGCTTCGATTTTGAAAAGCGTTGTGTTGCTTATTCCGTGTTCTTTTTTTCTTCTTTTTTCAGTGGCTGTTTCTAATCCTGGAATCTTCGTTAATTTGCAGCGTATGACGTTTCATTCATGGGGGAATGTTTATTTTATGTATTTATGTGTTGTTGTTTTTTTATGTTGTGTCTGTTTCAATAGAAGTGCAAAGCTGGACATAAGTGTGTGATGAGAGTGATATACTGTGTGACCACACCCTGCCCCAGCCCATTTCCAGAGTGCGTTCCCGATCCTGACAGTGAGTTTTTGCCATCTGCACTGCCTGTTTGCCTGCCTGCCTGCCTGCCTGTCTGTCTGTCTGCCTGCCTGCCTGCCTGCCTGTCTGTCTGTCTGTCTCTCTGTCTGTCTGTCTGCTTTCCACTCTGAAGCCTGATGTCATTTGTGCTGTATGTTGTATGGCTACAATCAGCCAGAAGTGACCATCATTTTTGTTAACATTTTTTTTCGTTTTTTTTCTTGTGTTCGTTTTTGTTACATGTAATATAACAACATAATCTATTTAGATGAGAAAAAAAAATTCCTTTCTTCATTCGACTTTTACACAGAGTTACGCATAAACAGATCATAAAAAGGAAAAAAGACGAAAAGTAAAGGAATACATGGATGGAAATTATTCTTAGAATATGTATTTCATAAAACATAAATACAAGGATATATCAGTTCACATAATAGGCTACTCATGTACATCACAGGATAAAGAGAATACATATGAATACACAATGAATAGATACAATGAAAACATGTAAAGAATACATATGAATACACAATGAACAGATACAATGAAAACATGTAAATAAAAAACATCATCAAAGAATATAAAGGCTTTATTTTTTGTAATGCAACCGCACTATGCACATTGAGGTAACGCCAAAAACATAAAAAGTCAACATTCTTTTAAATCTAAACATTTATATGAACATGAACAGTATTGTTGTGATGTGTTTGCATATTTAGGGTGATATGTGTTGATTAATAGATATTAGGTTGGCGTGATTTTTTAAAGCAAAAAAGTGCTTGCTTTATCTTGCTTCATAATTGAGTTTCCACCATCTGTATTTCTGTCATATTGCCAAGTTTTTTTTGTGTGTGTGTGTGTGTGTGTGTGTCCGATAGAATGTGATGTTAGTTTTTATTTCCATTTATCACTGTAAATGGTAGCAACATGACTGTTCTATTTCAAACATTCAGTATCCTTTTTTTTTTTGCCTATATACAGTGCACTAAAAAAACTTCGTATATCTTGCTGTTGTTGTTGTTGTTTTAAATAGGTATGATGTCATACATCTTTGCTCGCCTCTCCTGACTGGTTTAAACAGTATTTTATTTGGAACATGTCACAATACAACACAGATATCGATGAACAGGACGGCAAGAAAATCTTATATAAAGTCCTGTCCTGTGCATACTGAATATGTGACTTTTGTCATCATAGCTAGGAGTTAAGACGTGATCATACATGAGTTTTGAACAAATTAGTGAACTGAGTAGTGTTGCTTAGAATGTACAGGTTTCTACTTAGGACAAAATATGCTCGTTCACCCACTTGCTCTGTGCTTGTGAGTGAGATAGTGTGTGTGTGTGTGTGTGTGTGTGTGTGTGTGTGTGTGTGTGTGTGTGTGTGTGTGTGTGTGTGTGTGTGTGTGTGTGTGTGAGTCTGTGTCTGTGCATTGGTAGGTGTATGTATGCGTTTGAGAGACAAGGAGAGGAGAGACATTGAGAGACGAACAGAGCCAGATGGACAGACGAAAACAGGTGCGCTTGTATGTAAGCACTATTGCATCTGGTGTTGTGTTGTGCAGAGCAAGGCGTGTGCCCAAAACCCAGGTTCAGCTTATCCAGCTGGTTCTGCCGAAGCCGGTGCCAGAGTGATGTGGAGTGCCCTGGTGCCCAGAAGTGCTGCCCCTCTTACTGTGGTTCCCGCTGTCAGGACCCGAAACCAGCGCCACTGCCCAAGCCTGGACAAACCTGCAAAACGGTGGTAAGTTCTGCAATTATTTTGTTCGTTTATTTGAAGATAGACTAAGGCATTGTAGAAATATTTGACGAAGAGCTCGCATACTACAGTTCAAGATTGATTGTTTGAAGATAGACTATGGCACTGTAGAAATATTTAAGACGAAGAGCTCGCATACTACAGTTCAAGATTGATTGTTTGAAGATAGACTATGGCACTGTAGAAATATTTAAGACGAAGAGCTCGCATACTACAGTTCAAGATTGATTGTTTGAAGATAGACTATGGCACTGTAGAAATATTTAAGACGAAGAGCTCACATACTACAGTTCAAGATTGATTGTTTGAAGATAGACTATGGCACTGTAGAAATATCTAAGACGAAGAGCTCGCATACTACAGTTCAAGATTGATTGTTTGAAGATAGACTATGGCACTGTAGAAATATTTAAGGCGAAGAACTGGCTTACTACAGTTTAAGATAGAAAAAATGTATATATACCCTGTTACATGTAGACAGAGTTAACTTAAACGTACTTAAGTCCCAGACTGAAAGAATACCTAGTTGACTTACGTTATGAAAATCATAATGTTACATTCAATCTGTCGTTCTTGGGTGGTTCTGGTGGTGGTCTCCATTCTAGTGAGAGGGTGTGGAGGGAAGGGGGAGGGGGATACACAGTTTGGCTCCGTTTCAATTTCAGTTTCTCAAGGAGGCGTCACTGAGTTCGGACAAATCCATATACGCCACATAACATCTGCTAGACAGTTGTCTGAAAGCAGTATGACCCAACACGCCAGACAGGTCTTGAATGTATGCAGGTGTATTTGTGTACATCACAGACAGTGGGTTTCAGAATTTTGCCAGAGGACAACACTTTTGCTGCCTTGGGTTCGTTTTACAGTGCGCCATATGCGTGCTCCACACTGGACCTTGGTTTATCGTCTCATCCGAATGACTAGAGGGCTAACTTTGATTTTCCAGTCTAACTTGGGAGAAAGCGCGAGAGCGAGCATCGAACCCAGACCGTCACGGACACTGTATAGGCTAGATGTGCGTCTTAACTCACTCAGTACGGCCAGACCCCTCGGATGTCCAGTGGGTGTCTCAGTGATCCGACCTTTAGCTTCCGTCGTCAGAATTGTGGTATTCTTTGTCAACATTGACCTCTTCAGTGTAAAAGCCTTCCACCTGTAATATTTTGATGGTGGTAATTGGGGAGAAACGCTGTTAACGTCGTCTTTCGCCGTTCGTATGGAGAGTTAACCCTTCTTCCACCTTCCTCCTCCCTCCTCTGGCTCAGTGACAAAAGTTTGTGGACTGCCGGCGCTGAGACTGCGACAGACGAAGCCGGCTGTGATGGTTGTGTTTAGGATAATCGAAATGAGCGGTGTGAGTGCAATGCAACTGAAACGGAGCAGATAACAGAGCAGAAAAGAACAACAAAAACCCTGCTCTGGGCATTGCGTGGTATATTATGTAAAAGATGTATGTATGTAACGTTTCAATGCCCCCAGGGAGCACAAGAAATAAACTTATTGCCTTTATCTTTCGCGCTCTGTCTCTGCCGAGTGTGAAGAAGGGAGATAAATATGAGCGCCTGAAGAATTAACCAGCTCAGTTGTCGTTTTCGTCTGTGCAGGACTGCGGGCCAGACCAGGAGTGTGTGATGAAGAGGCAGTGTGGTAAACTGGGCTGCTCTTCACGGCCCGAGTGTGGTGAGTAGAGAGATATGTGGGCAGAAAGATCTATATTTCGCGCGCGCGCGCGCGTGTGTGTGTGTGTGTTTGGGCTGGTTGAATGTGTGTGCTTGTGTGTATGTTGGATGAGGGGGTGCGGAGGGGGGCGTGAGGTGGGTCACCGCCATTACCAAAGACAGCTCACAAGGTCCATAAGGGACGAAACTGCAAGTCACATCGGACCTGTCACACATGATTGTCTCCCCCTGAAGACTTCCCGTGTCTTTGAAAACACTAGATCGGAGTTAGTTCCCTTTCTTTGTGGTTTATTCATATGTGTGTGTCTTTGAAAGGATTTACACTTAGCTCCCTTTCCTACCCCCCTTCGCCCCCTCCCCCCAGTTGACGGGCATGCTTTTCTGTGAAGGTCTACGATCACCTTGCTCAGTTAAAACTGAACAAAAAGGCCAGGTTTTGTCCCTTGCAGGTTTGCAATAACTGTGCTCAGTAAAATCAATGACACTAGTTAAAAGTCCACATGAAGAAGGAAATGCATCTGTTTCATTTTTTTTCCAAGGAGGCGTCACTGCGTTCGGGCAAATCCATACACGTTGCAACACATCTGCTAGGCAGATGTCTGACCTGTAGCATAACCCATTGCGCTTAGTCAGGCCTTGAGTTGCATGAACATTATATTTATGTACCTATCAGAGTGGATTTCCTCTACAGAATATTTCCAGAGGACAACACTCTCGTTGCCGTGGCGTCTTCTTCAGCGCGCCAAGTGCATGCTGCACACGGGACCTCGGTTTATCGTCTCATCCTTCTTCTTTTGCGTTCACTCGTATGCACGCGAGTGGGCTTTTACGTGTATGACAGTTTTTACCCCGCCATGTAGGCAGCCATACTCCGTTTTCGGGGATGTGCATGCTGGGTATGTTTCCATAACCCACCGAACGCTGACATGGATTACAGGATCTTTAACGCGTATTTGATCTTCTGCTTGCATATACACACGAAGGGGGTTCAGGCACTAGCAGGTCTGCACATATGTTGACCTGGGAGATCGTAAAAAATCTCCACCCTTTACCCACCAGGCGCCGTCACCGTGATTCGAACCCGGGACCCTCAGATTGACAGTCCAACGCTTTAACCACTCGGCTATTGCGCCCGTCATCGTCTCATCCGAATGACCAGACGCTCAGTTTGATTTTCCAGCCAAAGAAAAGGCGAGAGCGGGATTCGAACCCAGGCCCTCATGGACTGTTTTGGCAGATGAGCGTCTTAAACCATTCTGCCACCTTCCTCAAATGCACGCCACACTGCTTTCAAAAATTTGATATGCGCAAGGGGTCATTAAAATGACATTCAATCAATCATCAGCCACCCAGTCCACTTTAAAAAAATCAATGGCAGCTCACGCATTCTCCCCCCCCCCTCCCCCCCCCCCCCACCCCCACCCCCCACCCCACGCAACCCAATGTGTATTGTTGTTGCTTCCTCCTCCTCCTCCTCCATCTCAGCTCAATAATCACTGCGTTCGAGCAATGCTCTGGCGCCGTAATTTCGTCTCATAAAATGGTTTTCACGTTGATACATATGAATTAACCACAAAGAAAGGGAACTAACTCCGATCTAGTGTTTTCGGAAATGTCCACATGTACTTTGGAGAAGAAAAGAAGAAAGGGAAACACCCGTAAGTGCTGGAGAGGACCCAGAGAAGCACTGTTTCCACCCGCCCTTGGAACAATCCTGCACCACCCTTGAAGGCCTGCGCTGTGTTCACGATGGGTGCAGGACACTCCATTAAGAATTCAAGGGACATAACCACTCCCGAACAGAGGCAAAAGAGACCACAGGATGCAACTCGCAACAGCCTTAAAAAGTATCCCATGGGTGTACCAGCCAGTATTTCATGACTGCAGAGCCCACCGGCAAAAGACACCACCCTCCAGCTGCTGAGCACACCCCACAGACCAAACCGCCCCTGCCTGCAGACAGATGAAGACAGTGCCACTCCAGACACAGCCATATGGTCTTATGTGCCCTCAAGAGAGAATCCCAAGTTGTAGTCTTTCCCACTGTCAACAGGACTTTCCCTGTGGTCAGTGGGTCTTTCTTCACCGTCACTGGACCTTTCTTCAGGGTCAGCCTAGTCCAGGCAAAGAAGAAACACCCGTAGGTGCTGGAGAGGACCGAGAGAAGCACTGTCTCCACCCGCCCTTGGAACAATCCTGCACCACCCCTGGAGGCCTACGCTGTGTTCACAATGGGTGCAGGCACACACGGAAGCGTCCACATGTACTTTGGAGAAAAAACAGTGAACGTGTTGTCTGCGGGTTTTTCCCCTGCATCAACATGGCATGGAAGCCTATTGAGAGTGTAAACTTCCCCAGGGTTAAGTATCAGTAGCTCAAGGAGGCGTCACTGTGTTCGGGCAAATCCATATATGCTACACCACAACTGCTAGCTAAGCAGATGCCTGACCAGCAGCGTAACCTAACGCGCTTAGTCTGTCAGGCCTTGAGAAAAAAATATATGAAAGAAACAAAAAGATAATAATAGATAAGTAAGTAAATAGATAATAAATAAAAAAGACAATAAGACAATAATTATAGTAGATGGACAAAAAAAGCAAATAACACAGACACAGACACGCACACACACATAGACACACACACACACACACATATAGATATAGATATATATAGATACATACAGATATATCTAGAGAGGGGATTGAACGAGTTTAAACTCTGAAGTCATTGGGGCGCCGCACAGAACTGCCCACCAGTTCTTACAGGATGTCGGTCGTGTGTCAGTCTCGGTCTCTGCAATTTGTATCATCCACCCGCTACCTTATCTCCACTCCCCCACACCCCCAAAAAGAGGCAGAAGGTTCAAGTCTCTTTCAGCCCTTCATTTATTTATTTTTTTTTTTTATTTATTTATTTTTTTTTGCAGAGCCGGTGAAGAGGTGCCCTTTCTTCCCTGCCTGGATCAATCCCCATTGCGTTCGCAAGGACACGTGTTCAGAGAACGACCCCAACAGCTGTTTCCCTGGTAAAATCTGCTGTAGCACCGAGTGTGGACGTCGCTGTGTCCGACCGATGCAATAAGTAGATGAATAAGTACACCAGTCTCTTGATTAATATTTATTCTTTTGCTGGAGAATCGGCTGTTGCCACGTGTGCTTTCGCTTTGTTGTTCTGGTATTGTATTGGTCTGTCTTTTCAACAACCTGGTGGGAAGCAATGCTATACATATAAACGATGTCCTCGAAATTAGAAATTTATATTGAACTTTTGTGGATAGTATATTGTTTTCACATTCAGAAATAAAGAAAAGTGACAGATCTGGACCGAAGTCAGGAAAAAAAAAAAAAAAATTCCGATTGATGTGAAGTGGCGTGAATACTATGGATTGGAGTTTGCGGTACCTGTTCTTTTTATCACAATAAAAGAATCCGTCTGAAAGAATGTTTTTGTTTACGAACTGACAAGCTTTCAAAGCCGAAGGACTGATAGAGCCATGAATTATACATATATATTTATTCATGGTTTGAGTGTACATTACTCCGAAATCCTTTTTTCATGTCTCAGTGCACTTGGGAGTTACAGATTTTGTTTTCTTGTTTTGTTTGTTTGATCGTTCATATATGAAATAACGGGTGTAATCCAGTAAACAGATTGAAATTCAGCTGCTAATGAGTATGTTTTTTTATGTCAGCCACATCCAAGTCGAGCAAAATCGATCTTTGTGTGAAGAAGAAAATGTGTATTAAAAACAACAGTTGTTGCATTTTTTTTAAGAGCCGAACATTTGCAAACATTTGTGTTCTTTTGGAATTCTATTTATTACCACCAGATGTGAATGATTGTTTTGAAAATAAATATCGCAATCTTGCTTTTCAAACTCTTTCAGTATGCTGTTTTGAAATACGTGCGCGCGCGTGTGTGTGTCTGTGCGTACGTATGCGATTGCGCGCGCGCGTGCGTGCGTGTGGTGTTTGAGAGATAGCCACATTTGCATTAGTTGAATGCAAATTTACGGATCACATGGTAGGCTTTCCTTCTTTTCGTTTTTCCATTCTGAATACGTAGGCTGCTATACACATGACTTTTCTTTATTTGCCGAAAGTTCTCTCAATCTTTGTCAACACGCAAAGTCGAACAGTTAAAACCTACACAATGATGATTATTACTCATTTTAGTGCATGTGTGTCATTAACAAAACACATCATTACCATATGATGGAGGGAAAATCAACTAGATGTCATGCACGTTCATTCGAGTACAACCAACTCCATTTCTGCACACATACACATGCGCGCGCGCGCACGCACACACATACACACGCGCGCGCGCGCGCACGCACACGTTTTGTGAGAAAGCATAAGACAGAGACGGGCTAGAGGTAATGCGTCCGCTTAGGAAGCGAGAGAATGAGTGCGCTGGTTCGAATCACGGTTCAGCCGCCGATATTTTCTCCCCCTCCACTAGATCTTGAGTGGTGGTCTGGACGCTAGTCATTCGGATGAGACGATAAACCGAGATCCCGTGTGCAGCATGCACTTAGCGCACGTAAAAGAACCCATGGCAACAAAAAGGTTGTTCCTGGCAAAATTCTGTAGAAAAATCCACTTCGATAGGAAAAACGAATAAAACTGCATGCAAGAAAAAATACAAAAAAATGGGTGGCACTGTAGTGTAGCGACGCGCTCTCCCTGGGGAGAGCAGCCCAAATTTCACACAGAGAAATCTGTTGTGATGAAAATATAAATACAATACAAAAACAAGGAAAGAGAGAGTGGTTATCTTTAAATGACGAATAAATAAGTAAATGAATAAATAAATAAAACCCAATCCAACGCAGGCATTGCTGGAGAAGAGGCATTACCCAGAAACGAAATACAATCAGGAAGTT
Source organism: Babylonia areolata (assembly GCF_041734735.1). Lineage (NCBI taxonomy): Eukaryota > Metazoa > Mollusca > Gastropoda > Neogastropoda > Buccinidae > Babylonia > Babylonia areolata. The sequence goes on along the minus strand of NC_134881.1, from coordinate 34,704,460 downwards.
GTGCGCATGCTTTCGTTGGGTGCATTTCGTCGCTTGCAGAGCGACAAAAAAGGTCATATGACGTCATGGGCGGCCCTCCACCACAACTAGCTTTTCTGGCTGTGCACTGCTTTTCTTCGGACAACTTTTCGGCAGAGTTCGATCACATCATCAGGCAATTTCCACTATGATAATTTAGCATTTCGGTGAGCAAGAAAAACCAGAAATGGAGACGCGCATGTGCACGCGGTTATCCCTAAAAAATAACCGGGTGTCCGACGAAAGCATGTGTGCACAACCCCCCTATTAATCAATTCCCAATCACGAGAAGCTCGAAGAACAGACAAACTGAAGCACTGTTCATCACACCAGCAACACGTGCAACACGAACATTCCCTGTTACACGCACTTACTCTCAGTCCAACCCAACCAGCCAGTGCTGTGAACACACTCAGAGAAGACAGCCCATGCAGTGAAGTCAAAGACAGAGGAGAGGGAGACTGTCATTTCCATCTTGCACACCTCTTGGACCGAACAGGGCTGCAACAATGTTGTCGACTTCAGTGGTCTTCAGTGTCTTGGTAAGTAATTGAAGATTTAACAGTGCCGTGGGACTACAGTAGACTTGTTTCACGTTGTTGAATATACAGCTTTTTTTCTTTTTTTTTTTACTTTACTGATGTGAAATGCAGAGAATATTTATTTTGAGCTGTTTTATAAAGTTGGAAGCACAGTATGAGCCGAGTTTTTTTGTTTTTTTTTCTCTCTCTCTTCCTGGCACTGCCACCTCTCTCTGCCTCTTTCTCTTTCTTTCTGTTGTTCGCAACCATTTTTCTTCAAGGAAAGGACTTTGTTTCAGTATTTGCTTTCACCGTACACATTCGTTTATTCTAAAGCTTTCTTTATTATGTAATGAAAATATTTTGACGCATTCACCCATGTCATAAGGACCTCGTGGCCATTGACATGAAAGTGTCGATGTGTCCAAGTGTTAAGTCTCGATTCCCCCCCCCCGCCCCCCCTCCCGTTTTCAGTCTTTGCCATCTGACTGTTTCTCCCTCATTTACCCTTTCTGTATCCCCCCATGTTCCCCCCCCCCCCCCCCCTCACCACTCTCTCTCCCTCAAGAAAATGATTCAGATCAATGTTAACTTTAGATGTTGGTTTGTCTACAGCTGGCTGTGGCTGCAGCACAGAGTTTAGGGCCTGGGAGTTTTCCACACACATGTGCTGCCACGGTATGTTTGAAGATTAAATCATAATAATTCTGGAACGTTCCTTGGATGTTATATTATTTCACATAAAAAATAAATTACCCCCCACTCATAGGGTTTAACCTATGTAGGATTTTTCATTTTCCTTTGTTGAGGGGGAAGTGGGGTCACTGCTTTGGCAAAACTAATCTATAGTTGTCAGACCTCGGTTATTCGTTGATTTATGAAAAAAAAATTATTTGTATTTTTATGTATTTATCTATTTGTTTTTATTTTTTTTATTTTACTTTATCGATTTTTGTTATTTTATTTATTTATTTTTATTTTTTTTTTATTTTTTTTTTATCTATTTATTTATTTTTCTCTCAGGCCTCAGTAAGCACGTTGGGTTACGCTGCTGGTAAGGCATCTGCTTGGCAGATGTGGTGTAGTGTATATGGATTTGACTGAACGCAGTGACGCCTCCTTGAAACTACTGATACTGATACAACCCATATAAAAGAAGTTTGTGAGTTACATAACAAGAATTATGTGCGTGTGCATGTGTGAGTGAGTGAATGACATGTGCCGAATTGTTAGTGCCGTCTCGTTGACACCATTGCAAACAACTAAGTATACGTGGGGTGACGGGTAGGGGCGCATAAGCGTTGATCCTCTGCCACGTATAATACAATTGGGAAAGTACAGTTGGATTGGTTTTAATTTGAGGACTATCAGGTTAATTCAAAAATGCCCGAAAAATTGTCGAAATAGATTTGTCTAATTTTTGTTAACAGAATAATGAAACACGTATTGACAGGACTGAGGGCGATATTCACATTTCCTTCCCCTTTTTTTTAATGAGTTTCACTTCGAAGACGGAAAAGTTGTAAACTGATAACATACTCCATTTCTTCCCCTCTCAATGCCGTAAAGGTCAATGAAAGGAGTGCAAGAACTGAGTTTTTTTTTTTTTTTTTTTTTTACAATTAACCAGTTTACAACTTGTTCCACCTTTGAAACGAAAGAGTACAGGGGAAGTAATGTGAATATTACCGTTTGATACGCTGGAGTTCTTCATAAAATTGTCTATTTAATATCAGTTATCTACGTTGTAAGTCCGGGAATAGTTGCTGAATAACAGCGTTTGACTTTTTTTTTTCTGACAGCTGTGTGCAGTTGGACATCACTGTGTGCTGAAAGAGGAACCCTGTGACAACCCCCCATGCCTCAGTCAGCCTGTGTGTGTTCCCGATACACCCAGCAGTGAGTTCTTTGTTCCACCTGCACTGCATGATGGTTTGCTTTGGAGTTCATGCCGCGCGCGTGTGTGTGCGCGCGCGTGTAAGGGGGGGGGGGTATGCCTGAGAGAGACGGGGATATGGACATAGAGACGGACAGTCGGAGTGTATGTAAGCACGATTGCATCTGATGTTGTGCAGAGCAAGGCGTGTGCCACAAACCCATGTTCAGCCTCCCCAGCTGGTTGTGCCGAAGCCGGTGCGAGAGCGATGTGGAGTGCCCTGGTGCCCAGAAGTGCTGCCCCTCTTACTGTGGTTCCCGCTGTCAGGACCCGCAACCAGCGCCACTGCCCAGGTCTGGACCGACCTGCGAACCGGTATGTTCTGTTTTTTGACAGGCTGTGGCTCAGCAGAAATGTTTAAGACGAAAAACTCGCTCAAGTTCAGCTTCCGTTCAAGGATTTACTGCGTTCAGAGAAATCCATATACGCTACACCATATCTGCTAGACACATGCCTGAGAGCAGCATGATCCAATGCACCCGCCAGGTCTTGAATGTATGCATGTATGTTTGTGTACATCAGAATGGGTTTCGTTTTCTTTTGGTGCGTGGGAAGTGGGGTCACTGCTTTGGCAAAACTTTTTTTTTTTTTTTTTTGCTGCCCATCATCTGCACCATTTCAGTGGCATTACTGCCACGCCGCTCATTTAGATTCCCCCTTACACGGCTACACCCGGGTTCGTCCGTCGTAGTTCCAGCGTCGGCAGTACACAGGAACCATCGATGTTAGGTCGCCAGGAGGCCACACACCAGAGGAGACCCTGCCACTGCTGCTGAGTCATTTCGGTGGTGTTCAGTGGTGCCTGTTCTGATTTTTACGTACTTAGGACACCACCTACTAAGCCCCCTACTAACGACAATAATGGCTTAGTCGCGGAGCCAGACTGAGTGAGCGTCCCTCCCAGAGTGGAGACCGCCACCACGTCCCTCAAACAGCCCCCGACGAATCCGCTGATACTGACATTATTGACAGGACTCACCCAAGCACAGAAATGGAGGGGTATCGAAACTGAGGTCACCATGAGAGCAGGGCATGAAATGCCACAAACTTTGAGACTATTTTGTTTATATTGATGACGATGGAGGAGGAGGATGACGATGTTGCTATGGAGGTCCATTTTGGTTTGGGACTGCGTGACAAGGCTGTACTCTACGCTTCCTGTCATGATATCCCGGCGTTAACCAGGCCCGAGAGATAGAGACTTGCAGTGTTGGTCAGGTAATTAGAGCAACACACCCAAAGACGCATCCTTGAAGTGGATGACTCGACTGTGTGGTCCCAGTCTCCCCATTTAAGCCCACAGCACACTCAACTCTGGGTAGGAGCCGGCCACGGGCCGAAAAACCCACCTCCGCTGGGATTCGAACCCGCGTCCTCCCAGCCGTCAGTCCGCGACGCTAACCACTTCGCCACGGCGGCTGGTACTTTGGCAAAACTTAGTCAAAAGTTATCAGACCTTGGTTATTCGTCGATTAAAAAAAAAAAGGAAAAACCTAAATAAAAGACGTTCATTGCGAATTACAAAAGGATTGTGTGTGCGTGCTCGCGCGTGTGCGTATGTGTATGCACACGCGTCTAATGAAATGTGCCTAATTGTTACAGCACCGTGTCGTAGACACCATAGCAATCAGCTGACTGTTCAGAGGGCACATTAGCGTGGTCCCCCTGCCATTTATGATGCAATTGGGAATCTATAATGGGATTAGTTTTCATTTTTTTTAGGATTAATTTCAGGTTAATCTGGAAAGTCTGAAACATGGTCGAAATGAGACTTGGACTGGGGATGCGGGAAAGTGGGTGGAGGAGGGGGCGCGAGAATGCTGCTCAGTTTGTAGATTTTGTTGTGAGGATGATGAAATGTGTATGGACAGGAATGGCATGGCACTGCGCAGTTTCCTTTGTGTTTTGGGGACGGAGTGTAACATGTATTTAGGTATGTTAGATCGGCATTTGTTTCTGGACTTTCATGAGTGTTGCTTGACACATACTGCTTCCAGTGTAAGGAAAAATATCGTTAATTCACTAGACCTTGCTCTGTGCATGTGACGTCACTCTGACAATGTTTGATACGCTCAAGTTCTTCATAAGCGTCTATTTAAATGTCAGTGTAACAGGGTTAAATTGTTCTTTGCCCCGCAGAGAGTGCACGTTCATAACCCGTGTTAGCTTTAGCATCATTACTTCACGTGCAAAATAATCATGTAGGGTGGATGTGCTGCATCTTGATATGTTTTTACGAAGTGAGTTTTCCTACCCTTTCCTTGTAGAACCAATAATTTCATCAGTTCTCAGTTAGCTTTAAAAGAGAACAGGCAAGAGCAGTGTGTGTGCGGGCCTCTGTCAACCTGACAGGGTGAGTGAAATATATACTTCACAGTAAGCATTTCTAGCATTGAGAAATTGATACAAAAAATAAATGCTATTTGTATTTCCTAATTAATATTCTGTTTACTTTGAGTTTAGATGTTATGCATTTGAACGGATTTGCAATTATTTCGAATAACCGAGTTAATCTTAACAGAAATGTAACCTCAACTTACGTTTTTAAGTTTCTAGGATTTATATAAATTATTTATCTTCAAGAAATTAGACAATTTCGAATTGGGAAGCAATTGCTCATTTCAATTAATGGGATAGTTTAGTCTTATCACACGTTTGTAACAATTGTAGATTCATGTGAAATATTTGGTAAAGTGATGTTTGGAGTGAGTGAGTGAATGAACGTAGACATTACTGTACGCTTGCTTACGAGGACTTTGTTTTGTCCATAGGGTAATCATTTACTTATTTCCCTCCTCTCACGAGGACAGTCCCTTGCCCTTTAACCCCCCGCTCTCCTGTTCCCTTTACCCAAGTCCCGATACGTTCCCCGTCGCGTCCTCAATAAAGCCTTAAAGAAAACTGCTGTGGTGAGAGAACCCTGCCCAACACGGCTACATCAGTTATTTAAGCACATTGTAAATCCGGGTACTGTTACTGAATAGCAGCGTTTTTTGTTTTTCATGACAGCCGTGTGCAGCTGGATATCACTGTGTGCTGAAAGAGGAACCCTGTGACAATCCTCCATGCCTCAGTCAGCCTGTGTGTGTTCCCGTTACACCCAGTGAGTTCTTTAAACCACCCGCACGCTATGTTGGTTTACTTTGCAGCCTGTTGCACTGATGGTGGCCACACAGTGGTCAGAAACATTGTATTGTATTGTACTGCATTGTTGTATTACATTGCATTGTATAGCATTGTATTACTTTTTTGGTCACAACAGATTTCTCTGTGAAATTCGGGCTGCTCTCCCCAGGGAGAGCGCGTCGCTACACTGAGAGCGCCACCCTTTTTTGACTCACTTGTGCAAAGTCTTTTTTAACCGGTGTTCGGTTGTGTGTGTGTGTGTGTGTGTGTGTGTGTGTGTGTGTGTGCGTGCGTGTGTGTGTGTCCGTGGTAAACTTTAACATTGCCATTTTCTCTGCAAATACTTTGTCAGTCGACACCAAATTTGGAATAAAAATAGGAAAAATCCAGTTATTTCCAGTCATCTTGTTAATATTGCACCTCTGGGATGGGCACAAAATTTTTGTCTAAAAGAAGCCAAATTATATGCAAACTGGATTGTTTATATTTTTCTTCTCTAAACTTGGCACTTTGATCTGATATTCTGACACAAGAGCAGTCTTTTTTTTTTCCTTTTTTTCTTGCATGCAGATTTTTTGGATTTTTTCAGGTTTTCCTGACGAAGTGGGTTTTTCTGCAGAATTTTGCCATTGGCCTGTCTGTATGCCTGTAAAACCTGGAAGTGAAAATTGCCTGTTTAGAATACTTTTAATAGGGATGATTTTTAGCACCTTTGCATGGTGAGGATGCTCACGTTTAAGTAGTATTAGGTTGGCATGAATTGTTTCTGGGCTTTCCCCATGAGGGTTGCTTGACACGTACTGGTTCCAGTGTAGGGAAAAATCTCGTTAACTCACTCAGTACGGCCAGTCCTCTCTTCTCCTCTACACCAAACCCCTCGGATGTCCAGTGGGTGTCTCTATGACCCAGCCTTTAGCTTCCGTCGTCAGAATTGTGGTATTCTTTGTCAACATTCACCTTCAGTGTAAGCCTTCCGCGTGTAATATTTTGATGGTTGTAATTGGGGTGAAACGCTGTTAACGTCGTCTCTTTCGCCGTTCGTATGGAGAGAGTTAACTCTCTCGGCCTTGCTCTGTTTTGTGACACAAAATAGACGAAAACTGTTTCACAGTATATAGGTTTGTAACATTTTCCCTTTTCGTGTCTTTATCGTGACTTTTCGCGTTTGATAGTAAAAAGTTTAAAAGAATATCGACAAACATTGTGGATCAGACGCGTTCTCCTACTCTAAATATGTTCATGTTGACTTCTGTAACAAATCAGGTTGACCAAAGGAATACAAACTATTCAAATAACTGTAATATCCAAACATGTTCCGACCTCTCGTAGTGATTGTAATCTTTGACAGGAATGCAAATACGCCACTCATTTTTCTTAATTCATGAAAATAACGCTCATCTTCAAAATCGACAAAATGCTTTGTTCCATTCAGAAACCAGAAAGAATGGAACCAGAAACTCTTTACGCGCACATGCACGGTATGAGTTAAGTCTAACAGTGTGAAATTATGTACTGAGTCAAAAGCATCTGATTTAAATGGTCATTCGTGGACACAATGCACGGAGTGATGAGGCCTTTGCACAAATAATTCAAAAAACATTCAGCTGCATCCTTCATTTTGTACCCTTCCTAGAAGACATTGCCATTGATATCGAAGTGTGTGTGTGTGTGTGTGTGTGTGTGTGTGTGTGGATGGGGGAGAGGGTGGGACTTTTTTTCTAAGTCAAATTTTAGTGTCTACAGACAGGAATTTCCAGAAAAAATGAATTTGATAACGTTTACGAAAGACGAACGCACACGCGCGCACACACACACACACACACACACACACACACACACACACGTACGTGTGTGTGTGTGCGCGCGCACATTTACATACACCACGCAGCCGGACAATCAAAACCACTGTGTTAACCACACTGACACACACGTGATCCCCAAATCCTTGACGCCAGTGATGCTGTGTGGAAGGTAAAGACGGAGTGTGCCCTAAGCCAGGCGCCACCGACGGGGACAACTGCACCAGCACGTGCCAACAGGACAGTGACTGTGACGGGAGGGACAAGTGCTGCGAGGTCAGCTGTGGGGCCACCGTGTGTCAGACTCCGGTGGGACTGACCTCTGTCCGTTCCCGACACTCCACCTGTGCTAGAATGGTAAGTGGTGTGACACTGGCTGCTGGTGCTTTTGCTGCTTCCTTCCATGGTATGTTCGCTGACACTTCGCCAATGAGGGAACGTTCAGTTTCAAAACTGAGCCTTCTTCTGCGAAGACATTGCTTTGTCATAAGGGGTTTGGCTAACATGCTTTGCAATATTTATATTTGTATTTGTATTTCTTTTTATCACAACAGATTTCTCTGTGTGAAATTCGGGCTGCTCTCCCCAGGGAGAGCGCGTCGCTATACTACAGCGCCACCCATTTTTTTTCCTGCGTGCAGTTTTGTTTTTCCTATCGAAGTGGATTTTTCTACAGAATTTTGCCAGGAACTTTTGTTGCCGTGGGTTCTTTTACGTGCGCTAAGTGCATGCTGCACACGGGACCTCGGTTTATCGTCTCATCCGAATGACTAGCGTCCAGACCACCACTCAAGGTCTAGTGGAGGGGGAGAAAATATCGGCGGCTGAGTCGTGATTCGAACCAGCGCGCTCAGATTCTCTCTCGCTTCCTAGGCATATGGAGAATGTGAAACTTAACTTTTGCCTGAACGAAATTCATTCCGGGATACAGAATTGTAAATATAAATGTAAAGGTTTTGGTTGCAGCAATCGAGTATATTGTAATGCTGATGATCACAAAGAAAGAATGAAAAGTTAAAGGTCAAAGAAAATCGTGAATTCAGAAGTGACCAGTGATTTTTCTGCGGACAGCACTGCCTGCCAGACCACTACTGTGTGCTGAGGATGAAGTGTTATGGACGGGGCTGCAAATCTATATCTCTGAAACCATACTGCGGTGAGTTTGACGCTGGTGAATTAAACGTCTCTTTCTTTCCATCCCTCCCTCTCTCTCTCCATCCCTTCCTCTTTTCTCTCTCTCCATCCCTTCCTCTTTTTCTCTCTCCATCCCTCTCCATCCCTTCCTCTCTCTCTCTCTCTGTAGATCACTTACCGTTGGAGACAGTTCGCACTGCCATGGTCGATATAACTGACGAGCCCACAACAAGAAACGAAACTGCAGTCACACAAGCTGTAAAAAAAAAAAAAGAAAAAAAAAAAGAAGAAAAAAAAGTCCCTAAATTGCCGTCTTCAAAAGGTTTGAATACCGTGCTCTCCAATCACACCCGGACCCTGTTGCACACGCTCCCCATTTCTGGCCACCACCGCCTCCCTCCTCCCGTCCTTGTCTTTCCCCTTTCTTTCCCCAGCTATTCAATAGTCATCGGTTTGGATTTTTTCCCACTGAGATCGGGATGTGGAGAGTGGCAGGAGGGTGTATTAATCTTTTGATAATAGAATAGTCATTTACCTGTACTTCGTTTCCTTGCACTGTAATGTTGTGGGCACGCGCATGTTTGCACACATGCACACGCAAGTAAGGGGTCAAAGGGACGTGAAGTAGACGTAAAGTTTTATTTCATGCGTTCTGTCATTTCCACTTTCTGTTGTGTTCCACCGAGAGAGAGCTTGCAGTGGTATTTCCCATGAAATTGCAAATAATCCGATTAAAGGGAGCAAAGACTGTCATTCTGGCTCTGTGTATAACTGTTTGACAGTGATTGTTTCGTGTTAAATTATTAAATAGGAAATTATCAAGTTAAGCATCGTGGAAGAATCGGTTATGCGTTAGACTTGTGACTTAGTGTTCACCAGTGACCAAGCTTCGAGGCCTCATTTCACCATGTTTTGTCCCTGGGAAAGGCATTTTGTCCTGATTTTCCTCCTTCCACCCAGGTGTCAATGGATACCCGACTTAGGGTAGGGAAGGTCAAAAAGGCGGAAGGAGAGGATATGGGCCCCGCCTTCCCAAGCTGAGCCAAAGGGACACAGCGGACATTCACTCTTTGGTGGCCTTTTAGTTCACTTAAGGATTGCGTCATTGCGTTCGGGCAAATGCATATACGCTACACATCTGCAAAGCAGATGCCTGACCAGCAGCGTAACCCAACACGCGGTGGCCTTTAACCTTAACTTAAAAGAGGAAAGCTTGTTCTTGCATGCCGATTTGTTGACAGATCGAAGTGAAGATGGCAGTGAGTTGAATGTTCTGGTTGGTGCCTCCGTTGCAGAGCCCAGATTGAAGAAGGGGTGCCCTGTCAACCGAATCCGGATGCCTGGTTGCCGCGGCGTTCGCCGGGACAAGTGTTCGGAGTACGATCCCAGCAGCTGTCGGTCAGGTTCCATCTGCTGTGCCACCGTCTGTGGACGTCGCTGTGTCAGACCGCTGCGATACACAAAGAAATAAGACATTTTGTTGAAGACTTGTTACTACTGGAAGTAGTGCTGTGTGCTTTGTTTACTATTATGTTCTCGGAATTTTTCTTGCTTTTTTTTTCTTTTGTTGACAGATTGACAGATAGGCTAACACCATATTAAATACAAAAGTGTCCAGAAAATTAGAATGATGCATAAAATCAAAACAGGTTTTGCAGATTTTGTGAACAACCGTTGCGTTTGGACAATAGAAAAGAACTGAAGTCAGGAAAAGTGGATTTCAGGCGGATGCTTGTGTTGTGTGGGTACTTTGCACAGAAGCTTTTTTTGGTTTTGGTTTCTTTTTAACCAGTGTTAAGTCTGGAATCGTGTTACTAATAGGCTATACCCGAACCATTGGTTTCGTAACATGACACAAGCAGTCTTCATTCTTTGTCTGAATGCACATGACTCTGAAATATCCTCGTGAGAAAAAAAAATTCAGTTAAGGTACGATGCTATGAATGGAATCCAGGAAGCACATTGAAAATTAACAGATCTGTATTTTTTGTAAAACGCGCACGAGCTTAGATATTCCAGCGTGAGTGAGAAACAGGGATGTACAACAAAGAAAATTGCACTTGTTTTTGGATTTTGATAAAAGAACTGGTGTTATTTGCAATTGTATTATGATCACCAGATTAAAACGTTTTGAAAATATTTCAAGCTTATTGTCAACTTACTGCAGTGGAATGTCAGTGTGCGTGTGTGTGTGAGATATTTTTTTCTGTAAATTTACGGAAATAAGTAAATCTGAGAGCCCCAGGTGTCGACGATCCGGAAAAAAACATGGAATATGATATATGTATATATATATATGACTGGTTATTTTCAGTTGATCGGACTCGTGCGTCGATCCGTAATCCCAAACGGTTTCGATCCTTGATTCAAAAATGTGGCGAACTGAATGCTTGACGGCTGAGAGAATCCGTTTCAAAACGTCACCCAAAGCCCCACTTCTCTGCACGTTGCGCACATGGATCTGCATCTGAATTTAAATACACCTCAAAACGGAAAACGCAAGTCTGTATTCTCCGCTTTTTGACACTGTTGTAAAGAGGCTATAAGTAGTTTGACTTGTCAGAGTGCCTCATTAGGACACGTTTCCTCCGTAGCACGTGTTCAGCCCACTGTGAAACACATGAACTCAGCACGTAATTATCGTTTATGTCGATATGAGCAGGGGCTGCTGCATTGCTGCTAAAGAGCATGAATTCAGCACCTGAATCTTCATATTTTGATGGGAGCAGGGAGCGTTTCATCAGTTGTACGCACACACGCGCGCACGCACACACACACACACAGAGGGAGACATGATCTGAGCACGTGATTCTCGTTTATTTCGATGAGTCGGGGCCGGATAGCAGCTTGTGGGAGAGTGTAGAGACTAGCCCGGCGACGCGCTTTAGGTGAACTAAACACGTGACGGATTCTTTTATATTGAGCAGGGGCCATCTCTCTCTCTCACACACACACACACATACATACACACACACACACACACACACACACACACACACAAGAGCATGCGTGCGGCGTGCACGCACACAGAACTCGGCACGTCATTCTCGCAGGGTCCATTGCATTGTTGCCAGTACACAAACACCTACACACACATTCTCTCTCTCCATACACGTGCGAGTTTTCACTATCACACAGTTAAACTGAACACCTACACACGCACTCACACTCTCACTCACTCATTCACACACACTCACTCACTCACTCACACACACACACACAGATTCAGAAGATGAACTCCGCACATTCTCGCAGGGGCCGTTGCATTGTTGCCAGTACACACACACGCGCGCGCACGCACACACACATACACTCCCCCCCCCCATCCCCCCCCACACACACCCCACACACACACACTTCTTCCCATCACAATGTCCAACGGTTGTTTTCCGACATTTTCTGACATTTTAGGGGGATTGCACAGCAGCGCTTGAGTGGAGAGAAGGGATATAAGAGAAATCTCGAGTGATTTTTTTTTCTCTCTCTCCAAAGGAATACCAGTACCCTCGGTGTAAATTGAGGCACTGAGGAAGGGGAACAGGATGGTCAGTGTCAGTTGGGAGAGAGTTCCTTTCGGTGATAGTCACAATATACAACTATATAGATATGTCTAGTACGGGGAAGAAACACACACGCACACACACACACACACTGGCACACACAACGTGGCACTGACACAGACACAGACACGCGCACACAGACAAGACACACACATACACACACACACACACACACACGCACGCACGCGCGCACTGACACACACTGGCACATACACACACTGTGACACTGACACACAGACACGCGCACACAGACAAGACACACACACACTGACACCGTCACACACACACACACACACACACACACACACACACAGTCACATACTGGGTACACACGCACATACAGACACACACACACACACACACACACACACACACACACACACACGAGTGATAAGGTGGACAAAATCGATCAAAGTCCGCTTTACTTGTTCAGGTTCAAAGTTTCGATCCTGTTTAGTGCATTCTTCTTGCCAGAAGCCCTATTACAAAGAGGGGTTTTATGACCTTAGTATTTCGAGCAGTTAAGTGTTTGTTTTGTGTTGCTGTTTTTTTTTACTTTAGCCGATGGCTTTTGACTGACATTTTTATTGCTATTCGTTCGTCATCGTGTTCGACTCGAGTTGTTGGGTTCAGACCACAGCAGACGATGTAATGAGCAATCACGTGAATTTTTCAAGGGGGACAACTCCAATGTGGCCCCTTAGGAAAAGGCGAAATAAGAATACGGATTATATGTTGCAGGCGACAGTATTTTTGTTTCCCAGTTTTAAGCAAGTGAGCTATCAAGATTAAAACTTCCTCGTCAGTGCATACATTCTTTAACTAGGTTATAGGATGCATCAGACTTTATCGACGAAAACAAACACACACTGGCTGTTTTGAACTATTTGGAGATCGATCTCTTTAAGGAAATGTGGGAAAGAAGGGCATCAAGGAAACGATCATAATCATCCTCCCACGTTCGACCTCAGATCTTTTCACCCAAATATCGCTGCATAGATCGGTGAACCGGTTACAGTTTATGAACGCTTGTGTACCTCTGCCTCGGAATCGGGAGCGCACTTGGTCAGATGACGCTTGTTCAGTGGGAGTGACCGTCAACACAGGTTGAGGTTTGTAACCTTTTTCTTCACAACAGTTGTTCAAACTCTTAACGATTTGGATTAAATACTACTTACAGCGGCTACCACACTCTTTGAAACTACTCAGGCTGCAAGTGATAGTACTGGCACACACGGTAAAGGGAATAAGAAGGGGGGGGAGGTAGGTTTTCGGATGAAATATGTTTTTGGTTTTCTTCTCGTCGATCATTATCTGATTGGTTAATACCAGACACAGGAGATGACAAATTAGATCGTGTTTTATTGGAATCGATACATATATATGTGTGTGTGTATCAGTTAGTTACTGTGTGTTCAGTGACAGATAATGGCCTCATAGTCAGTCACCAAGTGGGA
>NC_134881.1:34620909-34688409 GCF_041734735.1 Babylonia areolata | reverse complement strand
GATCACGGTTGGGGGTCCTGGTTTGGTTGTGTAGTTTTTGTCTTTGGGAAAGGCTTTTTACTCTGATTTTCCTCAGTCCACCTTGGTATGCTTTGATGATTTGGGTGTTGTTTTTTGTGATACCTGGTTTCCTGGTGTTTATTTTTTGACAATGGTGAATGTGATGTGCTTTGTTTTGCTGTGATTTGCACCTGTGTGATTTGAGACTGTGAAGGCGCCTGTGTTGATTTACATATTTTTTTGTCTTACATATGTATATTTTAGCCAATGTCATGTGAAACTGTGTTGTCTTTTCACATATTTTACAATACTTAGTCCTAAATTTGTATGTTTTATTGTAAAGCACGGTGAGCCCCATGTGAGATGGGGGTGGTGGTGTGTCCATCGAGATCGATGATGACCATCGTTGTCATCCAGCTGGGGGATGGGGGGGAGGATGCTCATGAATCTATCTGTGAATGCGCAGATGGCTGAATAGTCCAATCTGCGCACGAAATGTTCGCTGACAGTTGGGGCAGACAAAGACAGGCATATCATTGTCAGGGAGCTTGTTTGCCCGTGACTTTCTGGCCTGCCTCTTCTGAACAGCTGACCAGAAATGGGGGTACTGCGCTGTATAAGCCTGCATTTTATTATTTTCATTATGCATTAGCAACTGACTTCAGTTGTGGAAGGTTAAAGCAGCTGAAGGACAGGATTGGGCCCAGCCTTTCTTTCAAGGTATCAATTCACACCCCCAGTGGCCATAAAAGGCTACAAAACCTACAACCTTTGACGGTTTAGTTCAGTTCCTGTGTGTTTCCCTGTTCGGGGTTTCCACAGGTCCTGGAGACCTTGAAAAGTCCTGGTAAAGTGGAAGGGCTGTTTCCAGGGCACAAGCAGAGGGACCCCCCTCCTCCCCCCCCAAAGAATTAAAAACAAAAAAAACAAAGCAACAACAACAACTTACAAACAAAAAAAATACAGGAAAATCACACCACCACCTCCTGGGAAAGTCCTGGATTTTTCAAAAGCCCTTGACCACTGCACCTTATGAAACGAGAACAGCGTAGCATAATCATAAAGTGCAGTTACTACTTTTTTGATACCTTTGAATGGTGTGCTTCATTTTGCTGGACAGAAAGTAGTGCAATCCTAAGAGGAAGAAGTTCAAACAAAGAATGGTGACCGGCATTCAGACGGTCTGTAAATTCTTCTGCATTCGTGGGCTGCAACTCCCACATTCACTCGTATGTACATGAGTGGGATTTTACATGTATGACCGTTTTTACCCTGCCATGTAGGCAGCCATACTCTGCTTTCAGGGGTGTGCATGCTGGGTATGTTCTTGTTTTCATAACCCACCCAACGCTGACATGATTACAGGATCTTTAATGTGCATATTTGATCTTCTGCTTGCTGTATACACACGAAGGGGGTTCAGGTTCTGGTAGGTCTGCACATATGCTGACCTGGGAGATCGGAACAATCTTCACCCTTTACCCACCAGGTGCCATCACTGAGATTCGAACCCGGGACCCTCAGATTAAAAGTCCAACGCTTTGACCACTCAGCTATTGCGGCCGTCGGCCTGTAAGTTCAATCTGTTCTCAGTGAGATGACAGCCCTAAACTGACAGGCATGTTTGTCATCAGCAGTCAAGGGGTTAATAATTCATTTCTGTCGTGTTGGTTTCAGGTTCACCACTTCGTGCTTTATGACAATCAGGCCCGAGGCTTTGTGCGGCCGTATTGCATGGTGTTTATTTCCCAAGATATCAGGTACTGCTGTCACTGGACCTGTGTAGTTATTTTGCTTCGGTTAGTGGATATGCCATGCTTCATTTGGCTAGGCAACCCTGTATATAATTTCTTCTGTTAGTGGGTATGCCATGTTTTATTGTGGTAGGCAGCCCAACCCATTTGAAAAAAAAAAAAAAAAAAAAAATGATAGGAAACAATTTTTTTTCTTATGTTTCATTGTTCAAAGAATATTTCATACTCAATTTTGACACACACTAATGTAGTTATCAGTATTATCATTTGTTTTCTGTTCAATCTTACTCTCAGAACAGTGTAGTGTAGGTACAAAATTGAATGATTATTGGGTTTGTAAAAATGACTGAGCCAGTATTTTGGTACTAACTGTTGGGTTATATGATTCTTAGTTGCTGATGTGTTGTCAGCCATATATTGTTTATTCATCACACTGAGTCAGATTTTGTTGTTGATAATGCCATTGAAAATGTCCACAATGGACATAGTAGCACACCACTGATAAAATTGACTAGTTATAATTTGCAGAAAAAAGTTTGGTTATGTAGGTTTCGGTAAATATTCTTTATTTCTTGCTACATGATTAATATCCATTGGGTATTTGTTACCATGTAATTATTATTCAAATATTCATATTTTGTTTCCTGGGTCTTGGAATGCAAGTCTGTTCAAACAATTTCTTTAGTTTGACTTTAGACTCTGTATGTGAGGGAGGTAATATATGTGTATGTATGTGTCTGTGTTTGTGTCTTTGTGTGTTTATGTGTGTATGAGAGACAGAGAGAGAGACACATAGAGAGATATCCATTGCTGGATTCCCTTTGGTTTATTTCTGTTTTGATCTGTTGAGATCAGTATGACTCATTTGTACTCATAATTTAGGCTTCCCATCTTTCAGTGATAAGATATGCATGTGGCTGAATTGGTGTTTTTTTGTTTTTTTTAAATTTTTACGACATCTGTTGATGTATCATAATCATATAACTGGGCATGCATGTGACTGTTTTGTTTCAGGAAAATCATGATGTTCTATGAAGAATTATCATCTCAGTTCAAGAGAGTAAGTGCTAAAACAGCATGGCTTTGTTTATTTGAATTGATGTGGACATCTATATGAAACTTTATTGTGTTAAAAAGAAAGAGCACCTGATTTGTGTATGTGAAAAAAACCCCTAAACATACAGTATATTTTCTTTCTAGTAGCAGATGTGTTCTTCCAGTTTGGTATTGAATTGACTTGTAGTGATTGTGATCCAATTTTTAGGGAAAGTTTCTGTGTTTATTAAAATTTATTTTGGATGTAGAAAAAGGTATGAAGTTTAAAACCCATTTTAGTTTTTTTTAACTGATACAGTGCTTTTGTCATACAAAAAGGGAAATGCCAGAATCCTAATAAATGCAGTGTAAAGGTTAAAAAAGACAACTGACATATGAAATTAGTACTGTTGAACACTGAAGATGTTGAAGAGATTGAGGACATACTATTGTAATCTTTATGATTTTTTTTTTAGGGGGGGGCAGGAGTTGTTGATACTTGTTAGGTTTTTGCAGTCCAAAGATAAAAATTCAGTACTAAATTCTTTGTATTTTTATTATATTTAAAAAAAAAAGAAAAAGATAGATAGTCTTCAAGTGGTTTGGAAAGTGTGACAGAACATGTGAAAAAGTTTGAGCACTACATCTCGTGATGACATAGCGATCTGCCTAATGCAGAAATGTCAGAACATGAAAGGAGTCTTTATTTCATGTGAAGTTGAAATTTTGAAAAAAAAATATGAGTCATGTTGTAACTTCTGCATCTTTCTGAAATGTGACATGTCATTTTTGCACATTTTGTGTTTGTAAAAAAATAAGCAAGACTTGTCGATGTGGCTTCTGCATCTTCTTTGTTTCTCCAGGCAGCCCGCTTTCTCAAGTATGGAAACCGGTTGCTGTTTGTGAAAGACCTTGAGCGTCATCTACAAGACCTGGAGCACACTAAAGGTTGGACTGCTTCCTTCTATACGCCTTCAGCATACAGCTTTTCTTTTGCTTATTCCGTAGAATTTGTATTACATCACTGAGGAAAGGTAAGGAAGAGGAATAAAACAGTTTCAAAGACATCTTTAGAAAGAATGTAGACAGATTTTGTATTTTACTTAATACAAGGTGTGCTGATTATAAGACACATCCTCCGAATGTCAGGAAACGTCCACTTTTAACCTTACTTAAGGTGTGGCCTATTATAAGACGCACATCACAACGACAAACTAGAAGTCATGCTTTTATGGGTCAGTCGCTGCTGTGGCCATGTTTGTAGGTGTACCTTCAGGTGAAGATGATGTTGAGGCCCCAGTGTCAGCATTGGAACTGTCTTCACATGTTGTGTGATCTGCTTTCTTGTCTGCTCCATCAGTCTTGGACTTTACGAATCTGTCCTTTCTCAGCATGCCAGTCTGAGCTGCTTTTTTTTAATTCTGATTCAAGGGAGGGTTTCATTCGTTTTCACCACCATGAACATCGTGCTTTTGAGTTTCCTGGGTTGAGTTTGATATGAGTCTGATTTAGGACAGTGTTTTGGCAGATTTTATTTAGATTAGGTGCACCGTATGGTAAGGTGTATGGGTCGAGCTTGTGGAAATAAGTATCACCTTACAGTCCATAAAGATAGGGGCAGATGTCATTCATTCTGACTCGAGTTACATGTTTATCATTTACAGTATATTGTGAAGGTAGTAATGTAATTTGTATTTTGTCATATGTGGAAATATTTATGTATGCCTATAATCTTTTTTTATGTGCCTGATACACTTCCGGATTTTATATGATTTTATGTAAATTATATAATCATTATCGGATGCCCTTCCCTCCCTCCACTGATGCCCCTATGCTTCTGTTTTTATTTAATTTATTTCATTGCTTGTGAGTGTGGTTTATTCATTGAATGTGTTTAAGTCTTTGGCAGACTGTAGTGGAGCGCTGGGATGAGTCAGTGAACAACACCACAAACATTTCCTGTGTTTTTTTTCAACATTGGTGCAATAAAATCTCTCATTATATCTCATTGTGACTCTGTGTGTGTATCTGGGCAGGCTACATGTTGAACCAGGTGGGTCGGATGCGCATGAAGGAGGTGGAGAGACGTGACGGAGAGCAGAGCAAGGTGCGGAGCAATGCGGAGAACGAGCTGTACAAAGCTCTGCAGAACATCCGCCAGTCCACGACGGAGATCAAAGACATCCTGACCATTCTGAAGCCTATCCTGGTGTGTTTTACACTCCTTTTTTTGTCATTTTTTTGCTTCCTCATCATTTGTACAGTTTCAGTGGCATTTTTCCCACGCCACTCATTTCTATTGCTCCCACATACACAGCAACACCTATATTCATCTGTCACACTCTTAGCGTTGGCAGTCCAAAGGGAACTATCAATGTTAGGAGGACACCCTGCACTGCTGTTGAGGCACTTTGATGGTGTTCAATAGTGCCTGTTGTGAATTCAACTTACTTAGGACACCACCTACTGACACCACCTACTGATGAGGATAACCGCTTAGTTGTAGTGCCTGTTAGGTTTTGATTTTGCTGTCAAATGTAGCTTGGAAGGAGAGGATTAGGCACAGCCCTTCCCGTGCCAAGCCCTAGACACAGTTTACACGAATTTGCTGTCTCAATGGCCATAAAAGACTATGTGCTATTTCAAGTTTAAACTTTTTGTAACCAAGAGATGCTGTATTGATTTTTACAGATGTTTTAT
Organism: Babylonia areolata; assembly: GCF_041734735.1. Lineage (NCBI taxonomy): Eukaryota > Metazoa > Mollusca > Gastropoda > Neogastropoda > Buccinidae > Babylonia > Babylonia areolata. The sequence goes on along the minus strand of NC_134881.1, from coordinate 34,682,920 downwards.
GTTCAGCGTTGAAGTTTCCCTTGTGAATGTTAGGTCAGAAAAGTCTTACCAGGGAGTTTTATTTGGGACATCTCTCTTGTTGCTGCGGCTTCTTTTTACCTAAGCTGACGGGGGCAACAGCTGAGTGGTTAAAGCGTTGGATTTTCAATCTGAGGGTCCTGGGTTCAAATCTTGGTAACAGTGCCTGGTGGGTAAAGGGTGGAGACTTTTTCCAATCTCCCAGGTCAACGTTATGTGCAGACCTGCTTGTGCCTGAACATCCTTCATGTGTATACACAAGCAGAAGATCAAATACGCACGTTAAAGATCCTGTAGTCCATGTTAGCATTTGGTGGGTTATGGAAACAAGAACATTCCCAGCATGCACACCCCTGAAAACAAAGTATGGCTGCCTACATGGCGAGGTAAAAATGGTCATACTCGTAAAAAGCCCACTCGTGTACATACGAGTGAAAATGGGAGTTGCAGCCCACGAATGAAGAAGAAGACGACTTTTACCTGAGCTGATTGCAAGTTGTGCACAGGGTCTTGGTTTGTCACCTCATCTGAAAGACTGGCACCCAGACTACCACTCAGGATCTTGTAGAAGAAGTGGGTAAAAACTGTGGTCTGTGCATGAAACGAACCAGAAATCCTGCTCTCTGGTTGGGTTATGATAAAACTGGACCACCATTCCTCTTTAGCTGTCGTCATTATTTTATCTCTTGGTGTGAACCATCTGATTTATGCAGAAATTTGATTGCGTTTTCTTAAATGGAAGCTGATGGAAAGTGATAAACAGCAATAGGCTTGAAGGTGTGTGTGTGTGTGTGTTTGCAAGATTAAAAGTTTCTGAACTTTTCTTTTTTTCATATACTTAATACCTCATGTTTGTTTCAATGTTTGCCTCATTTGATTGTCAGTCATATGTAATTTCTTGTCTAGTTAATTACATCTAGTTTTCATTCTAGTTAATCAGACCAAGTTTCTATTCTAGTTGATTTGATCTACATCCTGTTCAATTCTAGTTAACTGGACATACAGTTTCTACTCTAGTTGATTAGACCACCCAGTTTCTTTTGTATTGAATTCAACCTAATTTCTGTTCTGATTAATCAGACCTGGGTTCTGTTCTGGTTAATTCAACCTAGTTTCTGCTCGAGTGAATTAGACCACCTTGTTTCTAATCTATATAGTGGGACTACCTAATTCCACTCTAGTTGATAGGACCTGGTTTCTATTCTGGTTAATTCAACCTAGTTTCTGCTCGAGTGAATTAGACCACCTTGTTTCTAATCTATATAGTGGGACTACCTAATTCCACTCTAGTTGATAAGACCTGGTTTCTATTCTGGTTAATTCAACCTAGTTTCTGCTCAAGTGAATTAGACCACCTTGTTTCTAATCTATATAATGGGACTACCTAATTCCACTCTAGTTGATAAGACCTGGTTTCTGTTCTTGTTAATTCAACCTAGTTTCTGCTCGAGTGAATTAGACCACCTTGTTTCTAATCTATATAATGGGACTCCCTAATTCCACTCTAGTTGATAGGACCTGGTTTCTATTCTGGTTAATTCAACCTAGTTTCTGCTCGAGTGAATTAGACCACCTTGTTTCTAATCTATATAGTGGGACTACCTAATTCCACTCTAGTTGATAAGACCTGGTTTCTATTCTGGTTAATTCAACCTAGTTTCTGCTCCAGTGAGTTAGACCACATAGTTTCTGTTCTTTATAATTAAATTAACATAGTTCTACTCCATTTAATTAGACCTGGTTTCTGTTCTAGTTATTAGACCAGCTAGTTTCTGTTCTTCCACCTCGTTTCTGTTCCAGTGAATTCTGTGCTGTTTTTCTTCTCTCCTCAGCATGACCAGCGGCTGGAGAATCGATTCAGAGCGTTGGAAGAGAAGGCCTTCCAGCACGCCAACGACGACTTGGCGCTCATGGAGAAGCTCAGTTTGCAGGAGGACTGGTTTGCTGTCGGCATCGACTGTGATAATCCTACAAACGGTGCTGAGTGGTCTTGTGGAATTTTATTATGAACACCGTGGTTTTGATAATCCCTGTGTGATTCCTGTAAATGGTGTTGTGTTGTATTACTTTTTTGTCACAACAGATTTTTCTCTGTGTGTGAAATTCTTCTTCTTCTTCTTCTGCGTTCACTCGTATGCACACGAGTGGGCTTTTACGTGTATGACTGTTTTTACCCCGCCATGTAGGCAGCCATACTCAGTTTTCAGGGGTGTGCATGTTGGGTATGTTCTTGTTTCCATAACCCACCGAACGCTGACATGGATTACAGGATCTTTAACGTGCGTATTTGATCTTCTGCTTGCATATACACACGAGGGGGGTTCAGCCACTTAGCAGGTCTGCACATATGTTGACCTGGGAGATCGTAAAAATCTCCACCCTTTACCCACCAGGCGCCGTCACCGTGATTCGAACCCGGGACCCTCAGATTGACAGTCCAACACTTTAACCACTCGGCTATTGCGCCCGTCTGTGTGTGAAATTCGATTTGCTGTCCCTGGGGAGAGCATGTCACCACAGTGCAGTGCCACCAATGATGATTTTTTTTTTTTTTTTTTTTTCAATTTGTTTTTCATTCCTCAAGTGTGTATTTGTTTTCCTGTCAAAGTGGATTTTTCCACAAAATTTTGCCATGGACAACCCTGTTGTTGTGGGTTCTGTTATTATGTGCGTCAAGCGCATGCTGCACATGGGACCTTGGTTTTTCGGCTCATCCGAATGACTAGTATCCAGACCACCACTCAAGGGTTTGGTGGAGAAGAAAATTCTGAAGAGTGTGGGGGTTTGATCCTGTGCATTCAGATTCTCGCACTTCCTTGGCAAGCACATGTCCACTAGGCCACGCCTCAACACTGCGTTGCCTTGTGGAATTTTTGTCATACAGTATTTTTGATAATCCTGGAATGGTCCTTTAAGGCCAGACATGGTAGTACAAAAACGTATGAAATAAACTTGAAGTTTATGGCTTTCTGTGACATGGTATGCAAAGATATTGGACTAACCATGTCTAAAAAGGTCATTTTGTGCAATTTATCGTGACGGTTTCCATGGAAACGAATCCAAAATGGCCGACAAACAAAAAAATTTAAAAGCTTAGAACTTCGGTACCTTTATAGATATGTTATTTCTGTTTTATTTGATTTATTTGTATTTGTTCTTTATTATGGTGCAGTGGTATTTTGGAATTTGAATAAATACTTTTTTGTTGTTGTTGTTAAAATGAGTATAAATTCCTTGACATAATTTTTTTCAAATGAGTGTATATTCATTCTTTTACTAGTACTATACAAACCACAGCACTATGATAAAGATGAATACATAAAGAAAGAAAGTACTAAGTTTGAACATGCTATCTTTTAAAGTTTTTGAGCATTAGCATTTTGAAAAATGTTATTACGAGGACAAAACACAAAACTGAGAAAACAGGAAAAGAAAGAGATGTGCTTGTACTCACAAGAAATCACACATGTTGATGCTGTTTGAAGCTTTATTTAAGTGAATATTGTACCCAGGTGAAATGGACTATAAAGATTAGATGTTGACGCAAATTATGCGAAAAAACGAAAATCACAAAAAATCATGATTTTGGTCAAAATTTCACTATCGTGTCTGGCCTTAAATGGTGATGAGTTGCTGAAAGGCATTTGTCAGGCCATTTTCTTGATAATCCTGTAATGGCTGATATGACACTCAGTATGTTGCTAATTACTTAAATGTTGGTGAACCCCTTCAAGTTTTAACAAGTTTATTATAATCCTGCAAGCTTCAGGTGCCTTAGAATTGATTACACATGTCATGAACCCTTCAGTGTGAAACATACTCTTACTGGCTGCCAGGACTTGCATGACATCAGACACAAGTGCTTTACTGCCAACTCTGTGAAGACGCTGTGTCAAGCTGATCTATGAATCTCTGGCTTTTTAAAGGAAGCGAATGTTTTTAACTTTGTCTGATTGTTGTTTCTGTGTGGGAAAGATTTATCACCAGACATTTAAACTTTGAAGGCTGGCTGTGTGTTTGAGTTTAGTTGTGCAGTTGTTGTGTTTTTTTGTTGTTGTTTTTTTTAATTTTTATTACAAATTGGGGTTGTTTTAAAGTGGTGACAGTTCTGATATAGGTTCAGTGATAAGACTGGCTGTGTGTCCGAGTTTTCTGTGCAGTTGTTTTTACGTTATGAAGTGGGGTTGTTTTAAGGCGGTGACAGTTTTGATATAGCTTTAGCGATAAGACTGGCCATGTGTTTGAGTGTAATTGTTGCAGTTTCTATTATAAAGTTGGGTTGTTTCAAAGCGGTGACAGTCATGGCATGGCTTCAGTCATCAGACTGGGCTGTAAGCAGTTTGATTTGATTTGTGATATGATTCTGAATGGATTGTGGCAGGCATTATAACAATGGAGCTGTGTTGACAGGTGGTTCCTTGAAGGACACTGTTTCCCCAGTCTGCTTGTTCAAGTCAGCATCTTCCCACACTGTGAGTAATTGTTATTTAAAACTCTTTTCCTGGACTTGGACATATTTTTTAACACTCCCAGTTTCTTTTCCTTAGCACACAGGAATCACAAAATTTGAAAGTTCTACAGCAGGCAAGGGGTTGGGTTTTTTTGTGTTACCATATCCACATTGATTTTTTTTGCTGTGCAGATCTCAGAGAGAAAAAAAATAACTGAGCAATTTATTGTAAGAACTTAATGTATTTGACATGTGGTAAATTCAGGTTTTTTTGGTGGTTTTCTCAAAAAACATTGTAATCAGATTTGTAATTTTGTTACACATATGTATGAAAACCAGGAAAAAACGAAAAAGAAAGTTTTTGATATTACATGAATGAAACAGGGTTTGAATATACTATCTATTGCAAGCATTATTTCAATATTTTAAGGGTAAAAAACAACAAAAAAAAACAACAACAAAAAACATGCATAGAAAGACCGACAGACAGACATATATATACATTCGTTTATTATAACTTGTCATATCAGATTGTATCACATCGCCTTTCGTTATATTATGCAGCATTTCATTACAAAACAGTGAACAATCACATACATATACATAAATATCTGCATGCATACACAGTTATAAATATACATAAAGACAGAAGCATTCTGATCATTTGTATTTGTATTTCTTTTTATCACAACAGATTTCTCTGTGTGAAAATCGGGCTGCTCTCCCCAGGGAGAGCGCATCGCTACACTACAGCGTCACCCATTTTTTTGTGCAGCACACCGGGTTATTTTGATTATATTGTGGTCCAACCTGTTCATCATAGGAACATGATGGTTGTGTTAGTTAAATGTGTAGTCCAGAACATTCTCACAGAAACAGGATGGTTTAGTTTACTCTTAGATACGAGTGTGGGATTTTAAGCATAAAAAAATCCATGTCAGCGTTCGGTGGGTTATGGAAACAAGAACATACCCAGCGTGCACACCCCCAAAAATGGAGTATGGCTGCCTACATGGCGGGGTAAAAATGGTCACAGACATACACGTAAAAGCCCACTCATGTACATATGAGTGAACGTGGGAATTGCAGCCCATGAACGAACGAAGAAGAAGAAGAAGAAAAACTTTGATTCTGTGTGACTTTTTTTTTTTTTTTTTTTCTCTGTTTATTTCTTTCTATGATATTTGAGGCTTCATGCATTCAGCACAATGGATTCCGAGCCTGTTATGAGGTGAACTGGAAAGAAAGATCATAAAGACAAAAAATGGAATGAGCTCTCTCTTTTGCTTTGTCAAATCTTTGCAGTCAACCCTTTCGAGTCTGGCCTTCTTCTTCTTTTGCGTTCACTCGTATGCACACGAGTGGGCTTTTACGTGTATGACCGTTTTTACCCCGCCATGTAGGCAGCCATACACTGTTTTCGGGGGTGTGCATGCTGGGTATGTTCTTGTTTCCATAACCCACCGAACGCTGACATGGATTGCAGGATCTTTAACGTGCGTATTTGATCTTCTGCTTGCATATACACATGAAGGGGGTTCAGGCACTAGCAGGTCTGCACATATGTTGACCTGGGAGATCATAAAAATCTCCACCCTTTACCCACTAGGCGTCGTCACCGTGATTCGAACCCGTGACCCTCAAATTGACAGTCCAATGCTTTAACCACTCAGCTATTGCGCCTGTCCAAGTCTGGCCTTAAAACCTAACACTTTCTCTCTGCTCCCCCCCCCCCTCCCCACACACCCCTGCTTCTCTCTTTCCCACTTCTTCCTGGTCTTGAGTTTCTCTAGCTTTCTACTTGCATACATTTGTAATTCTTATCTTTCATTCCTCTGAATCAGAAACAAAAATAGATGTGTGTGTGCTTGTGAACGACTGGTGTGAAAGCGCTTTGATTTGTCTCTGCACAATATTCAGTGCTATATGAATACTTATTGTTGTTATTGTTGTTATTATTATTCTTGTTCTTAAGGAAAGGTTTTGAGGTGGGAAAGGAGACCAAGATAAGCAAGAGAAACACAGAGATGTTGAGGGTTCAAGGAGAAGTGTGAACATTCAGGTTGTCAGTAAAATAAAGCAAAGACTGTACCTGTTGCGGGTGGTTTATTCATATTAGGCCTGGGACCCTTGTGAAGGGGAATGTGAACAAATAAGTGATAATGATATCATTTATAAAAAATGTTCACTGCCATATGAATACTTAATGTCATTATTATTATTAAGGAAAGGTTTTCAGGTTGGAAGTGAGACAAATATAAGCAAGAGAAACACAGAGATGTTGTGGGTGGTTTATTCATATTAGGCCTGGGGCCCCCCATGAAGACGAATGTGAGCAAATAAGTAATAATCATAACGTCATTTATAAACATAGCATGCAAAACATTGCAACAGTGCAAGTACCAGGTAAATCATGATTATTAAATGACAACAATCTTCCCAATACATAAAGGCTTGGTATAAATACACAGACAGATTTCACACGACATTAGATTTTACCTGTTGCAGCCGTTACTTGTGGAGACAAAGAAAGCCAAGCGGTTCAACAGTCCCCTCAGAGGCCTGCATGAGCTGTGCTCCTGGGGTGCCAAGGAAGGACTCCGCAAGCTGCGCTGCATACATGAGGTTGGATTCCTTTTCTGTTATAGTGTTGGCATTCCTTTACTGGTCAGGCATCTGCTTGGCAGATGTGGTGTAGCGTATCTGGATTTGTCCGAACGCAGTGACGCCTCCTTGAGCTACTGAAACTGAAACTGAAACTATTGTTTTGCTTTCGTGTGCTGGGTATCTTTGCTTTTGTTTCGGTGCTCAGCCAGTGCTGATAAAGGCCCTTTGTGATCGGCTGGGCTCTGAGCAACATAATTTGATTGTTACTTGTCTGTAGTAGCCAACGGGTTAATACCTTTTTTGACTCACTTGTGTAAACAAAGTCAGTCTGTGTTTTAACCCGGTGTTCGGTTGTCTGTGTGTGTGTGTGTGTGTGTCCGTGTGTCTGTGTGTCCGTGGTAAACTTTAACATTGACATTTTCTCTGCAAATACTTTGTCAGTTGACACCAAATTTGGCATAAAAATAGGAAAAATTCAGTTCTTTCCAGTCATCTTATTTAAAGCAATATTGCACCTCTGGGATGGGCACAAAAAAAATAAAAAAGAAGCCTAATTATATGCAAACTGCATTTACTGTTATATTGATATTTTTTGTATTCTCTAAACTTGGCACTTTGACCTCTTATTCTGACACAACAACAAGAGGAGTCATTATTATCATTTTTTGTTCAAACAGGAACTTCTTTCATTAAGCATGGAATTTTTATTTATTTTGCAAACGTTTTGGTGCAGATGGTAAAAAAGGGAAATTACTCTGTAATTAATGCTAGGGGACTTAATTTATCACAAGTGAGTCTTGAAGGCCTTGCTTTTGTTTCGGTGCTCAGCCAGCGCTGATAAAGGCCCTTTGTGATCGGCTGGGCTCTAAGCAATATGATTTGATTGTTACTTGTCTGTAGTAGCCAACGGGTTAATACCTTTTTTTTTTTTCTTTTTTTTTTTCCAGTATTTCAAGAGAGATGCCATGGTTCTGGAGGTGGATAAAAACGAGTCCCAGCTCATGGGTGAGTGATAAAATAAAAGTCAGATAATGTAAGGTAAAGTAAAGTAAGAATAACTTTTATTATCTCGAATCAGGTGCAGCATTGCAATATAGACCAGTTCTCAACATGGATTTCAGGTACGGGACTGATAAAGCTGCCTGTCATCAGAAAAACTTATGCGATATAAACATTGACAATGAGTAACTTGAGAAACTGTGTATATGATAAACAAGATAGGTCCCAACACATTACCTTGTGGAACTCCTCATTCCTTCTTCTTCTTCTTCTGCGTTCGATGTTTTGGCTGCGTCAGACGGTCACCCCCGTCGCCACGATGTAGCCCACGGTCTTCTCCAGGTCGTGGCGGTCTCCCCAAAGCTGCGCCTGTAGCTCTGTGCCCCCTGGCCAGGTTTGACGCCGTAGAGCTTCATGGGTTGGGCAGTGTTGGAGGATGTGTTCAGGGGTCTGGGGTCCAGTGCCACATGGACACTCATCAGTGTGGGCGATCTTCATACGGTGAAGGTGACTCAGTAGTCGGCAGTGGCCGGTTCTCAGTCTGAAGAGGACTGTCTGCTGGTGTCTCTGGAGCTGGTGGATTGGATCGACACCACTGTTTGCACCCAGCCTTCTCTTCCACTGGTTCTGGTAACGGTTGTGGATGATGGTCCTGGCCTCTCTGTAGGTCACGGGGTGGCTGAACTGCTTCATTTTGCTGCCTGCCTTGGAGAGAGCATCGGCCTTTTCGTTCCCCATGACCCCACAGTGAGAAGGAACCCACTGAACAGTGACAGTCGACCGTTTTGAAAGGTCATGAAGGGCTGCTTTGATGTTTGTCAGCTGCTGTTCGTTTCTGGTTGACTGGAGTCCCTGCAGGAGAGATCTGCAGTCAGTGAAGAAGGCTATCTTTGGTGGTGGGTTGACTGACGTCCTGAGGCCTTGTGCAGCATGGAGTAGTGCTGCTGTCTCCGCTCTGTAGTTCGAGGAGATTCTTCCTGTGGGGAAGGCTCCAGGGGTCAGTCTTCCATCTGTGTGCCTGATGAAGATGCCTGCTCCTCCATTCTTCACTGCTCCCTCCGAGGATCCATCTGTGAAGACGTGCGTCCATTCGCTGGGGTTGTACCGAGTCTCAATCATCTCCAATGTCAGAGCTTTCAGCAGGGGAGGGGCTTGGCAGTCCTTTTGGTCGATGCCAGGGACTTTTGTGATGATTGAGACTCCTTCCAGTTGGTCGGCCGGTTCCTCGAAGTCGGGGAGTGTTTCCATCTCGGCAGGGGACGAGGGCAGCAGGTCTTCATGTTGGCGGTGCAGGGCCTTGGAGAGGTGGTTGAAGCTGGTCCGCTTCAGTCTGTTCTTTGTTGGGTGCTTCAGTTTTTCGTGCATTGGGTGAGTTGGCATGCGCAGGAGCTTCTCGCTGTGGATGAAGACTTTTTCCTCTCGTCTATCTTTGAGTGGGTGGAGGCCTGTGTGTTTCTCCATCGCCTGAACTGGAGTCGTCTTTATCCCGCCAGTGATCAGCCGTAGCCCTGCGTTCTGAACTTTGCTCAGGCGGCTTGTGTTGGTTGCTGATGCCGTGGCCCAGGCAGTGCTGCCATACTCCAGGGTTGGCCTGACAGTTCCAGTGTACACCCTCTGCAGTATGCTGCTGTTGGCACCCCAAGAGGTCCCGGCGAGTTTTTTCAGGATGGCCAGTTTTCTGGTTGCTCGTCTCTCGATGTCCTTGAGATGGGGGTTCCATGTCAATCGCTTGTCGAGCTTCACACCCAGGTACATTGGCGTGTCATCCTGTTTCAACTGCATTCCGTTCAGTTTGAGGTGGGAGGTTTCTGACATCGGTGACAGCGAGAAGATTGCTGAGACTGTCTTGGTGGTGTTGATGTCTACTCCCCAGGCAGAGGCCCATGTTCCCACGTGGTTGAGTGCTTCCTGCATTCTGTGGCTGGCGGACGTGAGGTATTCCGCAGCACTCCAGGCAGCAAAGTCATCAGCGTGGAGGGCTCTGGAGACATGCTTGGAGATCTTCTCAGCGATGTCGTCGATGAAGATGAGGAAAAGTGTAGGGGAAATGACTCCTCCTTGCGGCACACCTTGCTGTAGAGTGACCCGATGGCTGGTTTTCCCGTCGAGTTTTACCCTTGCCCTGCGGTGTTGGAGGAAATCCTGGATCCAGCGGTACATCTTCCCTTCCACTTTCTTGTTGAGGAGCTTCAGGAGAAGTCCTGCCTTCCAGACCTTGTCGAAGGCCTTGGTTAGGTCCACGAAGACTGCAAGCACCTTCTTCTTTTCTTGAAAGGCAGTCTCTATCTCCTGTGCAAGGTACACCAGCTGGTCTTCGGTGCTGCGGTTTTTCCTGTAGGCTGATTGGGTATTGCTGAGCAGGTGGTTTTCTTCAAGGTGTTTCAGGAGTCGAGTGTTCACCATCCTTTCCATCACCTTGCCCAGACAACTCAGGAGGCTGATTGGTCGATAGCTGGACTTCTTAGTCTTATCCTTCTGCTTCTTTCTGATGGGGATGATGATGGCTTCTCTCCACTGGTCTGGAAGTTTCCCTGTGTCCCAGGACTGGTTGATGATCAAGAGAAGCTTCTGTCTGGCTACAGGTCCCAGGTTCTTGATCATGTCATTCGGGATGCCATCTTTCCCAGGGGCTTTCTTTTTCTTCAGTTTCCTGATGGCTGCACTGAGTTCGGCCATGGAGAAGGCTGTCATCATGGACTGACTCGGGTTCTGCTGTTTCAGCTTCTCCTTGATCTCCCTCTGGACTTCCTGCACTCGGGCTTCAGGGAGTGTTGTGGTGCTGCCCTCTCTGTAAAAATCTGCAAGGATGTTGGCTGCCTGCTTGCCCGCGTGGTGCTTGCCATTTTCCTCAATGACAGTTCTGCTGTGTCTGGTGCCCGTGTCTTCGTTCAGAAGCTTGGTCAGGTTCCACAACTTGCCGGTGTCCTTCTCCATGTTGAGACTGCTGGTCTTCTCATTCCAGCTCCTCTGTATCTCTGTTCTCTTCTGCTGTTGGAAGGTTTCTTTGATGGTGTTGTATTCCCGGATGTTGTCAGGAGTGGGGCTCTGCTCCATGGTTTCTCTGGCGGAGTCTAGGTCTGCATGGAGCTGTTTCAGAGTGTCACTCCAGTAGGGCTTGTAGTTTCTGCGTTTCCCTCTTGGGATGGACTGCTTTGCTGCTCGCAGCAGTGCATCGCTGAAAAGATTGACATTGTTGTTGAGGTTGTTGGAGGTACTGATGTCTTGGCAGAGGTTGTCTGCTTTTCCTTTGAAGAGAGTCCAGTTAGCTCGTTTGAAGTTCCAGCTGGGTTCCATTTTGTGCTGGGTGCATCCTATGCTGGAAATGCTGAGGATGACTGGCAGATGGTCGCTTCCCCCTAGCTGTGTGTTGACTGTTCTGGAGGTGAGTCGCTGAACCTCTTCTGTGGCGATGGCCAGATCTGGTGTTGAGCAGGTCTTCCATGCTCTGGAGTAGCAGGTGGGTTTGTCCTCTGGATGGTTGATGAGGATGAGCTTGTTGTCCATCATCCAGTCCTCTACTTCCTCACCACGTGAGTCCATTTCCTCATAGCCCCAGCTTGGCGAGTGGCTGTTGAAGTCTCCAACCACAAGGTGTCTGGAAGCTTCAAGTCTCACTTTGTGTAGCGCTAGAGCTGAGCCTGGAGGGCTGTAGCAGTTGGTGATCAGTAGTTCTCCGCTGGGCAGTAGCAGCTTGACTGTGTGATGCTCTAGCTCCTCTTTTCCTGATCTGCTTGTTTCTACTGCAGGGATGGAGATTTTGATGAGGGTGAGGATTCCTCCCTTGTGTCTGTCCTCTCGATCTTGGCGGAAGGCTTCGTAGCCTCTAATAAAAAATCTTTGGGGATCTTTCAAATGGGTCTCCTGAATGCAGATGACATCAATGTTGTTATTTCGGAGAAACTCCTGGAGTTCTGGTTTCTTGTTTCTCAGCCCTTCTGCATTCCACTGAGCTACTGTGAGGTTGACAGGTGGTGAATTTGTCTGGTCAGTCGCTCTACTCTGCCTTCCCCTGACCTTCAGGTTGACAGAGGCACCGGTCGCTTTGGTGGGCCCCTTTGAGGCAGGAGGCCCGGCTCCGTCCCTCCCCGGTTGTCGCTGATAGGGACGACGCCATGACGACAAAGTGGTCTGACGCATAACCATGATCGTTGATGCGTGTGTGTCCTGAATTTTTAACCAGAAACCTGCGCCGTAGCTGACACACTCCGTCTTCGGCAGGCCGGATCAAGTTTTCTGTCAGGGGGCTTCTCCCTTAGCTCAGGTCTAAAGAGTCCTGCCCTGTGAGCACAGGGGGATGTGAGAGATTGGGGATCCCTCCCCTAGATGGACTGCCTGTCAAGGTTAACGAGTTCCATCTACCCGGGGCTCATGGTCCAAAGACCTGCCCTGTGAGCACAGGGGGGGATTGTTTGCTGGGTATCCCACCCGTTGGTTTGAAATCAGAGTTTCCCTTCTCCTAGATGGACTGCCTGCCAAGGCTAATGAGCTCCATCTACCCTGACCAGTCTAGTCTGCGACCTCTCTTGAGTGAGTTGCCGAGAGCTAGTCTTGCTATTGCGCCGATCGTCCGCACCCGTGCCGCGTTCGCCATGACTAGGTCATGCCCATTCTGCCCCATGTCCCCGCAGGAACACCCACATTAACGTGGCGAGGAGGTGCGGCTACAGAGTTCACTCCCTTGCTAGGGACGCACTGAGGCACCCTAGAGGGGAGATCTTAGCAGAACCTCCTCATTCCAAAAATATATAAGGTGAATAGACGCCATTAACTGACGCTTTATGTCTATGATCACTGGGGTAAGATTTTAGTAACAAATGCCAAAATAGTGTTGAAGTTTGGAGAGAGGGGTTTCATGGTCAGTTCTTCTGATTATTATTATTATTATTATTATGGTTATTATATTATCCTCATGGTCAGTTCTTCTGATTATTATTATTATGGTTATTATATTATCATCAGCATTATCATTTATTGTCATCATTATCGTTATCATCATTATCAGCATTATTATTATCATTGTTGTTGACCTACTTTTCCTTTGTTTTATCATCGTTTTCATTATTAATATATATTTTTATATTTAATATTTATTATAATTGTTATAATTCTTTTTCTGCTTATTATTATTAGTAGTAGTAGTGTTAATATTAGTAGTATTAGTGTTATGATTGTTGTTGCTGTTGTTGTCCTTGTCCTTCTTTTTCTTGAAATAGACTGACTGTCTTATTACAGAGCCGACAAACTCCATGATCCTGCATGGTCACTGTGTAACGTCCAATGTTCTGGCAGGAGTTTTGATGTGAGTACTGTACATGCTATACTGTTGTGGCAGAATTGTTAATGTGTGTGTGGAGGGGGGTGGTGGGGGGGGGGGGGGAAGAAAGAGAGAGAGTGTGTGTGCGTGTGGATGTGTGTGTGTGTGCCCATGCATGTGAAAGCTTATGTGTGAGTGAGTAAGTGTGCTTGTGTGTGTGCACGCATGTGTGTGTGCGTGTGTTTTCGTGCCTGAGGGCACATTTTTCTCTGTATATATGTATGTGAAGATGTGTGTAAGTTCAGATAATCACACGCATTTTTAAGCGCAAAGCTTTAACCTACAATCAATGGCAGGCTTGTAAAACTGGCCATGTATTGCATACTGAGCTGTGCGTTTTGATGTGGCATTCCATCGCTCCGAATGGAAAGCCGTTGCTTTGTGTCCGTGAATACTGAAGTGTGCATCGTGGCGTTGTGTTCCTTGTGGCAGGCGTGGTTCCCCTTACTGTGTCAGTGAGGACAGCAGCAGTTTTCTGTCCGGGGACAAGCTGAAGCGATGGCCCTCCATAGCATCTGTGAGTTCATGTATATTCCAGCGTAGTATGGTACGATTGAAGCTTATCCCCCCCCCCCCCCCTCCCCCCCGCCACCCCTCCACCCCCTGCCTGAAAACAGAAAATAACTGCCGACATGGGGTAAAAACTGTCATACACTGTCAGTTTGGATTATTTAAAAAAAAGATAGTCATGTGCATTTTCTTAGAGTTTCCGAGGAAAAAAGTCTTGATTTTGCAGAAGGGAACAATGATGTTGATTGAATTGTTTTGGCAGAATGGCACCTGGAGAGAGAAGGCAGCAGTGATGTTGATTGAAGTGTTAAAGTAACAATGATGTTGACTGAAGTGTTAAGGTAACAGTGATGTTGACTGAAGTGTTAAGGTAACAGTGATGTTGACTGAAGTGTTAAAGTAACAGTGATGTTGACTGAAGTGTTAAGGTAACAGTGATGTTGACTGAAGTGTTAAAGTAACAATGATGTTGACTGAAGTGTTAAGGTAACAGCGATGTTGACAAGTGTTTTGGCCGGACGAAACCTGGAGAGAGAAGAGAAGGTAACAGTAATGTTGATTGAAGTGTTAAGGTAATAATAATGTTTACTGAAGTGTTAAGGTAACAGTGATGTTGACTGAAGTGTTTCGGCAGGACGATACGTTGGAGAGCTTCAAGTCCGTGGAATCCTACCTGTCCATACAGGACGAGGAGAATGCTTCTCTCTTCTCCTTCGTCTCCAACAACAGCTCTGCTGGAGTCACCACCAGGTCAGAGACTTACTTTTTTTTTTTTTTTTTTTTTTTTTTTTTTTTTCAGTTTCAAGGAGATGTCAAGGCATGGGGACTGGTCAATATATCAAGTAAAAAAGAAGAAAAAAGAAAAGAAAAGAAACGGATGCCTGATTTTCACACAAACCCACTGCGCTGATCAGGCCTTTTTGTTGTTGTTGTTTTTTTTGTTAATCCGTGTGAGATGTTCATGTTTTCCAGGATGGACATTTGATTCTGCACTTTTGAAGTAGCACAAAGAATGTAATGACATGTCTGTATTTTCTGTGACCTGGCGTGTTGTTAGCAAGTGTGTGTTGTTATTGCTCAGGAAAAAGAAGCACTGTTTTTCTCTCTCTTTTTTTTTTTTTTTTTTTTTTTTTCAGTTTCACAGTGACTAGGGGGTGCTCTTGTTTTTATGTATGTGTATCTATGTGGAAGGTGTGTACTTTTCTTTTTACTGCATCAGCTTTTGGTTAATAGACTCACTAACTGTGCACATCCATCCACTTGCTGTGCTTGTTGTTAGTTCTGTCTGCGATGTCGGTGGATTCATGGGGGAACTGTTTTTAGGGAGAATGTGGTGGCACTTGCGATTCCTTTGGGGGGGTGGGGAGTGTGGGGGGGACTGTAAGCTCATGATTTTTTGCAATCCCATGATTTCTCGCTGTCAGTGCATTGCAGTGATCCGTCGTATGTGAAATTCAGTAAATAGATGTGTTTCAGTGTCAGTACTGTTGATATCGTGATGAACGCCTCTGTCGTTACCATTATCGTCATTGTCATCCCCCCCCTCTTTCTCTTTTCTTTTCATCTCTCTGACTTTTTCCCCTAGATTTGCATTGGGGAAAGACAAGAACCCAACTCTGATGACAAAAGGAATCTTTTTTGCTAAAATAAGGGGGACTTTCTCTGATTGCTCACAATCTCTCCACACCCACAATTTCTCTCAAAGTGAAACTGAAGCTGAGTGGCGAGAAAGTGATGCCGCTGAAACAGCGCAGATGGCGGGGCAGCAAAAAGTAAATGAGATAAATACATAATAATTAAATGAATAGATAAAGAAAAAAGAAAAAGAATGAATCAGTCAAATGAATGAATAAGTAAATAAATAAATCAATGAATAAGTGAATAGGTGAAAAATTGAATAAAGAAAGAACAAAAGAAAGAAAAAGAAAGAAAGAAAAAAAAGAAAGTTGTGCATACAGAAGCATTTCCAACATTGTCTTGGAGGAGAGAGATTCCCGCAGACGAGCTGTAATCATTAAGTCTTTTGGATTTAATTTTTTTGGGGGGGAGTTAAGAAGAAAAAGAAAAAGAAAACAAGATCAAAACCTGAAAATATGGTTAACTCTCTCCATACGAACGGCGAAAGAGACGACATTAACAGCGTTTCATCCCAATTACCATCATCAAAATATTGCAAGCGAAACGCTCTTATACTGAAGAGGCGAATGTTGACAAAGAATACCACAGTTTTGACGATGGAAGCTAAAGGTTGGGTCATTCAGACACCCACTGGACATCCGAGGGGTCTGTGTAGAAGAGAAGAGAGGACTGGCCGTACTGAGTGAGTTAAACTTTGTGCACTGGTTTGCCTCCCTTATGATCCACAATCTAAGCAGATGGTGAGCATACCCAAGAAGATGTCTCATTTGTACGTGTCTGAAAAATGTTGATTGTGTTTGTATATGTGTGTGTCTGTCACAGTGCCAGTGCTCCAGACTTCCTGTTATATTGTACTGTATTATTTTGTATTGTATTGTACTCAGTTATATTGTATTATATTGCATTGTATTGTATTGTACTGTTCTGTATTGTACTGTATTGTATAGAAAAGTACTGTACTGTACTATACTGTACTGGATTGTATTGTTTTACTTGTACTGTACTGTATGGTACTGTATTGTATGGTACAGTATTGTATTATATTGTATCATACTGCATTGCTTTTTGTTACAAAAGATTTCTGTGTGAAATTCAGGCTGCTCTCCCCAGGGAGAGTATGTGACCACACTGCAGGGCTACACTTGTTTTCATTTTTCTTTCTGCCTGCAGGTGTATTTGTTTTACCGTGACAGTGGATAGTTTTCCATAGAATTTTGCTATGGGTTCTTTTACATGCACTGAGTGCATGCTGCACATGGGACCTCAGTTTATCATCTCATCCAAAAGACTAGCACCCAGACAGACCACCACTCAAGGTCTTGTGGAGGGGGTAGTAAAATCCCGGTCCATATGGGAATCAAACATGTGGACACCTTCTGTCCTTGTTGTGTGCATTACCAGTAGGCCACGGCTCCACCAGGGTGTTGTGTGTGTGTGTGTGTGTGTGTGTGTGTGTGCGTGTGACAGTGCCTGTGCTCAGGATTAACTTCCTGTCAGTATATTGTATTGTATGCGTATAGGCCCAACACTCTGCTTATATCACAGATTGACATACGTTTACTGTTAGACAAACAGCAAAGTGAGAGCTGTATTATCAATGGTTTCTCCATTGCAATAGAAAATCATTTACAGATCAGATTAGTCTTTTGTGAAGGACTATGACTCTCAAACTAGGAGGCAAGATTGCACTGGCTCTTAGTGCTGCAGCCCAGGGAGCGAGTTGGCCTTTGGGAACCATATCAACACGGACTGTCCTAAAACCATCTTGGCTGAGAGAGTGGGGATGTAAATTGGGTAGGAAACTGTCCACAATAATCAAATTCTAGCCCAGATAGTCAGGACAGCAGTTGCCTCCTCTGCTGTTCTGATGGCCAGTCAAGCATGACTGACTGTCATACATGCATGCGTGTGTTGCAGTGCCAGTGCTCAGGACTTCCTCTCGGCCCCTACATCCCCCATGGTGGAGGAAGTGGCCTTCCCCTCAGCGGCTCCTTCCCTGACCACATCGTCGATCACAACCGCATCGTCCACATCTCTGCCACAAACCACCGATGCCACCCCCGCCGCCACCGTCACCACTCAGGACCTGCCGTTTCACCAGTCTCAGTCATCGCCCAGTATTTCCGCCATCTCTTCCCCTTCACAGAGCACACAGGAGCCTCCACCACTTTCTTACGCTGTGGCAAAGGAGCCAGTCAGTGCATTGCACAGTGAGCGAGGTTCAGACAGTTCGCATGAACTCAACAAAAGTAGCAGTGTCACAGATTGCTCCAGAGTCACAGCACCAGGGGACATTTCGAAAGACATCGAAGACTCTTCAGCAGAGTGCTACACGTGTGAGCATGACAGCACAACATTACGCTGTGTGAAGGACCAGGTCAGAAAGGAAACGTCCATAGAATCAGAAAACACAGCTAGGAAGGTGCTGCAGCAACAGCAGGGGCAGGGGAAGGAGAACGGTACGGGTCATGATGAACTTACTGATGATGAACACAAGGTCTTGGCTAACGTCACAAGGAGCTCTAGCTCAGGGGAAAAGTTACATGCATGTCAAGAGACAGTCCACAGTGATGGTCCAGATGAGGGAAGCTTTGAGCCTGCTGCTGTCAGAATGCCTTCATTCGTGCCAATCATGGTGAGAACATTTTTTTTTTTTTTTTTTTCATTTGTTATTATCTGGATTGTTCATCTTGTCAAAGCAGTGCCATGATGAAGGGGGAGAAAATCTTTCTCTTATAAAAATGCACAAATGTATGAATTAACCTTTTGAGCCCTGACCACCGCTTTACCGGTGGTGGGGAGTGGTGGCATAATGCCTGGCCACCGGTTGAGCGGTGCATAAACACTTATGTCGTGTTTTGCTATTGGTTGACTTGTATTGAAGAGCCAATCAGAAAAACTGTAATATTCTGACGTCAGCGAACGTAGTACCAGCATTGCTGTGCCTTTTCACTGTGTTTTGTGCATGTGCTTTGGATAAAAAAAGATCAGTTTCTACTATGAAGAGTGCAGAGTCTCAACCTGAACGCCTCCTTTGATCAACTGATTCTGCATGCTCAGATTCATTTTCAACATCACTATCTGTAGCAAAATCATCCAATTCGAATTCCACCTCACTATCAGAGTAATCATTGTCATACTCTACTTCTGATAAATCATCAAGCATATCAGTTACTTGCTGCATTGTGTACAGTTGTTTTCTCGCATGTTTTGTCCCTGATTTCTGCCCTGACGGGCCAGGTTGAAACTCTGCACGCTTCAAGTGTTTACGCACCGCTCAACCGGTGGCTGGGCATTGTCATTTTTCTCTACCACTGGTAAAGCGGTGGTCAGGTCTCAAAGGGTTTAATACCAATTATTTGCAAATTTTGGCTCAGGAGCTCAGGCAGAAGGGTTAAAATTGCTCAGGAACTCAGGGCTCAAAGGGTTAAAGTGAAAATACACACACATGAATAAAAGGAATATTGTAATGATAATAATGGTGATGATGATAATGATCACACGCATTTTTGTAAGGAACATTGTAATAATATAATTGATTATACTGTGCGCACACACCAATAAAAGGAATATTGTAATGATAATGATAACAATAACAGCATTAATCATAATTATGATGCCAATGATAATGATTATTCATTAGGAATATTGTTATAACAGTAGGTATGGGTATTTATAATGCTCTCTACCTCTTTAACATAGGAGCCCAGAACGCTAACAGTTAAAATCGATGTGGGGGAAATAAAGGTCAGAAGAACTGACAGCCCAGGGCCAGGGCACTACAGTCAAGAATTACAAAAAAGCCAGACAAGTATTGTAACACTAGCAACACTTGGCTTGACTCTGTGCGTTATGGGTGGAAACACAGCACAAGCAACCATACATGTTTGAACATTAAAGTGGCATTTGGTTGTATTTTTTAAAACTTTGTTTCATTATTTATATTTTCATTGCTGTTCTCTCCTTGCTTGCTGTTATCTGCTTCATCTGCCAGTCGTGATTCAGTACCATGCCCAGTTAGGATATCATGCTTTGAGCTTTTATGGTCTGAAATTCAAGTTTTCAACTTTCAAATACAGAGTTCAGTTTTCTAAATCAGCAAGGAACCTTGAAGTCATTCTTGACTCAAACCTCAGTATGTATACTCAGGTGGTCAGTCTGATATGCATGGTCAGTTGTGAGCTTCGACAGAGTAAGACTGTTCATCAGCACCTTTCTGTTGAAACTACAAAACTTTTATTTTCCCGCTTTTGTGCTTTCACAAATCAGCTTCTGGAAATCTCATCTCACAGGTTGTCCTCATAATCTTCACCAGCGAATTCAGAAACCTCAAAACAATGTTGCTCGTCTGACTCTTGAGTCCCACGTACTGATCACATTTCTCTTCACTTCCGAACCCTGCACTGGCTCCCAGTAGACTCAAGAATTAAATACAGAGTTGCATGTCTCTGCTTTTCTGCTTTCCACTCCACAGGACCTACCTATCTTTCTGACCTCATCAGTGTTTAAACTCCCTCAAGAGCTCTTTTCTCTGACTGTTACCTTCTGAAAAAATCCTTTTTGTGTCAATACAAGAACCTGTGGTGAACACTCTTTCCTCTTTGCTGCTCCTCATATCTGGAACAACCTTCCACATCATATCCGTTCATCTGACTTCATCCCTGCCTTTCGTTCTTCACTAAAACCTTATTTTTCCAGAACCTGTCTTAAAGCACAAATGGTTTCATACTTCCCCAACACCACTCCATGCTTCCCAGTTCATGACAGCAGTCATGAGTGGTTTATGCAATTTGTAACTTTTTTCTCATGTAAAGACAAGTGCTTTCAGCTTTAAGAGAAAAGGCTTCATTATTATTATTATTATTATTATCTTTGACTATTGTCTTTCTTACGATTATTATGATTATGATAATTATGATTGTCATTATTATGATGATGATGATGATGATGATTATACAGTATCTAAATGCTGTATGATAATGATGATAATAATAGTAAGAAGAAAAATCATCATGATGTTGATGATAGAAAGAACAAGAATTATATTGACAATCATAATAATGCTAATTAAAAGCAAGCAATTATCAAGAAGAAGAAGAAATCATGTTCACAATCTTACTTAATGCAACTAATACACTCTACTTACACAGTTCATGCACTAATACCATACACACTAATAAACAACCATCTCCGCCCCCCCACCCCCCAACCTCCCAACCCCACACATACACACACACAGCCTATAACATAGTTATTGTATGATCGTCTTTTTTGTTCATTTTACTCGGTAAATGTGAATGAAATCATCTTTAAAACTTAGCAACTAATTTGCATAATAAACTTTTAGACCTGTGCTAGTATTTTCCATGTTTTACTGACAGCTTCCTGTTAGAACGTTGTTGGAGTTTCCACAACGAATTTCAGTCCACAAGTGCCAGACTCGCATTAAAGGGCAGTGTATGGCAGGAGCCTTCTCTCTGTTGGCTGAAAGGAACTGAACCCAGGCCAGAAGATCCGTGCCACCCAGGACCACCCGTCAGAGGCCAGTGAGGACAGCAGCTCTCCATCCAGCAGCGGGGAGAAACGTCTGGAGCCGTGCAAAGCAGAGTTTGTGGAATCCTTCAAGAGCATCCCTGACACCGTCTCTGCAGCAGGAGGTATTATAACTTATGGTGCAGCTGTCTGTGGTGGTTTTAAGGCCAGACACGGTAGTACAAAAACGTATGAAATAAACTTTAAGTTTATGGCTTTCTGTGACATGGTATGCAAAGATATTGGACTAAACATGTCTGAAAAGGACATTTTGTTGTGACGGTTTCCATGGAAACGAATCCAAAATGGCCGACAAACAAAAAATATTAAAAGCTTATAACTTCGGTACCTTTATAGATATGTTATTTCTGTTTGTTTTATTTGATTTATTTGTATTTGTTCCTTATTATAGTGCAGTGGTATTTTGGAATTTGAATAAATACATTTATTATTATTTTTTGTTGTTGAAATGAGTATAAATTCCTTGACATAATTTTTTTTCAAATGAGTGTATATTCATTCTTTTACTACTACTATACAAACTACTGCACTATAATAAAGATGAATACATAAAGAAATAAAGTACTAAGTTTGAACATGCTATCTTTTAAAGTTTTTGAGCATTAGTATTTTGAAAAATGGTATTGCGAGGACAAAACACAAAACTGAGAAAACCGGAAAAGAAAGAGATGTGGTTGTACTCACAAGAAATCACACATGTTGATGCTGTTTGAAGCTTTGTTTAAGTGAATATAGTACCCAGGTGAAACGGACTATAAAGATTAGATGTTGAAGAAGCAAATTATGCGAAAAAACGAAAATCACAAAAAATCATGATTTTGGTCAAAATTTCACTACCGTGTCTGTCCTTAAGTTCTGTCTTACTGTGGTCTGACAGCATTGCAGAATGGTCAGGAAAACCATTTCCAGAGACACAGGCTTTGACATACAACTGGTTAACAGACTTGGAGGAATCTGGTGAACAGATCTTCTGCACAGAGGTGTCCCAGTGACTGTTCACAGACTTGAGGGAGAAGAAGAAGAAAACAGGAGATTTTTTTTGGATTGTACTTTTTTTTTCTTTTTTTTCTGTTGTTTGTTTTCAGTCAGTTCACCTCTGGAAATATTAAAACACACCCAGCAAAGCTTTGGGAAGGGTAGTGGTTAGTGTGACAGCAGGAGCAGGGTGTAGGGCTGGAGTAGGTGTGTGTGTGTGTGTGTGTGATTTTGTGTGTCTCTCAGTGTGTGCATGCGCATGCATGTGTTTGTGTTTGCATTCTGTGTTTCTGTGTGTGTGTGTGTGTGTGGTCTTTGTTTGTGTACAGATGTGTGTCTGTCTGAGTCAGTTAAAATTGTATGTATGCAATGTGTGTGTGTGTGTGTTTGTGTGTGTGTGTATAGTCACATTTTGGTGTGTATGTAACATAGATGTAATGTTTTATGTTAACAAAAGCGTTTTTGTAAAGCGCTTAGAGCAGATTTCTGGATAGAGTGCTATATAAGTATCCATTATTATTATTAGTAGTAGTAGTAGTATTTATGTATGTGTGTGCAGATGAGTCCTGCTGTGATGTGGACGCTGTGACAGACAGTGCCTGCAATATGCACACAGCCTCTACCCCCTCTTCAGAATCGTGCCTGTGGTAAGCTGAGAATGAATCCCCAGCTGCTGTTTCCCAAACACTTACCAGGACCCCGACGAACAGACAGACAGACAGACAGACAGAAAGAAGACACGATACAGGCCAGACATTGCAGTCAGAGAGGACATGACGTTACTGACATGCGATGCACAGCCATCAAACAGATCCACACACCTGGCACGACTGTCAGGAAGAGACGTGAGAAATTCTGGTGCCACCAACTGCAGACCAACTATGCTGACGGACTGAACATATTTGACTTAAATATGGTATGGTGTCCTTGATGTCTTACTGGATACAGGCAAAAGCACAGAGAAAGAGAGACAGAGAGCAGTATATATGTCACATAAAAAAACACACACTTCATAAGTCATTTTCCATATTGTGTCATTCATCACTATAAAAGGTCTATACTGACCCCAAAAATGGATAATGTGTGCCCTCCATTCAGTGTGTGGTTTGTCATTTTGGGGCTTGTCTGCATGTGAACGTGTGATTACCAGCGCATTGAGTCTAAATCTACATAGAGAAATGATGTACAAATGTCATTCATTGTTATTATTGTTATTATTAAAGTGTTGATGCCGTTTTTCAGGAAAACCAGGAATTGTGAATCTAAATCTACACAGAGAAATGTGCTAAACAAATGTCTTTCATAATTATTTGTATTTGTATTTATAGTTCTTTTTATCACAACAGATTTTTTTGTGTGAAATTCGTTATACTACAGCGCCACACATTTTTTAAAAATTTTTTCCTGCGTGCAATTTTATTTGTTTTTTCCTGTCATAGTGGATTTTTCTGCAGAATTTTGCCAGGAACAACCCTTTTGTTGCCGTGGGTTCTTTTGCGTGCGCTAAGTGCATGCTGCACACGGGACCTCGGTTTATCGTCTCATCTGAATTACTAGCGTCCAGACCACTGCTCAAGGTCTAGTGGAGGGGGAGAAAATATCGGCGGCTGAGCCGTGATTCGAACCAGCGCGCTCAGATTCTCTCGCTTCCTAGGCGTACGCGTTACCTCAAGGCCATCACTCGACTTACACTCACTTATTATTAAATTGTAGACGCTGTTTTTCAGGAAACCCAGGAATGGAGTGTACACCTGTGGGGACGTCATATCTTCTCTCGGACCTGGCAGGCCAGGTGTGTATGATTTATAAACTTTATGCCAGAATCAGTCAGGTGTTGGACTTCTGATACAGTGTGTCACTGGTAATCAGTGTTTGAGGTGTCCTTGGGATTTTCCTCACTCCACCCAGTTGCTAATGGATACCTGAATCCAGTCAGGGAAGGTTAAACTCCGCTCTTCTTCTCACACCCATGTGCTTAGGATCCCCCTTGGAAAGTAAAATTCTATCATGCGCTGTACATGTGATTTTGTGAGTAGCCAAGCAGAGTGTGCTATTCTGGGTCACTCCACGATCGAATAGTATGATTGGTCAGCCTGATATGTGTGGCCCGTCTCGCACACACGCTGACAAAGTCACCTGACCGGTCGTCTGCTCGCGTGCCAGCCTGTTAGCAAAGCGGGCTCTTCTCAGAATGTTGTGAAGCGAACAAGGCAGTGATGGCAAACGTTTTAGGGTTGCCAAAGTACTTGAAATGCTACAAACTGAAGGGTTTGGACATTGAAGAGGTGGATGATGACGAAGAAGTAAGCGAATTTAATGCAGAAAGCGAGCATGGGTATGGTGATTCGGGGTGAAAAATTGGCAGTATTTTCTACAAATGGCAAAACTGTAAAAAATAAGATGAGAAATTTGATTTTTTTTTTATATGTAGTAGCTCAACATGTAATAAACAAGTTCTGAAAGTTTCATTTTCTTACACATTATTTTGTATTTTTTTGTAATTTTTTTTCCAAACCCTTACAAACCAAAACTTATGGCCAACGCAGTTTTTCAGACCAAGCCCCCTTTCTTTGGAATCAGCTTCCTCAGCCTCTCCGTCACTCATCTTCGCTGCAGTCTTTCAAATCCAGTCTGAAGACCCACCCTTTCCCCTCCAAATTGTATTTTTTCTCTTCTGTTATGTTCTATTCTATACTGTTCTGTTGTATTTTTTTCTATTCTGTTCTGTTCTCTTCTATCCTATTATATTTTGTTCTGTTCTGTTCTGTTCTATACTATCATTTTCTATTCTGTTCTGTTCTATACTGTTGTATTCTGTTCTGTTATGTTCTATACCATACCATTCTATTCAGTTCTATTCTATTCTATGCTATTCTGTTCTGCCCTCTTCTGTTCTGTTCTCTTCTATTATGTTATAGTTTGTTCTGTTCTACACTATTCTGTTTTGTTCTTTTCTGTTTTATTCTGCTCTGTTCTATTGTGTTCTGTACTATACTGTTCTGTTCTGTTCTGTTCTGTGCTATCCTATTCTGTTCTGTTCTCCTGTTCTTCTTCCATGATACAATGTCCAATGTCAACCTTCAGGGTACGGGATCCACGAGGTGGTGTGCACCTACCACAACCTGCAGCCGGTGCTGTTCAGCTTGATGACCGGGAGGACGGTGCTGGTCATCGGCCCTGCGCGCATGGAGGT
This sequence comes from Babylonia areolata, assembly GCF_041734735.1. Taxonomy (NCBI): domain Eukaryota; kingdom Metazoa; phylum Mollusca; class Gastropoda; order Neogastropoda; family Buccinidae; genus Babylonia; species Babylonia areolata. The sequence continues at coordinate 34,657,663 of NC_134881.1, read as the reverse complement.
GGAGGTCACCAAGGTCGTCACCGCTCTCTCCGTCTTCTTACCGGAAACCAAGAGGTAGGATGGGGGAGTGGGGGTTTGTAATTTTGGGAGGTTGTGGGGGTGGTAGGCGGGTGGGGGAGGGGGGAGGGGGGAGGGGCAGGCGTGGGGGAGGGGGGGGGGTCTTCTTTTTCTTTTTTCAAAGCACAGTTCTTGTAAATACAATATAAACACACACTTAATAGAAAATTAAGACAAAATATGTTGGTGTTTTTTTGTTTGTTTGTTTGTTTTTTAGAAGTACACAATTTATTTTGACATTTCACACATACAGACACCACAGACATGCACACACGCTTATGCATATACACACAGGGAGAGAGAGAGAGGGGGGTGGGGAGGGAGAGAGAGAGAGAGAGAGAGAGAGACAGACAGATGCAGAGAGAGAGAGAGAGAGAATGATTTAGAGGAAGAAGAAAGAGAGGGAGAAAAGAGAGGGAGGAAGGAGGGAAGGAAGACAAGTAGAGAGCATGGAAGCTCATCAAGATGCCTGAATGTTATTTTATTTTATTTTATTTTATTTTATTTTTTTTTTTATTTTTTCGTTTTGCTTTGTTGTGTTTTTTCTTTGGTTGGGTTATTTGTGTGTGTGTGTGTTTTTTTTGTTTTGTTTTTTCTATAGATATGTAAGCATGAGAAAGGAAGAAAAAAAAAAGAACACATACTAATAGAGAAAAAACACCCACACACATATTTGAAAAGATGAATTAGGAGAGAGTAAAAGAAAGAAAATCTGACCAAGAGGAACAAAATTCATTTACACACACACACACTCATATTTACGCACAGAAATACACACACACACACACACACACACACACACAGGTTTTTGAAAACCTGTTCAGTAAATAAAGTGTATTCATTGCACAGTTATATGAATCACAGACCACACTGTCAAGAATATATACAGAAATATTCCTTCTACAACTAGTCTCCCCCCTGCCCTCATCTTTTTCCTACAAATTACTAACATGAGTCTGAAAACAAGAAAAAAAGCATGAAAAATAAATGGATAAATCATGAATGAATGAATAGAATAAAACAAAATGAAATGTAAAAATAGAAATTAGATTAAAATAGAATAGAAATATGAAAACGGATAGATAAAGAAATGAAGTAAACAAGAGAGGCAAGGTCTTCAAGACCTACTTGTGATACACTAAAAAAAAAAAAAAAAAAAAAAATCTAATCGTTAAAATGTGTTCCGTATTTGTTATTATAAAGCTTCGGGTTAAAAGAAAGAAAAAAAAAGTCCTAACAGCAGATTCGAACTCCGCATGCTCGGGTGAGAAGAAACTGTCTTACCCATTGCACTATCGTGGCTCCTTAACTGACGTTCAAAAATATAATATTTAACATGCTTTTTTAAAGGGCGATAAATCGATTGGGGCATTCGCAGTGAGAACGCTGTTTAAATCATATTATTCTGGTGTATCTTGGGCATTCAAAAAATCTTTAAGGGCAATTAAAAATTCTTTTTAAGTCCGCGGTAAAGGAGACGTGGCTATCGCCACAGTCACACTGCAACATTTAGCCGTTTTCTCTGGATCTAGATAGATATACAAGTTTAATTACACCCGGTTGACACGGTCGATTCAATTTCTCTTTTATGTTCATTATATAGTTTTAAAGTTGATATGAAAATTGAGTGTTTTGTTAAATTAATAACATGTAGAGCCAAGTACTAGTACTTCTAAATGTCGTATGAATTGAAAAGGAGTTCATTTTGAGAAAATTCAAGACTGGAAATTTTAAGTTTCATCAAGGGTATTAACTTGCATGGTTTATTATTTTTAACTGTGAATTCCGACTGATTCTGTGGATATTTTTATGGCAGTTTGGGGCATAATCCAGTAAGTGATGAGGTGTTCACAAATCTTTCTCTGAATAAATATTTAACGGTCTCCTTCTCCAACTTTCCATCACATGTTATCGTGTATTGTCGATTGAATATAGGATTGAACGGGCAGGTTAACAACTTGAAACAAAATGGCGTCGTTCGCGTTCACCAAGAATATGAGCAAGCGCTTTGAATACATATAAATATGTGTACGCAATTGATTTTTGCCCATGACCTTCAGGGCTCAGCCAATAGATCTATAAAGTCCACTCGTCGTATTGATTTTAGTATTTTCCGAAAAAGACCACTTGGGCGAATGAACATAGTGAAAGCCCTGTACACTGAGAGTAAAACACACAAGCTTTTTATGTATTGAGTATAATTTCAAAATGTAATGTTTAAGATGAGAAAGGTCAGGTTAAAGCAAATTAAGTCCCCTAGCATTAATTACAGATTAATTTCCCTTTTTTACTATCTGCACCAAAGGCATGCAAAATAAATATAACTTCCATGCTTAGCAAAAGAAGTTCCTGTTTGAACAAAAAATGATAAAAATTACTGCTCTTGTTGTTTCAGAATATCATATCAAAGTGCCAAGTTTAGAGAATAAAAAAACACACACAAAAAAAAACACAGTAAATTCAGTTTGCATATAACTTGGCTTCATTTTATTTTTTTTTTGTGCCCATCCCAGAGGTGCAATATTGTTTTAAACAAGATGACTGGAAAGAACTGAATTTCTCCTATTTTTATGCCAAATTTGGTGTCAGTTGACAAAATATTTGCAGAGAAAATGGCAATGTTAAAGTTTACCACACACACACACACACACACACACACACACAGACAACTGAACACCGGGTTAAAACATAGACTCACTTTGTTTACACAAGTGAGTCAAATATAGAAAAAAACAGCAACATAATGATAATGAATAAATAAACAAATAAGCAAATAAATGTAAATAAACATGCAGATGCGCATTCACACACACACACACACACAAACACACACGCATGCGCAACAGATATGCCAACAATATGCAGTTTCACAGATTTGAAAGCACAAACATATAATGATAATAATACTTGTGTCTGACACGTGTTTCTTGGGCACAGAAGGCAGCATTGTGTGGTGGACTGGATGAACCGACCTCTTAAGGTCACTGACCTGACGCGTATACGCCTGGCTGGCATCTGTCGCTCGGAGAAACGAGCGTTGGAAAACACCATCCCCACAGCCGTCAAGGTGGGTCAGAGGGGTGTGTGTGTGGGGTGTGGCAGTGTTGGGTGGGGGATATGTGTAGGTGTGTGTTTGTGTGCATATGTCAATGCATGTATGTGTCTGTGTGTTTGCATGTGTCACTCGGAGAAACAATCACTGGAAAAACACCATACCCACATCTGTCAAGGTGGATTAAACCAAAGGAATGGGATGGGTGAGGGACTATAGAAGTAGAGTACTGACTGTGTCATCTGTGGTTTGTGTGTGTGCGCGCTGTGTGTGTGTGTGCATGTGCATGCTCATATTTATCCCTGTACATCTGTGTTTCTTTGTGTTTGTGTGTGTGAACTAACCTACAGTAACAGTCAGCTTTTATGGCTTACACAGTGCAAAGACAGGAAACGCCCCCCCCCCCCCACCCCCCCACCCCCACCCCCCCTCAGGCCTAGCTTTGGCTTAGGCAGTCAGCGCAGTTTGGTCCAGTCCTACTGAGCCATGGCAGGTTCCGTTATACTTTTGGCTTCTGATTTTGTGTTCACCGCTGATCAGGTTTCGATGTGCTTCATTTCAGCAAGGCAGTGTGTCCTTGGGAAGGACACTTCATTCTAAATTTTCTTTGCACCACCCAGGTGTGAGTGGACTGATAGCCTTGAGGTAATGCGTCCGCCTAGGAAGCGAGGTAATCTGAGCACGCTGGTTCGAATCACGGCTCAGCTGCCGATATTTTCTCCCTCACCACTAGACCTTGAGTGGTGGTCTGGACACTAGTCATTTGGATGAGATGATAAACCAAGGTCACAAATACAAATACCTGACTGCAGCTGGAAAAGGTTTGTAATGACGAAATTCCAATATGTATATCTGATTCCGCCCCGGCACCTCCAACTGAAGAAAGTGTAGACAAATAAGTAAACAAGCATTCTTGTTTAGATCTGGCTTCAGTGGAGAAAGATTAGACAGCTGATGAATCAGTTTCCTGTAAGGATAACCAACCAGTTTTAGTGGTAGGTAACAGTGTTCACAAATGCGTTTTTGATTTCGATCTTTGATCAAGGATTGCTTCCCTTTATGCACTGCTGGTCTCATGAAGCGTGGACCAAGTTATGGAGATCAATATGAGACTCAAAGCCATTCATGTCAGCATATAATCTGTAATAGTTTGGTTATCTAATATACTTAAATATGCCCAATGGCTAAGCAGTATCCTCATAGGGCAAATTTTCTTTGCTTACTCTGTCAGAAGTGCCGGACAGACTGGCCTCACCTCAAGCGTACATACTCTTTGGCACTCAAGCTAGCCTTTAGTAAAAGTTTTGAGGCATGACGACTCTCCAAGTTTAAGAAATTAGCATCAATCAATCAGTTGGTGACCCACTGTGCTACTGCAGATCTATGGGAGAAAACTCACGTGCGTGCTGCACACGGGACCTCAGTTTATCATCTCATCCGAATGACTAAACGTTTAGTTTGATTTTCCAGTCAAACTTAGGAGAAAGGGCGAGAGCAAGATTCGAACCCAGACCCTCACGAAATCACTGTATTGGCAGCTGAGCATCTGGAACATCACTGGTAAGCACACAAAAAGCAGTAGCATCACTGATAAGCACACAAAAAGCAGTAACATCACTGATAAGCACACAAAAAGCAGTAACATCACTGATAAGCACACAAAAAGCAGTAACATCATTGATAAGCACACAAAAAGCAGTAACATCACTGATAAGCACAAAAAGCAGTAGCATCACTGATAAGCACACAAAAAGCAGCAACATCACTGATAAGCACACAAAAAGCAGTAACTGCTCTTCAAACTGATGCCACATTGATTTCTGTTCACCACGGTACAGCAGTCAAGAACAGACTAGAACAGCACTGCACGCTGACTGATTCAGTTCACTCACTGTATTCCTGAGGCCATTTGACAAGAGTGTTTAACTCATTCAACCCTAGGGAGTCTACACACACTTGGTAAGCTTCCATGCCTTACTGATGAGGAATGGATTTCTCCTCCAGAATATTGATTGATTGATTGATATGGATACTTATACAGTGCCTATCCTCGGTCAGAGACCAAGCTCTAAGCGCTTTACAGACACGGGGTCATTTACACAACAGGCTGCCTACCTGGGTAGAGCTGACTGACGGCTGCCATTGGGCGCTCATCATTCATTTTCTGCGTCATTCAATCAGATTTCAGGCACGCATGCACACTCATTTTACACGTATCACTGTTTTGTTTATTTACCCTGCCATGTGGGCAGCCATACTCCGTTTTCGGGGGTGTGCATGCTGGGTATGTTCTTCTTTCCATAACCCACCGAACGCTGACATGGATTACAGGATCTTTAACCTGTGTATTTGATCTGCGTGCATATACACACGAAGGGGGTTCAGGCACAGGTAGGTCTGCACATACCGGTAATTATGTTAACCTGGGAGATCGAAAAAATCTCCACCCTTTACCCACAAGGTGCCGTTAGCGAGATTCGAACCTGGGACCCTCAGATTGAAAATCCAACGCTTTAACCACTCAGCTGTTGCGCCGAATTTTGTGTGGACACATCCGGAAACACAGTAGAACTTTGCTCCTTTCGTGTGCGGTTTATGCATATGTAGGAACGTGAAAATGGTTTTAACAAGATGAATTTTTTTATGCCAGAGGGATGCTGAAATCAGGCACAGGCTGGCATGTATTTTTTTGTATTTATTTTTTGTTTGTTTTGTTTTTCCAGCAATACAGTACACTGATGGATGTGGAGAGAAGGATCATCATTGGACCTCCGTACCAGGTAAGACATTGTATTTAAAAGTAAATGAATAAATCAAAGAAGTGGGGGTGAGGGGAGGTTAAGAAAGAAAGAAAGAAAAAAAAGGTAAGATGTTGTATTGTATAGTATTGTGTTGTATTGTAATATTATTTTGTCACAACAGATTGTGAGAAATTTAGGCTGCTCTTTGCCGGACTGAGTGTGTCGCCACAGTGCAGCTCCCCCCCCCCCCCACACACACACACACCCCCACCCACCCCACCCCACTCCCCCTCCTCCCCATTCCCCTCTGATCCTAGCCCCCACCCTCATTTTTTTTTTCCTGTCTACAAGTATATATTTGTTTTGACATCAAAGTGGACTTTTCTGCTGGTGAACTGATGACTGTTTTGGGTTGTTGTTTTTTTTCTTTGTTGTTGTCTGGTTCTGCCTTTATTTCTGTATTGCTCTGTTTTTCCTATGTTTCTGAGAGTTTTCCTCCTCCTTCTTCTTCGTTAGTGGACTGCAACTCCCACATGCACTTGTATGTACACGAGTGGGCTTTTACGGGTATGACCGTTTTTACCTTGCCATGTAGGCAGTCACGCCCAACACTCGGCTTACATCACAGACTGACATAAGTTTACATTTGGGCCAACAGCAAAGTGAGAGCTGTATTATCAATGGTTTCTCCAGTCAATGGGAAACCATTTACAGCTTAGTCTTTTGTGAAGGACTATGACTCTCAAACTTGGAGGCAAAATTGCACTGGCTCTTAGTGCTGCAGCCTTGTGGGCTAGTTGGCCTTTGGGAACCATCCCAGCACCGACTGTCCTAAAACCCTCTTGGCCGAGAGAGTGGGGATGTACTTGGGCAAGACACTCTCCACTATAATCAAATTCTAGCCCAAATAGTCAGAACAGCAGTTGTCTCCTCTGCTGTTCTGATGGTCATAGTTGGGCATAACTGACTATCATATATATATATATATATATATATATATATATATATATGTGTGTGTGTGTGTGTGTGTGTGTGTGTGTAGGCAGTCATACTTCATATGCAGGGGTGTGCATGCTGGGTATGTTCTTGTTTCCATGACCCACCAAACACTGACATGGATTACAGGAGTTTGAACATGCGTATTTGATCTTCTGCTTGCGTATACACACGAAGGGGCTTCAGACACAAGCAGGTCTGCACATGCGTTGACCTTGGAGATCGGAAAAATCTCCACCCTTTACCCATCAGACGCCATTAGTGAGATTTGAACTTGGGAGGCTCTGATTGAGAGTCCATCGCTTTAACCCGCTTTTAATAAAGTTACACTTTGCGAATATAAACACTCAAACACACACACACACACACATTATCGCTACCCAGAAAAAAAACCAACAAAACATGTGACACACACACACACACACACACACACACACACACACACACACACACACACACACACACACACACACAAATTTTGCTGATGTGGTTCATTCAGAGGTTAGAATTTAACAACAACAAAAAAATAAAGAAAGAAAACCACTACCACCGCCACAACAAAGTCAACAAAATGAACAAGAGACCATAAATAATAACAACAGCATTAACAAGACGACAAACAAAAGACCCCCACCACCCCTTGCCCCCCACCCCCTCTCTCTCCTCACCTTGCCGTAAACTGTGCACTCCTGTGACACAGAAGACCCACGGATTTGTGGCTGGACATTCATACCCTCTCCCCCTCCCAACCTCTCCCTCAGCATCTTTCCTTTTTTTTTTTTTTTTTTGGTTCACTTTTTATTGTTGTTTTTCTCTGTTTGTTTGTTTGTTATTGGGGTTTTTTTTTGTTCTGTTTTGCTTCATTTCTGTTGTTGGCAGTGGTATTATTGATTTTGCCGAAGAAACATATTGCCATCTGAAGGGGGAAGGCCAGAGGCTGAAATAATTGGAAAACCTTCTGGACTTGTTGGACTTGTTGACTCTATGTTTTAACCCGGTGTTTGGTTGTCTGTGTGTGTGTCTGTGTGTCCGTGGTAAACTTTAACATTGCCATTTTCTCTGGAAATGCTTTGTCTGCCAATATCAAAATTGGGCTAAACATAGTATGGAAAACAATCTTCATAGTCATACCAATAACAGGTTGTAAGTCTCCCAAATTAAGCCGTATTTCCAAATCATTAATGGTTTATTTTGTTGAGATATGTCCGAAATCCAAAAATCTTAAAACTTGTTTTCCACTGAGTTCGGCCTACTAGAAGGTAGGTTGTCAACTTGTGTTCGAGGATGACATGACCTCATTTTCATGTTCACAATTAAAAGGAAAGAAATACAAATTCTGGAAAGAACACTTACAATGATACTAACTACACCATTGACGTGTTTACTGCATATAAGTATTCTGAAGTGGACACTGAATTAACTGGAATGAACATAAAAGAAAAACTGAATCGGTCATTTCTTTCAGCCCATTGTAGACTGGTTTGTGCAGATCTAGAGATCTACCATGTGTTGCGATTTTCTTGAAGTGATGGCAATGTCTCCTTTACCGCCGAAATAAAAGATTAATCAAGATATAATAAAACACACAAAAAACATGATTTAAACGACATTATTACGTCCACTACAGTCGCGTCTTTTTATCGCACGAAGAAGAAAACCGTCAACATTACTCTAGGTATTAAATTTAGTTATTTGACATCAGATGTGCCGCATCCTTGGGGATCAGTCTGCTTGCATCAGAACTGAACATGATTGGTTCATTTCTGCTCGCATGCCTTTTTTTTTTTAAGATTTTTTTTTTATCCCAAGCTTATTTTATATATCATATTTAATACAGTGCACTTTTTCAACGATTTTTTAAATCCCTTTTTTTCTCTCCTCATGATTCCTTTACTGGATAAAGCATGAAGCACAAGTGAGTCTTGAAGGCTTTGCCTCTGGTTTTCTTTTTTGGAGGCCTGTCTGTCAGTCTGTCTGTCTGTCACTCTCAGTCTGTCTCTGTCTCTGTCTCTGTCTCTCTCTCTCTCTCACTCTCCCACATAGTAATGAAAATATCGTTCGTAGTTTGACACTTTATCTGTTCAAAGCATTTCAGCTGCGAGTATCTCTTGTATCATAAATTTTGTGAGGACCTGTGGTACTCATCTGTGTATTGATTATTAACTCTGTTGTTGCTCCTCTTCATATGGGGCCATGGCCTTAAATGAATAAAATATCTGTCTCAGTCTCTCCAACATAGATAGTTAGATAGATAGATAGATACTCATCAGCACATATGTTGAATAGCATTTTGAGTGTTGTATTTATGGACAGAAAGATGGATAAAAACAGACGCTTGACAGACAGATGGGCAGACAGTCTGCAAGTGGATGGAAGTATAGATAGGTGGACAGATGAAAGATACAAGGATACTAACTGGACAGACAAGAACACGCACATGAATGAGATTTAAAAGAAAAGGTTTCGTAACAAGTAATATAAACGAAAGAAAGCTGCAAATATAACACAGACAGACAGACACACACACACACACACACACACACACACACACACACACACACCACCACACCACACCACACCACACCACACACACACCATCTGGGCCTATTAATAATGAAGGCCACCAAAGCAATGGGACGTGTAGAGACGACGATCAGACCTGTGAACAAGACAGATGTCGGCAATGACCTGTGTCTGGCGTCCCACACTCCTTTTTTTTCTGTTTTAACCCCTGGACTGCTCAACCGTATTGAAATGGGGAAAGAATATGAAGTGCAGGTAGTACGCTGTGTGAACTTCTTAGTGGAGTAATTGATTTTACTGTACAAATGAAATGTTGTCTCAAGAAGAAGTTGAAAGAAAGAAAAGATACTGACAGCCTGACCAGTAAGGGCCATTTTAAAGATACAGCCTGACCAGTAAGGGCCATTTTAAAGATACTGACAGCCTGACCAGTAAGGGCCATTTTAAAGATACTGACAGCCATACCTAATAAGTAAGGGCCATTTTAAAGATACTGACAGCCTGACCAGTAAGGGCCATTTTAAAGATACTGACAGCCATACCTAATAAGTAAGGGCCATTTTAAAGATACTGACAGCCTGACCAGTAAGGGCCATTTTAAAGATACTGACAGCCATACCTAATAAGTAAGGGCCATTTTAAAGATACTGACAGCCTGACCAGTAAGGGCCATTTTAAAGATACTGACAACCTGACCAGTAAGGGCCATTTTAAAGATACTGACAGCCATACCTAATAAGTAAGGGCCATTTTAAAGATACTGACAGCCTGACCTAATAAGTAAGGGCCATTTTAAAGATACTGACAGCCTGACCAGTAAGGGCCATTTTAAAGATACTGACAACCTGATGAGTAAGGGCCATTTTAAAGATACTGAAGTCTGATGAGTAAGGGCCATTTTAAAGATACTGACAGCCTGACCAGTAAGGGCCATTTTAAAGATACTGACAGCCTGACCAGTAAGGGCCATTTTAAAGATACTGACAGCCTGACCAGTAAGGGCCATTTTAAAGATACTGACAGCCTGACCTGATAAGTAAGGGCCATTTTAAAGATACTGACAGCCTGACCAGTAAGGGCCATTTTAAAGATACTGACAGCCTGACCTGATAAGTAAGGGCCATTTTAAAAATACTGACAGCCTGACCTGATAAGTAAGGGCCATTTTAAAAATACTGACAGCCTGACCAGTAAGGGCCATTTTATCTCATGATGAGATGACAGTCCATCACTGACAAGGCATGCTCAACCACAACAGTCAAAGGGTTAATCCATAACAACCCAGCTGCTAGGAGGGGCGGACAGTGTCAGGAAGCCAGAGGAAGGTAGTTAGTTGTTTTTTTTATTATTATTATCATTATTATTTTTATATTTTTATTTATTTATTATTTTTATCTTGTTTTAACTTCTTTTATTACGGAAAAATCTTTTTTTTTTTCTTTTTTTTTTTTTTTTTTTAAGGATCGCTGCAGACGCCCACTGATGACCATTGTCCCAGACTGGTAAACAGGAAGTTGGAGGGTCATTTAAAGTTCAGTTCAGCTCAGTTCAGTTCAGTTACTCAAGGAGGCGTCACAAATCCATATAGGCTACACCACATCTGCTAAGCAGATGCCTGACCAGCAGCGTAAGCCAACACACTTTGTCAGGTCTTGAGGAAAAAAAAAACAAAAACAGAAAGAAAAAAAATTTTGAAAATTCAAACAACAGATACTGTAGATTCAGGGAAGAATCAAAAACGTGTGCTGAACAAACAAATACAACATTATCAATATATATATATATATATATATATATATATATATTGTTCACTACACTAACACAAACACATTTTTGTTTTTTCTAGTTTATATATTCTCTACGTTAGTTACTGATGTATATTCTTTATTTTTTTAGTCTCTATTGTGTTTCTTTTTTCACACAATATGTTTATATGTTCTCTTTTCTTCTGTTAGTTACTTCTACCTATTAATTATTTTTGGTTAGTTATATTTGTATTTCTTTTTTTTTTTCCATTTTTATGCTCTTTATGAGTTATTCTGTTAAGTATCATTGTATTTCTATTTTCGTTTTGTTTTAGTGTATATATGGTCATCTTTGTGTGTGTGAGAGAAAGAGATTCGGATTCTGATTCGGATGGTTTATTCAAAAAAGGCCTTAGCCCCTTATGAAGGGGTGGTGTGTAAACGTATTTCGAAAACATTATGACATACAGTATATGATACAATAAAAGAAAACAATTAGATTGATAATTAGGAACAACTAAATGACCTGATTTTGAATGCTTTGTATAGATAAGTTGCAAACTGTCTGACTTCTTCTTCACGACGTGACGTCATAAGCAAAAGTAGTTTAAACATAGAAGGCTGAGAGTAATATTTCTGGGGTATGAAATTATACCTGAGTTCACATAACTTTGGACAACAAAACATGAAATGTAATTCGTTTTCTTCTGCATTTGTGTACAATGGACAAATAAGATCATGATCACTATGCTGTGTGTATCGAAAATGATGAATTGCAATATCTGAAAGGCCAAACCTAAATCTTGTCATGACATATTTTAAACGTTTTTCCAAAATCATGGATGAATACATTGGGACACAATGTAAAGAGTTGATCAGATAATTCACATGAAATCTGTCACCTTCTTGCACATGAGCATTCCATTCTTGCCATCTACAATCAGTTAGTCGAGAGAGAGAGAGAGAGAGAGAGAGAGAGAGAGAGAATGTGTGTATGTGCATGCATACATGCATGCATGCGTGTGTGTGTGTGTGTGTGTGTGTGTGTGTGTTGACAATTCCTTGAACCAGCCGCTTTGGGAAACCATTGGAAAAATTTTTTCTCCTGTAATGATTGAGAACACCACTGAACTGTGACTGGTGTCTCTGGTTCACTTCGATGAGGTATTGTAGTTCACTGCCATTGCTGCAGTATCGGACTGAGTCTACAGCGGACGAAACTGGAGTCTTATTAACATATACAATTGGCTCTCTTCCCTCAGAGTAGAATTTGGATGGCTCCAGTCTGGCTCCGCGGCTAAGCCATTATTGTCATTAGTAGGGGCTTTGTAGGTGGTGTCCTAAGTGCGTTAAATCAGAACAGGCACCACTGAACACCACCGAAGTGACTCAGCAGCAGTGCAGGGTCTCCTCTGGTGTGTGGCCTCCTGGCGAACTAACTTCGATGGTTCCCTGCGGACTGCCGATGCTGGAACTGTGACGGATGAACCCGGGTGTGGCCGTGTATGGGGGAATCTAAATGAGCGCCGTGGGAATAATGCCACTGAAACGGTGCAGATGATGGGGTAGCAAAAAAAAAAAAAAGAAAAAAAAAAAAGAATTTGGATGGCTCCCAGTTGTTGTCCTTGGAGAATTTATGTCATCCTCTAACATTTCCCACACATTATATATTAAAAGATTTACCTATTTAGTTATCTGTTTATCTTACTTGTGTTGTTCTCTTGGTTTTCTTTCTGTCCTTTAGGTGGGGTTTTTTTGGGGGTTTTTTTTGGTTTTGTTTTGTAAATGATTCATATTTTATATGTATATGATTTATGTCCAGTGTAGATGGATAATGCTGTCATGCAATGTTGCATCTTCTCTCTTCTGTGTTTTTGCAGGGCACTATGTTGAACAGTATTCTGCAGCAAAGGAAGTCTTTCAAAACAGATGCGCAGCATGTTGCTTTTATCCACAGGTATGGTATTGTTAGTGTGATTGACAAGTGTGTGTGTTGTGTGTGTGTGTGTGTGTGTGTGTGTGTGTGTGTGCTGGTATGTGCATGCGATGTGTACAGTGTATCCGTGAATGTGTGTGTGTGTGTGTGTGCGTGCGTGTGTGTGTATATGTATGTGTGTGTGAGAGAGAGAGAGCTGCACATGTGTGTGCATAGATATGTGCATAGGTGTACATTTGTGTGTGTGTGTGTGTGTGTGTGTGTGTTTCTCTTTCTCTCTCTCTCTTTCTCTCTCTCTCTGTGTCTCTGTTTCTCTCTCTCTGTTTCTCTCTATTTCCCTTTTCATTGACTTTGAGAGTGGAAGAGGAATAGACAGGGGAGAGAGAACAAAGAACAATGGTTTAATAATGAACCTGGGCCTCTTCCAGTTTACATGGAGCACCCACACACACACACACACACACACACACATTGACAAACACACACACACACACACACACACACACACACACACACACACACACACACACACACACACACTGACAGACACACACACATACACACACACACATACACACTGACAAACATACACACACACACACACACACACACTGACAAACACACACACACACTGACAAACACACACAAACACACACACACTCACACACACACACTCTCTAACAAACACACACACATGCACACAGCATGATATATCTGGTGCCGGTCTACAAACAAAAACTGAAAGCTGAAAAACCAGTCGTGAAAAACTTTTAAACAGTGGTTGGCCCCTGCCTTAGAGACCTTGCAGGACTGTTTCGAATGTACAGACTGGAATGTCTTTAAAGACTCTGCCAGGGACTTAAATGAATTATACCGACACAGTGTGTGATTATATTTCGTTCTGTGAAAGTGTGTGCATTCCATCAAAAAATATCAAAATATTTTCAAATGACAAAATTTGGTATAACGGGGGCTGTTAGGCAAAACGCAAAGGAAAAAGAGAGAGCTTTTCATGAAACTGGTGATAGAATAGTCCACAATAAGGCAAAAAGAAGTGTTGAAAAATGCATTAAGAAGGCAAAGTTTTATGTAGGAAAATAATAGAAGAAACCCTGTCTGCAAACAACTCTAGGAATGTATGGACCAGACTGCAGAACATCACTGATTATAAAACGACCCACCAGACAGTTGACAGCACTGACAGAACTCGTCCACACAAACTCAACACATTCTACTCCAGATTTGACAAGCCATCGTCTACTGACATGGCTGCAGCCAAAATCACCCCCACTCCCCCCTTTCATAGTCCAAGAGAATGTAGTCAGACGCCACTTCAGTCATCTGAAAATGAGAAAAGCCGCTGGCCCTGACAACATCTCACCAGGCCTTTTGAGGAAGTGTGCAGTCCAATCATCTAGTCTCTTCACTGGCATATTTAACATGTCCCTTCAGCTTTAAGAAATCAACAATCATTCCTGTTCTATAAAAAGCACAGCCTAGTTGTCTTAATGATTATCATCCCGTAGCCTTAACATCAGTCATCATGAAAACATTTGAACGCTTGATTCTGTGATTCCTGAAAACCTGCATTCCTCCATCTTTTGATCCCTTTCAGTTCGCCTATAGAGCTAACAGATCAGTTGAAGATGCCATTAGCATAGGTCTCTACCATTTCCTCAGACATCTCGAAAATTCTAATAGCTATGCCAGGATCCTTTTCATTGACTACAGCTCTGCATTCAACACACTAGTACCATCAAAACTATGTTTTAAACTGAAAGACCTCTCACTGCCTGAATCAATGTATGCATAGATCCTAAATTTTCTAAGATGCAGACCGCAAGTTGTTTAAGTTGGTGGCCTCACCTCCTCCACATGCATTCTCAACATAGGCACCCCACAGGGATGTGTTCTGTTCCCACTGTTGCACTCACTATTCACACATGACTGTGCAACTCAAAATGAATGTAACACCATGGTCAAGTTTGCCGATGATACTGCTGTAGAAGGGCAGATTACAAACAGTGATGAGTCAAAATATAGGGAAGAAGTACTGGAACTTGTCAGCTGGTGTGATCAAAACAACTTAGAACTCAATGTATCAAAAACAAAAGAATTAATTTTAGATTTCAGGAGGACCAGATCTGACCCCATACCACTTGTCATTAAAGACAAGCAAGCAGAGATCATCAGCGAATTTCAATTTCTTGGACTTGTCATTTCCAACGATTTGAAATGGGAGAAAAATACGAAAAAAAATTAATAAGAAAGCACAACAGCACCTGTACTTTCTTTGGCGCCTCAAAAAGTTCAGAATTGAAAAAGAAATCCTGGTTGATTTCTACTGAGCAGTCATTGAAAGTGTGCTAACCTTCGCTATTACTGTTTCGTATGGAAACATTTCCGAGGCAGAAGTTGCAGCCCTTAACAGAATCATAAAAACTGCCACCAAGATTACGGGGGCTGATCTACCTTCTCTAGAAGACATACATTATAAGCGGCTACTCAAAAAAGCAAAATCAATTGGCCAGGACGAATCACATCCAGCTTTTGGGATTTTCGAGATGCTCCCCTCTGGTCAACGGAACAGAAGTATCAGGACGAAAACCAATCGCTTCACCAATAACTTTTTTCCCAAAGCTGTCAGTGCCCTGTCTCTTGAACAAATTTAGTATGATAAATGGAATTGTGCAATCAACAACCATCTACCTGAAGATCTAGTCATCAACTCCATCCACATGTAAAATGCGGCTTCCGTTCAAATATGTGTGTGTGTGTGTGTGTGTGTGAGAGAGAGAGAGAGAGAGAGTGTGTGTGTGTGTGTGTGTGTGTGTGTGCGTGCATGTGTGTGTGTGTATGTGTGTGTGAGTATGCACAAGTTTTTGAATTGATATACACTTGTATGTATCCTGATTTCTACTGTATCTGTGTTTGTGTATGATTCTCGATTTTTATTCATACCGTGTTATGTACTGTCCCCCCTAATATTTCTTGTGACCCCAGTTCTCTTGGTAATAAAGACATTCTAGTCTATTCTGTTCTATCATCATCATCATGATCATCATTATTGTAATCAATATTGTTATCATCATCATTATTATCAGTATCGTCATCAATATTATTATTACCATCATCATTATTATCAGTAGCATCATCAAAATTATCATTATCATCATCATTATTATCAGTATCATTATCATCGTTGTTTCAGCTGGCTGATGGAGCTGAGCAGCAAAGCTTTCATTTTCTACCATTTCTTCTGTCTGGGGGACGCCGGGGGACTGACACAGTGAGTTGTCTGTTGGAGCTTTCGTTGAATGATTGTGTGTGTGTGTGTGTGTGTGTGTGCGCGCGCGTTTGTGTATGTGTGTGTTTGTGTGTGTATTGCTTGTGAGTGTATGTATGTGTGTGTGTGTGTGTGACCTGTTGCAAATGTCCTAAAAAAAACAAACAACAACAACAACAACCCAGTTTTTGCTGCTTTTTGGCACAAGCAGGTCTGCACATATGCTGACCTGGGAGATTGGAAAAATCTCTTCCCTTGACCCACCAAGCGCCGTTACCAAGATTCAAACTGGGGACCCTCAGATTGAAAGTCCAACACTAACCACTTGGCTGTTGTGCCCGTCTGATTTATGACTGACTCCTCCTCCACTCCCCACGTCTAATCCCTCCCCCATTACTCCACATCCATTGTATGAGAGTGTATACATGTGTGTGCTGAAATGAATGAATGCATATGTATGCAAGTCACCTTCTTGTGATAGACAATAAATCAGTGAGGAGAAGAAGAAGAAACTTTTCTGTTTTGATATGAATTGAGACAGTATTTGCCTCTTTTTTTTTTTCTTTGCTGGATTTCAGCGAATGACCTGTGCACAGTTACTGTATAATTATGACTCATCTCCCAACTTTCATGTGTCCCTGGACAAGGTTTCATAAGACAACCTCGGCAACAACAGTGCCTCTGTCTGCTCGTCTTAATTGTTATTCAGCAGCGGTGCGAAGGGGATAGAATTGTAGCACGTGTGTAACATACGTCTTTCACACAAAGTGACAAAGGGTGCTGTAAATATCACATCCATCTTAACGAATATCCCCCCCCATGCTCATGTCAGCTCCTTTGAAGAAAAAAATGTGGGCTGTAAAATGGAGACAATTAAAACCATGCTGTGGAAAAAAAAAACAAAAAAACAAAAACAAGACAGACAGCCCTGACCGTGAAATATGTGGCGGACGTGGTGAGAATTTCATGTGAGGTGAAAAGTTTTGTTTGTCGTGCTTCCACTAAGATGCTGACAGGAGAGTGATGATTTGTGGTGTGGTGGGGGGTTTGGGGGGTGACTCACTGAGGTTGTTGCATCACAGCATAAACCCACCCTTCCCCCACCCCACCCCATCCCACCCCACCCCACCCCTGGAATGCGATGATGAGGTCAGTGACACTGCTGAGAAGTTTTGTGCGTTTCAGGTATGTGCTGCATCCTCTGTTTAAAAAAACAAACAAAAAAAACTGCATCTTTTGCAGTTTACACAGTGTCCCTTGTTTTCGTTTTAATTCCGTCTTCACGCATGCTACGATGATGGAGGTATTGTTCCTGTCAGTGTTTTTTGAAGTATGAAAATTGGGAAGATGAGCTCAGTTTGTTGCTGCGTTTTCTGCTTGTCAAGAATGCATATCATGTGGAGAATTTGATGGCGCAACAATGCAATGAAAATGAGGAGTAGGATGTCAGGAGGAGAGTTCAGAGAATACAGATTCAGTCCAAAAGCAGTTCAGTACAAGTTCAGAGCAGTACTGTGGAGTGATGGCCTAGATGGTAACGTGTCCGCCTAGGAAGCAAGAGAATCTGAGCGCACTGGTTCGAATCACAGCTCAGCCCCCTCCACTAGACCTTGAGTGGTGGTCTGGACGCTAGTCATTCGGATGAGACAATAAACCAGGGTCCCGTGTGCAGCATGCACTTAGCACACGTAAAAGAACCCACGGCAACAAAAGGGTTGTTCCTAGCAAAATTATGTAGAAAGATCCACTTCGATAGGAAAAACAAATAAAACTGGACGCAGGAAAAAATACCAAAAAAATGGGTGGCGCTGTAGTGTAGCGACACGCTCCCCCTGGGGAGAGCAGCCTGAATTTCACACAGAGACATCTGTTGTGATAAAAAGAAATACAAACACAAATACAAAATACTGTTCAGTACAATACAAAACAGTGAAGCACAATCCAATACAAATTTAGTTCTATACAGTTCAGTACAAATTCAGAATAGTACACAACACAGTAAAATCCAGTACAAATTTGGCACAGTTCAGCACAGATAATTTTAGAACAACACAGCACAGTGCAAATTCAGTAGAGTAGAGCACAGTACAGTACAGTACAGTACAGTACAGTACAATACAATTCAGTACAAGTTCAGTACAGTACAATGGAGAACAGTGTTATTCAGTACAGAACAATTGAATGCAAATTGAGTACAGTGTAATAAAGTTGAGTACAGTTCAGTTCAAATTCAGTACATTACAGTTCAGTACTAAATCAGTACTGTAGAAAACAGTAACTCTGAGTACAGTACAGTACAGTACAAATTCAGTTCAGTATAATCCAGCACAAATTCAGTACAAGACAATTGAATGCAATACAATACAGTACAACACAGTACAATGCAATACAATACAACAGAATACAATACTATGCAACAATACAATACAATACAATACAATACAGTTCAGTACAAATTCAGTACAGCTCAACACAGTTTCAGTTTCTGTAGGAGGCATCACTGCATTCAGACAAATCCATACGCGCTACACCACATCTGCTGGGCAGATGCCTGACCAGCAGCATAACCCAGCACGCTTAGTCAGACCTTGAGAGCATGCTTATATTTGTGTAGCTATCCGAGTTTGTTTGTTTGTTTGTTTTTGTTTTGTTTTGCGTTCGTGGGCTGCAACTCCCACATTCACTCGCATGTATACGAGTGGGCTTTTACATGTATGACCGTTTTTACCCCGCCATGAAGGCAGCCATACACCATTTTCGGGGGTGTGCATGCTGGGTATGTTCTTGTTTCCATAACCCACCGAACGCTGACATGGATTACAGAATTTTTAACATGCGTATTTGATCTTCTGCTTGCATATAAACACTAAGGGGGTTCAGGCACTAGCAGGTCTGCACATATGTTGACCTGGGAGATCGTAAAAATCTCCACCCTTTACCCACCAGGCGCCGTCACCGTGATTCGAACCCGGGACCCTCAGATTGACAGTCCAACGCTTTAACCACTCGGCTATTGCGCCCATCGACACCCTTTTGGACTCTCTGTATTGGCAGCTCAGCATCTTAACCATTCTGCCACCTTCCTCCCAGCTCAACATAGAATAGTACAATACGACACAGCACAATTAAGTACAGCTGAACACAGTACAGCACAACTGAGTGCAGCACAACTCTGTATACAAACATCGGTGGAAAACGCCACACAACAACAACAGTACTGAGTGGAGTGATGGCCTAGAGGTAACACGTCCGCCTAGGAAGCGAGAGAACCTGAGCGCACTGGTTCCATTCACGGCACAGTCGCCAGTATTTTCTCCCCCTCCACAAGACCTTGAGTGCTGGTCTGGATGCTAGTCATTCAGATGAGACGATAAACCGAGGTCCCGTGTGCAGCATGCACTTAGCGCACATAAAAGAACACAGGGCAACAAAACATGCAGGAAAAAGAAAGGAAAAAAAAAAGAGTGGTGCTGTCAGTGTAGTGATGCACTCTCCCCGGGGAGAGCAGCCAGAATTTCACACGGAGAAATCTGTAATACAGTACAATACTACTATGTGCGGTGTGTGTGTGTGTGTGTGTGTGTGCAGGTGTCACAGCCTACAGAGGCATAGGGAGCAGTACAATGCCAGCATCTGCTGCCTGATGAACCGGCTGGGAGTCCGCGACCACGACGTCACCATTGTGGAGGTGGGTGCCGCCCCTGTGTTTACATGACAATAATAGTGATGATGATGATGATGATGATGATGGTGATGATGATATTGAAAATAATGATTATGATAATGATAATAATGATTATGGTAAAGGTAATAATAATGATAATAACAACGATAACAACAAACAACAACAATAATGATGAAATAACAATGATGATAAAAGTCTCTCTCTCTCTCTCTCTCTCTCTCTCTCTCTATCTCTCTCTCTCTCTCTCTCTCTCTCTCTCTCTCTCTCTCACTCTCTGTCTATATATTTTTTTTTTTTCTCCCTTTCTCTCTCTCTCTGTATCAGTATATGTCTCTCTCTCTCTCTCTGTCTCTGTCTCTGTCTCTCTCTGTCTCTCTGTCTCTCTCTCTTTCTCTCCCCCTCTGTCTGTTTTTCTGAGTGTCTGTCTCTGTCTGCTTCTTTATTGGTCTCTGTTACTCTTGTTGTGTGTTTTTTTGTCTTTCTTTCTGTCTGCATCTCTCTGTCTGTCTGTCACTCTGCATCTTTGTCTGTCTGTCTGTCTGTCTGTCTGTCTGTCACTCTGTCACTCTGTATCTTTCTCTGTCTGTCTGTCTGTCTGTCACTCTGTATCTCTCTCTCTCTCTCTCTCTCTCTCTCTCTGTCGTTTGGTATCTCTCTCTCATGTTCTGTCTGTCTCCGTGTTGTACTTTGGGGTTGGTTGTTTTCTCAGTGTTGTCTTTATGTGTTTCTATGTCTGTGTGTTTTATTTGTCAAGCGATTCAAGCTTTTTTTTAATTATTTTTATTTTTATTTTCCTTTCACATCTTTCAGGGGAATGAAGAGTTGGAGAAAAAGAAACCAACCTAAAAAAAGAGAGAAAGAAAGAAAGAGAATATTATTAAATCAGAAGCCATCTCATTCGTCTGCTGTCTCAGACCTGTCTTTTTGTAGCTTTGCTTTTTTATGTTCTGCAACCAGTTTTCTCTTTGCTCGGTCTGCCACCTTCTCTTGTTCTCCCTTTCTCGCTCTGTCTCACCCTCTGTTCTCTCAGACACAAACACACACATAATCACTAACACACACATAATCACTAACACACACATAATCACTAACACACACATAATCGCACACACGCACACAATCACACACACACACACACTTTTTAAAGGATATTCAAAATTCGAATAACACAGGACATATTCCCAGTCAGGTGATGCTAACAGATGATGAATATATACAAACAAGATTGGGAAAATTTGTTTATGAATGCTGCTGCAATTTACTACATGAACTGATTGATTAATTGTGTGTTTTTTCATTCGTTCATTCATTTACCATTGCACTTGTGTCTTATAAACCTTACGGTTTCATGACAATAAAATCTATTCTATTCTATTCTATTCACACACACACACACACACACACACACACACACACACACACACACAATCACACACAATCACACACACATGCACACTTGCATCCACATACCTACAGTAACACACATGCACACGTGGATACACACACACACACACACACATGCATGCATCGTTACACACACAAATGCATGGCCACACATGCGCGCACGCACACACGCACGCACAGAGGCACAGGCACACACACACACACACACAGCCCCAGGCACAGACGCACACACACACACACACACACACACACACTAACTAACTAACTAACTAACTAACTACTGATGTCATACTGTGTGCAGCACATAGCAGAGAGGGTGAAACTTGCACAGTTGGAGCCCCATATATGGGTCAACGTTGATAAAAGTAAGTGGTCAATTTACTGCTGATAAAGGAAAGTGGTCCATTGACTGCTGACAAAGGTAAGTGGTCAGTTTACTGCTGATAAAGGTAAGTGGTCCATTGACTGCTGACAAAGGTAAGTGGTCAATTGACTGCTGATAAAAAGTAAGTGGTCCATTGTCTGCTGACAAAGGTAAGTGGTCAATTTACTGCTGATAAAGGTAAGTGGTCCATTGACTGCTGACAAAGGTAAGTGGTCAGTTGACTGCTGACAAAGGTAAGTGGTCAATTCACTGCTGATAAAGGTAAGTGGTCCATTGTCTGCTGACAAAGGTAAGTGGTCAGTTGACTGCTGATGAAGCCGGTGATGAAGGCAAATGGTCAATTCACCGCTGATAAAGGTAAGTGTTCAGTTTACCCATGATAAAGGTAAGTGTTCAATTCACTTCTGATAAAGGTAAGTGCTCAATTTACCTATGATAAAGATAAGTGTTCAATTTACTGCTGATAAAGATAAGTGGTCACTTCATCGTTGATAAAGATAAGTGCTCAGTTCACTGCCACCCCATATACATACATACCCATATCCTTTGTACCATTAAATCATCACACACACACACACACACACACACACACACACACACATATACGCATGCACGTGCGCATGCACACACGCACACACACACACACACACACCAAACCATCCACCCAACATCGATCACTTACCCCCCCAACCCCCCACCACACGGCAGCCGCTTTCTCCTTCCCTAGACTTCTCGTGCTACTCTTCCCTGTCAAGAAGGTTCCTCCTTTAGTTTATACCTCTGCAACTTTCACCCCGAGGGACACTTCAGTCTTATGAGATCACTGTTCTCCCATATTTTCACTCCACACATCAGTCAGTCCACCTCCCCCCCCACACACACCCCTCCCCCATACACACACACACCCATCACCTCAGTTCCCCCCCGCCCCCCACCCTTTCTCACCCCCAACACCCAACAACCTTTCCCCTACCATCCCCCCCCCCACACACACACACATCCCCACCATCCTCTCACATCCCCTTTCCACATCTCTACCCCCCCCCCCCCACCACCACCACCACCCTTACCCCTACCACCCTCCCATAACTCTCCCTCTTTCTCCTCCTCCCCATCAGAGAAGCCCCACTCTTGTGTATAACTTTGCCCCCATGAATGACACATCAATCTTGTTACCATTTTCCCATATTTTATCCCCCCCCCCCCCCCCACCCCCCCACATCACCCCCCACCCCTGCCAACCATCCCACCACCTCTCTGGCCCCTCCGTTCTACTCCTCCTCCTCCTCCTCTCCCCCACCCCTCCCACCACCCCGGCCCTCCCCACCACCAACCCCCCCCTCCAAGACAGTTTTATCCCTTTGGGATCACCGTTTCCTCATATATTACTCTGTTGACTTTAAACCTTCTCAACAGCCCCCACTCCCTCAGCAGTTTCGACCCTGGGATCACTATTTTGCCTTTCTTTTTAATTTTTTTAACATTTTTTTTTTTTCATCTCTTTGGACAGTTTCATCCTTTTACTACCACCACCACTACCCCCCCCCCCCCCCCCCTGTGTTTTTTGTTTGTTGGTTGGTTGGTTGGTTTTTTTTAGTTTTTTTTTTCTCCCTCTTTCTCCCCTCACTTTTTCGCTTCCACGCTCACTCCATTCAGTCAGGCTCCTTCTCTTTGTTTGTCTTATCTATCCATCTATCTATCTATCTATATATATATATATATATATATATATATATATAGACATTTGTTATTTTGGTGTGGGAGCAAATTTCTCCTGAAGGGAAGAAGAGAGAGAGAGGGTGGGGACAGGGGGGTGGCAGGGGTGGAGGTATTTGTGGCTGCATTGTTGGTCACCCTTGTTGTTGTTGCTTGCATGTGTGTCTGCATGTATGGTTTCCCGTGTGTGTGTGTGTGTGTCTTGTCTTGTCTTGTCTTGTCTGTCGAGAGTGGAATCTTTGACAGGAGTGAATGGGCCGCGTGTGATTTATTTTGGTGTTTTGAAAAGACTGACATTCCAGTTCTTTGCTTCATGCATTTGTTTGGTTGGTTTTTTGTTGTTGTTGTTGTTTTCTTGGGGGTTTTTTGTGTTGTTTTTTAGTTTGTTTGTTTGTTTGTTTTTGTTATTGTTGTTGTTGTTGTTTTATTTCATTTATTGATTAATCATGTTAATTTTCTTTTCTTTTTCTTTTTTTTTTTTTTTTTTTTTTTTTTTTTTTGTAGTCCTTCTCTCTCTCTCTCTCTCTCTCTCTCTCTCTCTGTCTCTCTCTGTCCCCTTATATGTCTCTCCTCTTATTCTCCTCTATTGAGTGTTGGGAATGTATTTCATTTATTCATGTATCCATGACTGTAATAATATTATGCATGCTGTACTGATATGATGATTCCCCCTTTTGTTTATGTTACTGGTTTCCCCATTGAGGGCTGGATTAAAAAAAAAAAAAAAAAAAAAAAAAAAAAAAGCATTGTTTTGATTAGTCTATTACCATCAGAAAATAAAATTTATTCAGTTCATTCTCTCTCTCTCTTCTCCTGTTGCTTTGCTGTCAGTGTTAGGCTTGTGCATTCTTTGCAGATGTGTGTGGACCTGTAGATCTCTCTCTCTCTCTTTCTCTCATGACACACAACACATTCACACACTGGCGAGACAACCATAAATTGAATCCTTGATGATCCATCTAAAAAAAACTGTTTATTATAAATGTGTGTGTGTGTGTGTATGTGTGTGTGTGGTTTTAGCTTTTTAGTCATATTTGTAACATTGATGTAATGTGTTTTGTAAACAAATGTGTTATTGTGAAGCACCTACAGCAGATTTCTGGATAGTGTACTGTATAAGTATCCATTATTGTTATCATTGTCATTATTATTATTATCATTATTACTACTAAAAGACAGTAAAAAAATAAATAAATAAAAATAAAAGTGCACTCACATGCATGCACATGAACACACACACACACACACACACACATGAACTCTTTCTCTCTCTTTGTCTCTGTTTCTCTCTCTGTGTCAAACACACCCTCTTTACACCCACCCACCCCACACACACACATCTGTCTCTCTCTCTCCAATCATATATATTTATGAGTGTGTGTGTAGACACACACACACACACACACACACACACACACACACACACACACACACACACACACACACACTCCCCTCACACCCATGCATTCGCTCACATTTATACATACTATGTGTGAGTTTGTGTGAAAGTTCAGATATGCACATGCATCAGTACTGTAAATTGTGGTATCATGTTTGACAAACTTTATATTTCAGACTGTATTGTCCATCCCCTGACCATCTCCTCCAGAGGAACTCAGACATTCCGCTGCTGAGAGGAAGAAACAGAGAGAGAGAGAGAGAGAGAGGGCAGCTGCATTCCATCTGCAAGACCACATATTATTTTGCTGAGCAGAGTTGCAGTGAATGTTGGACCATTATTTTGTTCTCCAGTGTTTCTAGTTACATCATTGTGGAAGGTATGAAGGTGTCCATATTTTCATAGCTCTTTTCACCACCAGCTCTTTGTTGGAGAGGAAATTCTACAGACCCGAAAAACTTGATGCAAAAGTGTATGCATGTGAACTTTGCACTGAAAGAAAAAAAATTGTATCAGCTTTTTTTTTCATTGCTTAAATGCATAGGCATAACACAAAGCATGGCCTTTGCTGTCAAGCAATTCTTTTGTATGACCGAGTAAAACTTTTGACTTCACATGCCCCTCTCCTCTACCAGGTACAGTACTTGATCAGATTGCTCCCCTGTTAGCTGCAAGAATTTCTTGAAGAGATCTCCATCAATACCAAGCTCCTTGATCAGATTGTTGAAGGCTTGCTGCTTCTGCCTGAGCTTCAAAATACTATTGTATTGTATTGTATTGTACTGTATTGTATTCTTTACTTTGTCACAACACATTTCTCTGTGTGAAATTCTGGCTGCTCTCCCATGGAGAGTGCATCGCTACACTGAGGGCGCCACCCTTTTTTTTTCTTTTTCTTTTTTTGTGTGTATTTTTTCCTGCCTGCAGTTTTTATTTGTTTTTCCTATTGAAGTGGGTTTTTCTACAGAATTTTGCCAGGGACAACCCTTTTGTTGCCGTGTGTTCTTTTATGTGGACTAAGTCCATTCTGCATACGGGACCTTGGTTTATCATCTCATCTGAATGACTAGCATCCAGACCACCACTCAAGGTCTAGTGGAGGGGGAGAAAATACTGGCGACTGTGCTGTGATTGGAACCAGTGCGCTCAGACTCTCTCGCTTCCTAGGTGAACGCATTACCTCTTGGCCATCACTCCACTACTATTCACCTGTAATCAGTGCTTCCTTTTTCCTTCACATTTTTTTCTTCCTAAGTTAGTAACATTTTGGAAATCAAAATTTTCTCATGGAGTGCTTGTTTTTTAATGTACTGATGCCATGTCTACAATCAAGACTGGCAGGTAAGTTTCCTGTCTAAGGATGGACTTGACTTTTTTTTTTTCATGGCATGTGAATATCTCATGAATGCTTATAATGCAAAATTTTGCATTATTTTTGCGGGTCTCTGGAATGAATTCCACTTTAATGCAGCTGTTCATTCATTCTTCCATTTTTTTTATTTTTTTTTTTTTTTACATCATCCACTTAAGTCTTACCATGCCGAACTGTTGCAAGTTTCAGCCATAAGGTTTGCTCTGATGGCCTGATTATTTTGGCTGGCTTACACAGTACTAAGACATCCCACCAGGCCTAATCACTGCTCTTGTGATTTGCATGCTTTCAGTGCTGAACAGTTCCACCGTATTCATTCTACAGCTAACCACCGTTTGGAAGTCAAGGCCTGGCTCAAGGCCTGACTAAGCGCGTTGGATTACGCTGCTGGTCAGGCATCTGCTTGGCAGATGTGGTGTAGCGTTTATGGACTTGTCCGAACGCAGTGACGCCTCCTTGAGCTACTGAAACTGAAACTGGAAGTCAAGCTGGTTTATGCTCTGTTTCCTCTCACCTTCAGGTTGTTGTTGTTTTTTTCCCCCTCACTCTGTGTGTGTTGCACTTTCCCTTTGTTTTGCTTCACATGTTTGCGTTTTTTTTTAGTTCTCTGTGTCTGTAATTTAGGAGAAAAAAGAAGAAGAAGAAGTTACAGACAACTTTGAACAATGCTGTTAACGTTCTGCTCTATCCGTGTCTGCGTACAGCTGTGTGTTACTGTGTATTATTGGGTGGAGGTTTCCAGTCCATCTCACTTATCAAGCGTGCAACAATTACTGTTTTGTGTGGAGACAGAGAACTGTGGGGAGAGCATTCTGCATTCTCTCATGTTCCCACTGTTACATGGTCATATTCTTACTGCTTACTGCTCGTTGCAACCACTGTTTCTCTTTCTTTCTTTTTTCTGTGGGGCTGAATATTCTTTTATTTCTTGGAATATAGGAATGTCAAGTTAAAAAGTTGGGATCATAGGGCATCACTTAGTCCAAAAAGATGCAAATCTGGTTCTGAAAGCTTTCTGCTTTGTAGCATAATAAACTGTTTTGCGGTATACTCATCAGTGTGAGAAATGTGGGTGGTGAAACTTTCTGGTTTTTAGTGTGATAAACTGTGTGCAGTATTGGTGTGAGAAATGTTAGTAGTGAAACTGTCGTGTTTGTAGTGCAGTGAATGTTTGCAGTATACTCATCAGTGAGAAAAAAACGTCAGTGGTAAAATTTTCTGGTTTGTGTCGTGATGACTGTTTGAGGTATACTCAGAAGTGTGAGAAATGTTAGTGGTGTGTGTTGGATGTTTTAGTGTTCGCACTGAGTCTTTGATATTACTGTAGAGGAACTGGCACATGAGCTGTTTAAACTAACCGTATGCTTGAGAAGGACCATGAGAACCATACGGTCAATAAAGCATACAGCCATTTGAATCAACACAGTCAGTATCCATCCACATCAGTTTACAGACTACCATAAAAGGAGTCTGAAACTGATGGATTCAAAATAAAGTAAGATAGTATATACATGTGATCAATTC
The DNA here is from genome assembly GCF_041734735.1 of Babylonia areolata. NCBI lineage: Eukaryota > Metazoa > Mollusca > Gastropoda > Neogastropoda > Buccinidae > Babylonia > Babylonia areolata. The sequence continues at coordinate 34,629,842 of NC_134881.1, read as the reverse complement.
CCATGGGGAAGCGGTTAAGGAAGCTAACTGGGAGGATGCAGGTTCGAGCCCCATCAGAGATGATGCTGTTTTTTCAGCCAGTGGCCAGCTGCTACCCAGAGCTGAGTGTGCTGTGGCCTCAAATGGGAAGACTGGGAGCACACAGTTGAGGCGCATCCACTTCATGGATGTGTCTTTGGGAGTGTTGCTCTTCTTCTTCTTCTTCCTTCTTGGGCTACAACTCCCACGTTCATTCATATGTACACGAGTGAGCTTTTTTCAGGGATGTGCATGCTGGATATGTACTTGTTTCCATAACCCACCAAACGCTGACATGGTTTACAGGATCTTTAATGGGCTTATTTGATTTTCTGCTTGCTGTATACACATGAAGGGGGTTCAGGCACTAGCTGGTCTGCACATACGTTGATCTGGGAGATCGTAAAAATCTCCACCCTTTACCCACCAGGTGCCGTCACCGTGATTCGAACCCGGGACCCTCAGTTTGAAAGTCTAACACTTTAACCACTCGGCTATTGCGCCCGTCAAATATCCTGACCAGGGCCAGGTTGCATAAGGCGATCTTTGTGGCGCTTAGTCTGCCTAGAGTTCAGAATGCTCCTTATTTATGGAAATTGAATTTACCATGGAGTTTGGAACATTCTTAATGATATGCAAACATCACTCATGTAGCCCACCCCAGCACTGCAAGTTTCTGTATCTCTCAGGCCTGGTTGAGGACACCAGGGTGTGTTATAAGAACACAGCCTTGTCAAGCAGTCCCGAACTTCAATGGACCCCCACAGCAGCAGCAGTATCAAAATACCATACCTTTCATTTGGGTTGCCAGTGCAATAGTTTGATTAGAATTTATTGGCCTCTGGGGTTTTAAAAGTTTTTATTTAGAGTTTATGAAAAATCTATGTGTACCCAGGGTTACTACATAAAAGCCTTGGGTTTTATACAGAGGGTTTATTGTTTTAAAAAGTTGTGTCATAGTAGTAGTAGAAGTGATAGCAGTAGTTGTAGTTGTATTAAACTACCACTACTACTACAACTAGTTATAATAAAATTACTACTACTTCTACTGCTGCTGCTACTGCTGCTGCTACTACTACTACTGTTAGTGACATATAATCTGTTTTCATCCAGTTCACATGGTCCACTTCAACCATACGGCTGAAGCATTTTATGTGGCAACTCATGTAGTGGGCACTTTGATGATATTCATTGTACTTACTTTGCTCACAAAGACCACCAAGGTATGTCAGTATGTAGCATGCCATTCACAGCATCCAAGTGTAGCTGAATGTGATGATATCAGATGTTTTAATATCGTTTTCATCTAACCATGGTTCTGAAATGTGTTTAAACTATGTCAGTTTTGAATTTCTGGGTTAAAAGAGAAGAAAAAAGTGTGTATTTTGTGATGATAAAGCGACAATGGTGAGTTTTAGTGTATTTTATATATTTGCTTCAATGATTATGTGATTTATTGATGACACTATTTCAGTTGCTGTTGAATAGCACTGATGTAGTAAACTGTCCTTTCTAATATCACATGAACTCTCTCTGTGTCTTCTCTTTGTCTCTCTTGCTATATTTTAGTTTCCGGGTAAAAATAGGGGATATTTATTCAGATGGTGTACATGAACCTTTCACACATTTTCATACATGTTTGCTTTGATGTCCAAATGGACATTCATGTTTGTCTGTATTTGCGTGACTGAAAGCAGAAATATCCACATGACTGTTATGTCTTTGAACCCCCTCAAAAAGTGCCATTGGAGATTTTTGCAGTTCTTGACAGGCATTTTGTTAAGTACTTGATGACACAAGTCAGCTGTACTCACTCACCTTGACTCAGACACCTTGGTGTCAACTGAAGTAGCTTTTCATAGCGTTCTGCTTGACCACATACCTTAGATACATGACATTTTGACCACATGCAAATTCACTTGCGACCCTTCCACCTTCATTGAATATAGCCATCATGGCACTGGTTAGTTCAGTTGGTGGAGTTTGCATTAAGAATGGTGTAATGAGTCTGAACCACATAATTATGTACAGCAAACAAAAAACCACAAAAAAAATATTTGTTGCTCATCACAACAAGTTGTCATTGTGGTGGTGAGCATGTCTTTCCTAGGTTGGTTACCCACATCGGCCATATCACCTGAGGTGAGTGATGACGTTGAATGTACCAGTCCTGTTTCACTTTCAGACATCAAAGAATGTGGATTGATCCTTTGGAGTCTACACCACATTGTTGGAGCAAACATTTTTTTGTTTTGTTTTATATGAAAAATCTATGTGCACCCAGGGTTACTACATAAAAGCCTTGGGTTTTATACATAGGGTTTGTTTTAAAAAGTTGTGTCATAGTAGTAGTAGAAGTGATAGCAGTAGTTGTAGTTGTAATAAACTACTGCTACTACTACAACTAGTTATAATCAAACTACTACTACTTCTGCTGCTCCTGCTACTGCTGCTGCTACTACAACTACTACTGTTAGTGACATATAATCTGTCATCCAGTTCATATGGTCCACTTCAACCATACGGCTGAAGCATTTTATGTGGCAACTCATGAAGTGGGCACTTTGATGATATTCATTGTACTTACTTTGCTCACAAAGACCACCAAGGTATGTCAATATGTATCATGCCATTTGCAGCATCCAAGTGTAGCTGAATGTGATGATATCAGATGTTTTAATACCGTTTTCATCTAACCATGGTACTGAAATGTGTTTAAACTATGTCAGTTTTGAATTTCTGGGTTAAAAGAGAAGAAAAAAGTATGTATTTTGTGATGATGAAGCGACAATCTGGTGAGTTTTAATGTATTTTATATATTTGTTTGCTTCAGTGATTATGTGATTTATTGATGACACTATTTCAGTTGCTGTTGAATAGCACTGATGTAGTGAACTGTCCTTTCTAATATCACATGAACTCTCTCTGTGTCTTCTCTCTGTCTCTCTTGCTATATTTTAGTTTCCGGGTAAAAATAGGGGATATTTATTCAGATGGTGTACATGAACCTTTCACACATTTTCATACATGTTTGCTTTGATGTCCAAATGGACATTCATGTTTGTCTGTATTTGCGTGACTGAAAGCAGAAATATCCACATGACTGTTATGTCTTTTAACCCCCTCAAAAAGTGCCATTGGAGATTTCTGCAGTTCTTGGCAGGAATTTTGTTAAGTACTTGATGACACAAGTCAGCTGTACTCACTCACCTTGACAGACAGCTGGTGTCAACTGAAGTAGCTTTTCATAGCGTTCTGCTTGACCACATACCTTAGATACATGACATTTTGACCACATGCAAATTCACTTGCGACCCTTCCACCTTCATTGAATATAGCCATCATGGCACTGGTTAGTTCAGTTGGTGGAGTTTGCATTAAGAATGGTGTAATGAGTCTGAACCACATAATTATGTACAGCAAACAAAAAACCACAAAAAAATATTTGCTGCCCATCACAACAAGTTGTCACTGTGGTGGTGAGCATGTCTTTCCTAGGCTGTTTATCCACATCGGCCATATCACCTGAGGTGAGTGATGACGTTGAATGTACCAGTCCTGTTTCAGTTTCAGACACCAAAGAATGTGGATTGATCCTTTGGAGTCTACACCACATTGTTGGAGCAAACATTTTTTTGTTTTGTTTTATACGAAAAATCTATGTGCACCCAGGGTTACTACATAAAAGCCTTGGGTTTTATACATAGGGTTTATTGTTTTAAAAAGTTGTGTCATAGTAGTAGTAGAAGTGATAGCAGTAGTTGTAGTTGTAATAAACTACTACTACTACAACTAGTTGTTATAATAAAACTACTACTATTACTACTACTACTGCTGCTGCTGCTACTACTACTACTGTTAGTGACATATAATCTGTTTTCATCCAGTTCACATGGTCCACTTCAACCATACGGCTGAAGCATTTTATGTGGCAACTCATGTAGTGGGCACTTTGATGATATTCATTGTACTTACTTTGCTCACAAAGACCACCAAGGTATGTCAGTATGTAGCATGCCATTCACAGCATCCAAGTGTAGCTGAATGTGATGATATCAGATGTTTTAATACCGTTTTCATCTAACCATGGTTCTGAAATGTGTTTAAACTATGTCAGTTTTGAATTTCTGGGTTAAAAGAGAAGAAAAAAGTGTGTATTTTGTGATGATAAAGCGACAATGGTGAGTTTTAGTGTATTTTATATATTTGCTTCAATGATTATGTGATTTATTGATGACACTATTTCAGTTGCTGTTGAATAGCACTGATGTAGTAAACTGTCCTTTCTAATACCACATGAACTCTCTCTGTGTCTTCTCTCTGTCTCTCTTGCTATATTTTAGTTTCCGGGTAAAAATAGGGGATATTTATTCAGATGGTGTACATGAACCTTTCACACATTTTCATACATGTTTGCTTTGATGTCCAAATGGGCATTCATGTTTTTCTGTATTTGCGTGACTGAAAGCAGAAATATCCACATGACTGTTATGTCTTTTAACCCCTTCAAAAAGTGCCATTGGAGATTTTTGCAGTTCTTGACAGGCATTTTGTTAAGTACTTGATGACACAAGTCAGCTGTACTCACTCACCTTGACAAGACACCTTGGTGTCAACTGAAGTAGCTTTTCATAGCGTTCTGCTTGACCACATACCTTAGATACATGACATTTTGACCACATGCAAATTCACTTGCGACCCTTCCACCTTCATTGAATATAGCCATCATGGCACTGGTTAGTTCAGTTGGTGGAGTTTGCATTAAGAATGGTGTAATGAGTCTGAACCACATAATTATGTACAGCAAACAAAAAAACCACAAAAAAATATTTGTTGCCCATCACAACAAGTTGTCATTGTGGTGGTGAGCATGTCTTTCCTAGGTTGGTTATCCACATCGGCCATATCACCTGAGGTGAGTGATGACGTTGAATGTACCAGTCCTGTTTCACTTTCAGACATCAAAGAATGTAGATTGATCCTTTGGAGTCTACACCACATTGTTGGAGCAAAAAATTGAAAAGGAAAAAGCACATGATCTATGCTTAGACCCAAAGAAGAATTGAATATCATTTAAAAAAAAAAAAGAAAAAAGAACAAGTAAAATAAAAAAAGAAATGGTTCCTTTAAATCTTACTTTTAACAGTTGACCATTAGCTAAAAATACAATCCAAAACCATCCTTTCAAAAAAACAAAAACAAAAAGTACATGTATTCTGTACACACAAAATGAGGTAGCAAAAAAAAAAACCCGAACAAATGAACAAAATAGGCGTATTTGTGTATTTGTATTTCTTTTTATCACAACAGATTTTTCTGTGTGAAATCAGGGTGCTCTCCTCAGGGAGAGCGCATCGCTACACTACAGCGCCACCCATTTTTTTGGTATTTTTTCCTGCGTGCAGTTTTGTTTGTTTTTCCTATCGAGGTGGATTTTTCTACAGAATTTTGCCAGGAACAACCCTTTTGTTGCCGTGGGTTCTTTTACGTGCGCCAAGTGCATGCTGCACATGGGAACTCGGTTTATTGTCTCATCTGTATGACTAGCGTCCAGACCACCACTCAAGGTCTAGTGGAGGAGGAGAAAATATCGGCGGCTGAGCCGTGATTCAAACCAGCACGCTCAGATTCTCTCGCTTCCTAGGTGGACGCGTTACCTCTAGGCCACCACTCCACTCCATGAAAACAACAACAGCAAAACCATGGTCAGACCGTTTTAGTAGTCTGGGTGCTTTTTGATTATACATTGTGGGCGGGGCTACACTCCACCTTTCTTCAAGTCACACCCAGCAATTTTGTTTCTGTGGCATGTGATGGGAACACACACACACACACACACACACACACACACACAATGCACTCGCACGCACACATTGGTGCACACACACACACCACGCGCGCACACACACTGGCACATACACACACACCAAACTATTGCAGTGCAAACAGGAGTCTGATCTGGTGTTTCACAGAGATGTTGTCCTTCCATAATTATGGGTTTCAGTCTGCTCAGTGCTGATGTTGTTCTTTGCTTGTCTGTAGGGGTAAATGAAATGGTGGGGACAAGGCGTGGGGGTGGATGGGGACCATTAAGAAATGAAGGAAAAAAAAGGTTTGACGTACCAGTCAGTCTTGGGCCCATAACTTTGAGGGTCAGTGAAGTTGAACATGCAGGAAGGATGAAGGTCACAAGTGATGTGAACAGGTGCATGCTTTCTGATGCACTGTGCCGATGCTTAATTAGAGAAATGCACTATACAAATGCCATTTTCTTGAAGGTTTTGTTGTTGTTTTATAGTATATACAGTGTGCGTGTGTGTGTGTGCATGCTGGTGCATGTGTGTGTGTCTGTGGTGAGTGATTTAATATGATTATGTTTGTGTGTGTGTGTGCATGTGTGTGTGTCCCTCACTTCCTCATTTTAAAACATGCCTTAATTAACCACTCCTTTGATCTCAGTTTTCATCCTATGCTTCCTTGTTACGCCATCAATGAACCCATTAAGGACAAGTAGAAGATTTTTCCAGATCGGGAGAGGCAGGCTACAAACTGTAATGAAATCACACGGAAGTTCAAATTTTAAAACAAAATAAAATGAAAATTAAAAAAAAAAAAAAAAACACTCTACAAGATAAAAAAAAAAAAAAATCCAGACCAAAGAGTGAAAATTAAACTCCTGCTGTCAAGCATTAATTGTTTGAAATTAGCAACCATCTGTTCTGCACAGACCTGTGCCGGAGATCTGATTATCCTGTTCAAAGAGGTTCCTAATTAAGATTCTACAGTTTGGAGGGGCCTGGAAGAGATTGACAAAAAAAAAAAAAAAAAAAAAAAAAAAACACACCAAAAAACCCTGTTCTCTTCAATGTCTTATTGCGTATCCCTCTCTCTCTCTCTCAGTGTGTAATGGAGAGATCGAGGCTGTGATAAACTTTCATACTCATCGGGCGTCATCTCCTTGCAGATTGCGTGTGCAGCTTGAACAGGTTCTGTATCCAAATCATGAGCGTTTCTTATTCAAGAACAGAACATGTTTGGAGAGAGTTATCTTATAGCCACAATCTTTTTCTTTCTTTTTTTTTTCTTTTTTCCTTTTCTTTTCTTTGTGTGTCTCTGTGTGTGTGTGTGTGTGTGTGTGTGTGTGCGCACTAGGTATATGATATGGATGAAGTCTGTGTTTTGTACTTAATTCCTTTTCTTGTAGCTATGCTTAAAGTTTAAAAATGAAATATTGATTTGTTTGGGGTTTTTTTTAATAGTATGATTGTTGTCTGAATGTTTTGCATCTTGTTCATCTCAATTGAGAAAATTTGCTGATAAGAAAAAAAAGGTTTTTTTTTGGAAAGCCAACTTTTATTGTTGTTTTTGTTTGTTTGTTTGTTTGTTTTTACCATCATGATCCAAATGACATCCAACATCCAAACATGTATGGAAAAGGGAGGAAGGAGGAGGCCAAGTGGTTCATTTCGTGTATTCTGATTACTCTTCAACTTGTGTGTCAGCTATGAACATTTTAATGGAGATTTCCTTACGACAAAACTTTTGATATGCCAAGTATGACTGTAGGGCCATATTAAGTGTTTATATATATATATATATATATATATATATATATATATATATATATATATATATATATATATATATATATATATATACAGGTAGGCCAGTGTCACCGTTTATGTTGTTCTATGAGTTGAAATGAATCTTCCTGTAAAAATCATGACATGAATGACTTTTTTTCTTTCCTTTTTTTTCTTTCTTTTTTTTTTTTTTTCAACACATAACGTAATGTGTCACTTTTTGTCAGCTGAACATGAAACAAATTTCTGCGTTTTAAAAATAACTCAAGTTTATGGGTGTTTTTCTTTCAATTCAGAAAATGAAGTTTTTATACTTGTGCTTTGTAAGGTAAATTCAGTTTATGTTGTCTTTTTATTTTTTTTATTTTTTTCTGTATTCCATTGTGTATTACTTGTATTGATAGTAATGTTTCTGTACACATATAAGGTCCATGTTTGATGATTTTTTCAGTGTTTATGTTTGGGAATACCTGTTGTTTTTTTTCTGATATATATATATATATATATATATATATATATATATATATATATATATATATATAGATTGATTGATTTTTTTAGAAAATAATTTCTACCCAATACACATGATCACAGTCTGCCAGAGCAGATAACAGTTCAGCAGGCATGTATAACCGTTTGAGGCCACTGAGTGGTTTTATCATTACATGCTGTGGTGGCAGGCAGATTTTCAGGGACTCATATGTTTTGTAACGATTTGCAACAATGAAAGCTGTATAAGAATCATAAACCAGACTTACTGCACCTGCAAATTAACAGTTTAGGTCACATGATTTGTTGAACTGTGTGTGTGTCCGTGAAAGTCCTGGTGCCAGTTGCATTGCTTGGTTCTAACTTTCTGACATTTACACGTGACTAAATGCCAACATTGACCAAACTATGCCATTGGTCAGTTCCATACTACACACAGTTAGTAGAGGATTACGACCATACTAGGCTCTTTCGTCCGAGCAATGCAACTGGCTCCTGGTGAGTATGTGCTTTTGTAAGCGCATGTGTATGTGTTTTTTTCATGCGTGCTTAGATGGGTGTGCATGCACATGCATTCTGTGCATGCACTAAGGGGGGCGGGTGAGGGAGGGAGAGGGGGAGGGTTCATGATTTTTCTGCGTAAATATTCAGACAGCATGCAGACATACACATCTGTGTGGAAGTCCTCTTTTTTTTTTTTTCTTCCTTGAAAGGTTAAATAAAATTGATAAAATCTTAGCTCAAGCTATGTGTGTGTGTGTGTTCAATGTTGTTTGTAAATCAGCAATGAAACTGACTTTTAAAAATAATTCATGTTCTGTTGTTGTTGTTGTTTTTTTGTTT
>NC_134881.1:34608409-34615909 GCF_041734735.1 Babylonia areolata | reverse complement strand
AACCATCCCAACGCCGACTGTCCTAAAACCCTCTTGGCCGAGAGAGTGGAGATGTAACTTGGGCAAGACACTCTCCACTATAATCAAATTCTAGCCCAAATAGTCGGAACAGTAGTTGCCTCCTCTGCTGTTCTGATGGTCATAGTCGGACACGACTGACTATCATATATATATATATATATATATATATGATTATGTACATATAGATATAGATATGTATATATACACATATGCATGCACTCAAGGCCCTGGTTAAAGCGCATTGGGTTATGCTGCTGTGGTGTAGCATGTAATCACGGATTTGTCCGAACGCATTGACGCCTCCTTGAGAAACTGAAACTGAAACTTGCGACGAAAGCTGTAGGATGGGCCATTCAGTCAGACACCCCACTCATCATTGGATAAGGTCAGAGGGAGGAGGTTTTTGCATGCGCTTGCAAGCGGGTACCTGTGAACGTGCATGCACAATAGATTGCACCTTATTTATTTATTTTTTTTTTTTTTTTTTTTTAAAGATAATCATTTACTTAAATGTGTATGACTGTGTACAGTATAAATATGCAATAGAAACTGTGCAATGTTCGTGTCTTTCTATATATACTGTCACATGTCAGTGTATGTCGGCAGGTTGGGAAAAGGTCGGATGGAAGATCCGATAATTGAGTTTTACATAGGGGCGTCAAGTAGGTTCTGATCTATAATTGTAGAGTGGAACCATATTTGTTGTGTGTTTCCGTCTTCCCTGCTGGGAGAATTCATTGCGGGAGGGGCTTCCGGTTTTGAACTTCGAGAGCGAGGACACTTCTCTTCCTTGGATCGCGAGAGTCCCAAGCTTGTGTTGCTAGTCAGAGGCAACGTTTTCTTTTCTATTGTCGGATTTTGTGCTGTAAAAGTAGGTTTCATGTTGATTTGTTGTTGGAGATTCTTGTGGGTTTTGTGCTGTACTGGAGTGATTTTGCTGTTGTGCGAAGTGCCTTGTTATCGAACAGGACTTTTGTTTTTCTAGTTCGGGAGTTCGTCATTTATGTTTATAGTACAAGCCATCCAGGGATTGCCTGAAGATCTTGGGTTAAGCTGAGTGCTAATCTCGTATTATTGTTGACTGGTCTAGAGTGGGCCAAGTCAGGGGACTGCAGAATCAATGTAGTCAAAATTCCTTCTTCTGAAGTGTTAGATCCAGGATTGTAGTCGACTGTTAGTTTCCCAGTACAAGTTCTGGTTGCTGGAGTGCGGGTCGACAGGTTACTGGTTTTTGGAGCCAGTTTAGTTGCTGACGTTTGAAGTCGTGATTTCTGCTGTGTCCAGTAGTGGATCTGTAGATAATCTCACCAGATAGCCTGGTAAGGATATTTCTATTGTTGTGAGAATGTATGGTGGGTGCATGTGAAAGACTTGGGTATAATGGGGTTATAATTATTAATGGTGAGATTAGGGGTGTAATGGAGATAATACATTTGATAGTATGTTCATTATAATAAAGATATTTGTTATATCAGTAAAAGAAATGATGATAAATGGGTGTAGTGTGGCCAGTTATCTGCCTGGGAAAAACATTATGCTTAACTGTGGTTAAGTTGAGTTCAGGTAGTACGAATTATGTTGGAAATATTTTTGTTAGTGGGTTGTTGATAACCCACTTTTTGTTGACTGAGCCGACGTTGGTTCAGTCCATATGGGGGGTAAATTAAAAATATAGGTGGCTACATGGGGGAAGCACCTGTGGTTGCAGATCTGTGTGACTGTTCGGCCGTGGATCTGATGCGGTCTGATCTGATGACCTGGTGTGACTGTGGCTGGAGGGCGGACTGTGTTAACGCTACTTACGGACAACCAGGGACGACGTGGGAGGCTGTTTCGCTGACTGGAGAGGACGGGACCTGCATGTGTACTTCACCTCGACAACCGTGCGCCGCATCGTGAAGATGAGTCCTGTGATTTTACCCCCCGGACATTAATTTAACTAGTCGGCAATGATGAGTGCGGCCGTGAGTCGCTAGACTTTTATTTGTTTTATGAATGTTGGGAAAAGGGGAGAGTTAAAAGAAAAGAAATGATTTAATAAATGTTCTAAAGATTAAAATTTGGTGTGGTCATCCTTTTTGAAAGGTGTTTGTATGAATGTTGTCTTGTTACACGTTTCCATTTAGTACTGGATAAGTAAAATTAATACAGGTTAGGTAAACCACCCCTAAAATTGTTAGGACAATTTTGCATAAGCTCTTTTGTATAAACCAATACCCCTAGACTATTATTGTATTAAGAGAGTTTGTGACATATACTGATAATTATTATGAAGTAATTCTTATTTTGATTAATGTGCAGTGTAATACATGTAATATGCAATAGTTTTTTATACTCACGGTCTTGTATGTTATTGGATCTTTTAAGTTTAGTCATTCTTTTTTTTTTGTTTCTGTGTTTAGTAATTGTCTACGTTTGTTCTGCCGCACCTGATGTAATTTCTCTTAATGAGATGATCAAATTATTCTTGTCTTCTAATCTTGTTCTATCTAAGAAGGGGTAGGGAGTGGGGGTTGGGGGGTGGGGGGGGGGGGGGGGGGGGGGGGGGGGGGGGGGGGGGGGGGGGGGCGGGGCGGTGGTGTTGAGAGAAAGGGAGAAAACTGACTGACCGTCCAGAGTGAGTTAAAATAGCTGACGGGTACGGCATTCCCAGACAGTGCTTTCCTGTTAGCGGACTGGATGCCATGAACGTTGTTGAGCTTGCTCGTCCTCGGGGCCAGTGACCCAGCCTTTTCCGTGTCGTGTGTCTTTTGGCTGTTTCTCCGGTTTCTCTTTCCCTTTCTGTTTTCTCCGAATCTTTTCAGGAGAGAGAGAGAGAGAGAGAGAGAGAGAGAGAGAGAGTGTGTGTGTGTGTGTGTGTACACGCACTACGTATTGGTGTCTAACCGAATTTCTGCTGTATTATTGCTTTTACATGGTAATCAGTTTATGTTGATGTGTTTTTTTTAAATGGAATTCTCCACTCCCTTTGCACCAGCAATATTTCGTATTCGTTTTTGTTTGTGGGTTGTTTGTTTTTGTTTTTTTGTTGTTGTTTTTTTTTTGTTTGTTTGTTTGTTTGGTTGTTTTTTCCATTCTGTATACTCTCTTTCCCGTTTCCCTTTTTTGCTTTTTTTTTCGCTTTTCTGTTTTTGTGTGTGTTTTTTGTTGTTGTTGTTGTTGTTGTTTTTTGCCTCTCTTTTTCTTTGTTTGTTGTTGGGTTTTTTTCATTCTTTCTTCTTTTTTTTATTTATTATTCTTTCTTCCATTTTTTTCTCTTTTTTTTTTTACATTCTTTCTTCCATTCTTTTTTTTTTTCATTCTTTCTTCCATTCTTTCTTTTTGTTTTCTTCTTCTTTTTTTGTTTTTGTTTTTAATTCCCTGTGTTTGTCTTTGTTCCCTTTCCCTCCTTCTCCTCCTCCATGTTGCCCTCTCTTCCGCCCTCAAAATTCCTTTTTATCTCCCCCCCCCCCCCCCCTTTGTTTCTTTCTTTTCCCGCTATTTTTTGGTTTTGTAAAAACGTTTTTGTCAGATCCGGAAGACGTGCGGGAAAGGGTGTGGGCGTATGTGGGGGGGGGGGGGGGGGAGGGGGGGGGGGGGTAGGGGTAGGGGGAAGGAAAACTGATTTTTCATTCAATTCAGTTTGTTTAGCGCAGGGCCCCCGGCTGGGGGCACACATGGGGCCAAATCAGTGATAAGGAGATGCGTGACGTGGTACTGTACTGACGTCAGTGTTGAATCGAGTGGGCATGGCGGGGTGAGGCGGGGCGGGGCGGGGGTGCTCTTCCACTTGCAACTGAGGAACGCCGCCAGACGGACCTCCTACCCAACCGGGACAGACGTCTGTAGTCTATCCACAGGACTCCACCCAACCCCGGCAACCAGTCCTTCTTCACTGAACCAAGACCACACCCGGCCCTGAGCAACTTGACCTGACTTTTTTTGGTGAACGTCTGTGTGGGAAAATTTTTTTTTTTTTATATTTTTTTTTTTTTTTTTACAGAATTATGTTTTGGTGCTTTTGGTTTCCCCTCTCTGTCCCCTGATATGAGCAAAGGTTTACGTCAATAAACCATATGTCTTGTCTTATAGGTGGGTTCTTGGTTCCATAGACACAAGTGCGTGCTCCACGTGAGCATAATTATCCTGTGTAGCCAATAGGTGGGTTCTTCGTGCCGTAGATATGTGTCAGCAGGCTGCAAATAATTATAGATCCACATCAGTACATCGGTAGATGATAGTGTCATTACTCTGTTGATGTAGACCATCCTGCATGATAGGTGTTTGTCTGTCTGTCTGTCTCTACCCCTGTCTCCATTCTCTGTCTCTGTCTGTCTCTGTCTCTCTGTCTCTCTCTCTCTCTCAGCCTCTCCGTCTCTCTGTCTCTGTCTGTCTGTCTCTGTGTTGTAGTTGCACTAGTAGGCCGAGTGGTTATAGTAGTAAGAGTATTAGTTTCATCTAACGTCTTTTCACATTGAAATAAGACTACATGTGTGTGTGTGCGCGCGCGCACGTGCGCGCCACATGTGTCTCCATACGTCTGTGTGTGCTTGTATGCGAGCATTTCGTTCATTAAAAAAAAAAGAAAAAAGAAAGAAAGAAAAAAAGTAAACAATATTAAACTCTCCCACTTTTCGAGTGTTCAGGTGTTGAGAGGTGCTTTATAAAAAGCAGGTAATGTTCACATCCATTTTTGTTGACACTGACATAATTGTTGTGGAACTTAAAACAGCTTTCAGGAGCAGACAACAACTTAGGGCTCAGACGTAAACGGATTCGTGAGGGTCTCTGCACATCATCATCATGTTGAAGGGTTTGGGGTTTTTTTCGGCTAAATTCGTGAAAATAAAACCCGTGTCACTCGGGATAAACTTACAGACAGACGGACAGGTAATAGCCCAATAACACTAATAATTATGATAATGATGATAATGATAATAATGATAATAATAATTATCATTATGATTATTATTGCAGCAATAATAATAATAATAATGATGATGATAACGATAATAATCATAATCATAATAATATAATTATAATCATAATAATAATTATGATAATAATAACAATAATTCTTATGATGATGATGATGATGACGACGACGAACGACGATGACGACGACGACGATGATGATGATGATAATGATGAGAAGAAGCAGAAGAAGAAGAAGGAGAAGGAAAAGAATCGTGATTCTAGCTTTCGCGGAAGTAAACCAAAATGTTTTTGAACCCAACTTTCGCACGCATGCAAAACTCTAAAGCAAAAGGTTGAAAGACAAAACTTTGAAAACAACAACAACAGCAAGGCAAAGGGGGACACTGCAGGCGGAAAAGGGAGGATAATGGAGGCCCGGAGCTATTCTGGAAAGAGGGAAGTCTTGACGTCATGGAAACAAGAACATACCCTGCACGCACACCCCCCCGAAAACGGAGTATGGCTGCCTACATGGCGGTGTAAAAAAAAAACAAAAAAAACCCGGTCATACACGTAAAAGCCCACTCGCGTACATACGAGTGAACGTGGGAGTTGCAGCCCACGAACGAAGAAGAAAAGAAGAAGAAGAAGAGCTGAGTGCAAGGGTGTGACGAAGTGAAAGAGGAAGATCCAGATCCAGAGACAGAGAGAGAGAGAGAGAGAGAGAGAGAGAGAGAGAGAGAGAGAAAGGACGGCTGGTAATTGTGAAGTGTTTGAATCATCTGGGACTGCAGAATTATCGGACAGACAAACAAAGCAATAACGTGACTGGGTGATTCGTTTGACAAAATTGATAATGGCGGATTGGTTGTCACGTGTGTGCGTGTGTGTGTGTGTGTGTGTGTGTGTGTGTGTGTGCGTGCGTGTGTGTGTGTGTGTGTGTGTGTGTGTGTGCGTGCGTGCGTGTGTGTGTGTGTGCGTGTGTGTGTGTGTGTGTGTGTGTGCGTGAGTGTGTGTGTGTGTGCGTGTGTGTGTGTGTGTGTGTGCGTGCGTGTGTGTGTGTGTGTGTGTGTGTGTGTGTGTGCGCGCGCGCGCGTGTGTGTGTGTGTGTGTGTGTGTGTGTGTGTGTGCGCGCGCGTGTGTGTGTGTGTGTGTGCGCGTGTGTGTGTGTGTGTGTGTGTGTGTTGCTATTGATACGAGACACACACACACACACACACACATCTGTCTCTGTCTCTCTCTCTCTCTCTCTCTCTCTCTCTCTCTATATATATATATATATGTGCGTGTGCGTGTGTGTGTGTACGTGTGTGCACTTGGTGAAGGAGTCACATACATAATAAACTCTCTAAGCAGCAAAGAGGAATTATCAAATGACTGGTTTGGCCTTGAACATTATCAGGAAAAGGAGCTGATTTTGAAGAAGAAAACGAAGCACACAAGAAACCGAGGTGAGGAAAATTAATGTCCAAAGATAGACAAACCACAAGTATTCACAAAACAAATAGACGGGGGAGGAGGGGTGGGAAGGGGGAGGGGATGGGTGAAGGGGGGGAGGTGCGGGGGTGGGGGTGGTGGGGGGGGGGGAACCACGTCGAGAAATTTCCCACGCTGTGTGTATCAACAAAATGATAATAGCAATCCGAAAAAAAATAGTTTGGATCATCAGAGTAAAGTCTGTAAACACATTCCGAACAAATGATTCACAAAATGGACGAAACGGGCTGAAATAAAATTAATTTATTAATTAAAATTAAAAAGAAGACGGCCCAAAACTAGTTATACAGCAGCTTAGATGGATCACGTATTTACGCCACATGCGCTTAAACATAAATACAGAAGAACACAACGTTCCTGAATGCACTTTTATGCACTTTTGTTCTCGGAAAAAAAGGTTTTCGGGTTCTATAAACAGAACTGTATTTGTGTGAGATGTTCCCAGGGAAACAAGTGTAAATAGAAATCTATTCGTGGCTTATTACGAAAAAAAAAAAAGAGAGAGAAAGAAAAGAAAAGAAAAAAAAAAGGGCATAAACGAGAATAACTGAATTTACGCGTGACAAACGAATGTGTTGTGTGCGTATTGGATTGTCCACGGTCTATTAACTCTCTCCATACGAACGGCGAAAGAGAAGACGTTAACAGCGTTTCACCCCAATTACCACCATCAAAATATTTTAAGTGGAAGGCTCTCATACTGAAGAGGTGAATGTTGACAAAGAATACCACAATTCTGACGACGGAAGCTAAAGGTTGGGTCATTGAGACACCCACTGGACATCCGAGGGGTCTGTGTAGAGGAGAAGAGAGGACTGGCCGTACTGAGTGAGTTAAAGAAGGCATGCTATGCTATCCGATTTGGGGGAGCGGGGGGGTTGTTTGCTTCTTTGTTTGTTGTTGTTTTTAAATCTTCTTCTTCTTCTTCTGCGTTCGTGGGCTGCAACTCCCTACGTTCACTCGTATATACGCGAGTGGACTTTTACGTGTATGACCGTTTTTACCCCGCCATGTAGGCAGCCATATTCCGCTTTCGTGGGTGTGAATGCTGGGAATGTTCTTGTTTTAAGACTAGACTTGAAAGTG
>NC_134881.1:34580909-34605909 GCF_041734735.1 Babylonia areolata | reverse complement strand
CAACGGCTGTGAAGGCAGAAGAGGATGACCAAAGGGCAGGGGGAGCTCTTATCCTTGGCTGGAAGTCCTCCTAGGAGACGAACTCCGAAGAAAAAACCTGCACCTGCCGAGGCCGTCCTACACGTGGCAGTATCTGCACCTGTGGGACTGTGAGCGTCGGTAGGCGAAAGAGTGGGGAAGGGACTGCACAACTCCTCTTCACTAAAAAAAAGTCACCTGTGCTGGTCAGGCAACCAGGCTACTGTCGAAAGACAGATAAGCCTGCCTGCCTACTCATCCGTCGGTCCGACGGGAGACTCCATCAAATGCTGGAAAATCCTGAGGACCTCGTCGTCAGTTATGTGGTCCGACCACCTGATGCCCAGAATCTGCCTCAGGTTGCGCAAATGGAAGGCAGGCTACTGAGCTTCCTTTTTTGCCCCGAGCGCAGAGGAGAACGAAATAACTTCATGACAGCAGTCACACACACCAAGCACACACAGACGCATGGATACACATGTGACGCACAGTACAGAGTCTATGTATGTCTCGCTGCTATGTATGAGGGTACTGAGGACATAGGCTCTGTAGACAGTCGACTTTGTCTTCAGGGTTAGTTTGGCGTTGTTCCAGAACCGCTTTGAGAGCCTGGCAAATGTTGGAAGAAGCTCGGCTGGAAGAAGGTCTGCTGATTTCATCGGAGTCCATAGAGAGAGAACGTCGGTCGCTGCTGGGCTCTGCAGTCATGAAATATGGTTGGTACACCCATGGGATACTTCTTTTAAGCTGTCGCGAGTTGCATCCTGTGGTCTCTTTTGCCTTTGTTCGGGAGCAGTTATGTCCCTTGAATTCTTGATGGAGCGTCCTGTGCGTGTCTGCACCCATCGTGAACACAGCGCAGGACTCCAAGGGTGGTGCAGGATTATTCCAAGGGCGGGTGGAGACAGTGCTTCTCTGGGTCCTCCCCAGCACCTACGGGTGTTTCTCTTTCTTCTGAACTCCTTCACCACATCCAGTAGATAGTTGTTTATGAGGATGGTTTGGCGGATTTTCTGTGCCCTGATTCATGGTAATTATTTGTTTTCTGTATACTGATTGTCAGTCTATAGTCCTCACAGGCTTTGGAGAAACGGTACAGAAGACTAAGATGTTCTCGCTTTGTGAGTTGTCAACGTAGCGTCATCTGTAAATAGCATGTCTCTGATAAGAACTTTTCGGATCTCGGTCTTTACCCTCAGTGTAGACAAGCTGTAAAGTTTTCCATCTGATCTATCTATCTATCTGTCTATATATCACACACACACACGCGCGCGCGCGCGCGCACGCACACATACACACACACACACACACACGCACACCGCACCACATTCACACGCTCACACACGCACACACACGCACACGCTCACAAGAAACAAGAATCAAGAATATTTAATCCTTTCACCCCTTTTAGGGCATGGAGGATATTATATAACAGCAAAAGTATTTTACACCAAAATTAAACATAAACACCACACACACACACACACACACACACACACACACACACACACACACACACACACACACACACACACACGTGTGTGTGCCCATCTCTGCCTTGGGGCCCCTTTCTCCCCTTTCAAGCAACGTGCACGCACAGATCCAAACTCGGCGCCATAATTATATCATTGAACATACCGCATGTAAAACAACAACAACAACAACATGACAACGACACTCCAGAAATAGCACTAGTTCGTGTTGTGTGCACTTGGGGAAAAACAACAACAACAACAAACAAAAATCGACATGCAGGGGGATTGAAACCAACATGTCCAACGTGATCAAAAGACTGACCCTCTCTCTGTCTCTCTGTCTGTTTGTCTCTCTCTTGCTCTCTGTCCCGCCCCTCCCCCCTCCCCCTCACCCCATCTCTTTCCTCTAATACTGTGCTTTTGGTTGGCGGTTGTACTCCCCATGATCAAAGAAATATCTGCAAATCTCATCTTTTGTCAACGGGAGTGTTCACAAACACATCCATCCATCCACCCCATTCTTCTCCTCAACCCCTCCCGCCCCCACCATCCCCATCCCCCCCAACCCCCCTGCCCCCCCCCCCCCCCCCCCCCCCCCCCCCCCCCCACACACACACACACACACACGATGCTCTGTCCACCCCCCGATCTCTTTCTCTGCACTCTGGCTTGTGACTTCATCCGCGGTCTGTGAATTTCTCCTATTGAAGTTTGGAGTCAACAAGCCCCCCTCGCCCCCGCCTAAACATGAATCCCCCCCACATATCCTCTCACCACACCAAGACACTGCACTGAATAATTCACTTTCGACACAAATCCTCTCTCTGTCTTGAGACGGGCTTTTCTTGTCCTCTGGGGGGTTTCCATTTTTATTTCCTTCATGTGCCCTCCCCTGTACCCTTTTACAGTGTTAGCGTCAGTGTGTGTGTGAACTCAGCTGAGTTCAGAGTAGCTAAGCTCAGCAACCACGCTTTTCTTTAGCACCCGTCCGCTACCCTCGCTTTTCCCCTCGAGCAATTTTTCTGAAGTCTGTTGATGATGAAAATGCGCAAGATAGGGGCGTGGGGGTGGGGGTGGGAGTGAGGACGTGGAGGGGTTAACGGTGCAGGGAAGGTTTTTTTTCTTCTTCTTTTTCTTTTCTTTTTTTTTTAAATCAGAGGAAGCCGGCACCACCACAGTTCACCCAGAAATATTTCTCTTCTCTTTTGAAGCGACGGTTACATCCTTCCGGCTTTTTTTTGTTTTCTAACGACTTCCTTATGGTGGGTGGCCGTGCCAGCCTTCAGTTGAGTTGACCTCAATGAGCTCGGCTTGGCGAGCATGCACCTCTGAATTGCATTTCTGAAGACTGTGGAAGCTGAGAATACTGAAATGGGAGAGGAATGAACTTAAAAAAAAAAAAAAATATATATATATATATATATATATATATATATATATATATTTATTTATTTATTTAGAGATGGAAAGTACGTCTGGAAAATAAAATATTTTCGTTTATCATTTTTGACGTTTTTCGGCGTTGGCGTTTTTAGTTTTTTTTTTTTTTTTTTTTTTGTCTTTTTTTCAGTGGTCCGTTTCTGTTTTCATGAGCGGTCCCCTTCAAAGTTGCTTGACTTGTTTTGTCTGTCTGTCTTTCTGTCTGTCTGTCTGTGTCTTTGCCCATCCCATATTTTTCCTCTCGCTTTCTTTTCCTCTTTTGTTCTGCCTCTGTGTGTTCCTCACTCATCTCGTCCGACTCAAACAAAGACTTATCACCCCCCCCCCACCCTCTTTTTCCCTTTGTTTTAATCCCTTCCCTTCCACTGTCCACTCCTCGTCTCGTCTCTCTCTCTCTCTCTCTCTTTCTCTCTGTTTGTCTGTCTGTCTATCTTCATCTATGTCTCGGTCTATCTTTTTCCAGCTCACATGTATTTTCCAAACATCAGTCACCACAGCTCTCCCTCCCTTTGTATCTTTTCCTTTCTCTCTCATCGAATAATAGATTGGATTTACATCTCCCATTATAGAAAAGAAAAAAAACAAACAACTACACCTGCAAATTTCAACAGCCACCTCAATACAAACACTCCTTCCTGACACACACACACACACACACACACAGAGCAACAACGCACCACCCCTCTCCTCCCCACCACCCGCCCCCCAAATTATGATTCCTCTCCATCGCGGAATGACGTTTTTGTCCACAGTGTTTCTGCTTTCTGACCTGTGCCAAAAACCTGCAAAAATCATCATCAGCACGCTCACCTCAATGGTATCACAGTATTTCTACTTTCTAACCTGTGCCAAAACCTGCTGACATCATCATCAGCACGCTGACCTCAATGGTATCACAGTATTTCGATTTCTTCCGGGCTCGACATCATCTTGCAGCACGCCTGACTCAATGGGTCTCACAGCTAGTTCTACTTTAGTTATGTGCCAAAACCTGCTGACACATCACTCAGCCACTGACCTCAATGGTATCACAGTATTTCTTCTTTTGACCCGTGCCACAAACCTGCCTGACGGTCATCAGTACGCTGACCTGCTGAATGGTTATCACCAGTGTTCTGTTGTCCAACCCTGTGCCCCAAAAACCTGCTGACGATCATCTGTACGCTGACCTCAATGGTATCACAGTGTTTCTGTTGTCCAACCTGTGCCAAAACCTGCTGACGTCATCAGTACGCTGACCTGCTGAATGGTATCACGGTGTTTCTGCTGTCCAACCTGTGCCAAAAACCTGCTGACGTCATCAGTACGCTGACCTGCTGAATGGTATCACGGTGTTTCTGCTGTCCAACCTGTGCCAAAAACCTGCTGACGTCATCAGCACGCTGACCTGGATGAGATCTACCTGAACATCTAGTCATCAGCCCCATCCACATGTAATATGCACCTTCTGTTCAAACGTGTGTGTGTGTGTGTGTGTGTGTGTGTGTGCACTGCGTGCATGCGTGAGTATGTACAAGTTTTTATATTGATATGCACTTGTATGTATCTTATTTCTACTGTATCTGTGTTTGTGTAGGGTTTTCGATTTATGTTCGTACATTGTTATGTTCTATCACCCACCAATATTCCTTGTGATCCCGGTACACTTGGTAATAAAGACATATTCTATTCTATCACAGTGTTTCTGCTGTCTGACCTGTGCCAAAACCTGTTGGCGTCATCTGTACGCTGACCTGCTGAATGAGATCACAGTGTTTCTGCTATCTGACCTGTGCCAAAACCTGCTGACGTCATCAGCACGTTGACCTGGATGAGATGAGTTCGGAAACCATGCACTTTTCAGCACATCCACCCGCCACCCTCGGTTCCCCCCCCCCCCCCCCCCCACCACCCACCCCCACATCATTTCTGAAAGTCCCTGGCTGATCAGATTGCAGAAGATAATAGGTTTCAGGTGTAGTGAACGGAAAAGCACTTTTATTTCTTGACTTTGAGGCAAAACCCCTGCTTGGGAAGATCAAATGTACTTCGTTGCTGTTGTCAGTTTGAGTTTCACGTTCAGTTTCAAGGAGGTGTCAGAGCGTAAGGACATTACCCAGTGTTTTCAGCCCCTGGCTTTTTTTCTTTAACTTTGTTTTAAAGCCGCTTCCATAAAATGTTGACTGGGGATCCTGCATTTTTTGCTTATCTGTCTGTCTGTCTTTCCCCTCTCTACTCTGTTTCTAAGCAGCTACATACAACGTCTATCGTTTGTTCTGACATGGAAATTTCTTTCTCTAGTTCTGTCCGCAATATTGGTTTTTACCTGGATTTATCCCTCACGATGGAAACTCATGTGAACCACCTGTATAAAGTTCTTTACTTTCAGCTTCGTAAGATTAGTAAAATTCGCCCCTTCCTGTTTGTTGATGCTGCCAACAAACTTGCTTTTGCCTTCACTTTATCCCGCCTAGATTATTGCAATTCTTTCTTAGCTGGCCTTCCCAATGATAAACTCTACAAGCTCCAGAAAATACAAAACAGTGCAGCTCGACTCGTCTTTAACCTCTTGACTGCACTGTTGACGTACGTCATGAAATGTCGCTCACCAATGCTGTATTGACGTGCGCCGTACGTCATGTTACAACGTTCTATGTTTCGAGTCCCGCATTACAGAAAATACAGTCTGCTAACCATTAAATTAGCTCCCCTGAGAGCTCTTTATCTCCTGAGTTCCATAAGCTAAAATTATTCATTGGATTGTCATATTTATGGCGAAAGTTTTGCAAGTTTGTACGAAGCTCAAGTTGTGTTTGCAAAGCCATGGCTGAACGCAGACAAACCCCAACACTTACACTTGTATTGAAAGAATTCTTTCGCGATGCAAACAGTAGAGATGAAGATTGTGGACTGAATGAGACAGAACTGCGTGAAGTTGATGCCGAAGACGCTGATTTTGACAATGGAGGGGGTGGAGGGGGAGTTGCTTGACGAAACTGAAGACAGACAAGCTCAGCTGATTCAAGATGCAGGTGGGTGTTTTCGAGGTTTGTCAATTTATTATTTGCTTTCTATTTGTTGTAATAATGAATATGACTGCATTGTGTGTGTTTTGAATGTGTTAGCTGTGGTAAGTGGCTTCGTCAGTCACTGATCAGTGTGTGTGAGTGAGAGAGGGTCAGTCACGTGGGTACTGTGTCTGACCGTCACAGCCCAGGGGGGCGTGGCTTGCTGGCTGGCTCATTGTTGATGACAGCGTGTGTCGCTCGCCTGCAGCTTTCTGTGTGTTCGTTCCTGAGTGTGTATTGGTTTGTTGTTATTGTTGTGTGTGTGTGTGTGAGTGAGAGAGAGAGAGAGGTGGGGGTGGGGGAGGGGGGGGGAGAGATGATGTTTATAAAACTGAAATCAGAGAATGATATACAGAACTGTATGCCGAAATTACTTTGTAAATGCAACACTTGTAGAAGTATGTGTGTGTCTGTGTGTGTGTGTGTGATGTGTTGTCATTTTGTTTTGTATGAGAAAGAGAGAATGAAGGGGGTGTGGCATACCATGAACCAGTTTCAGTGTGTGTGTGTTTTAGGGGTTTGGGGTGGGGGGTGGGGTAGGTATGTGTGTGTTTGTATTTCAGCTTCTGAAAACAATCAGAAATAAAATGGTACCATTTCATGATCTTTTTATATGTAAAAAACAAAAAACAAGCCCAAAACCCAACAAACTTAGTCTTTTATGCAATGTGTTTCAGGTATGCAGCATGGTGATGATCATGATGTTCATCCTGGATCATCTGGAGTTGACAACTTGCCACAAACCTACAGCTGAAGACCAGCAGCAGCAAGACCAAAGGGCAGTAAACAAGCCTCTAGCAATTCTGGATTACAACAAAAACGTGGGTGCCATGGACCATCATGACCAACAGCTGCAGCCCTGCGATGTCACAAGGAAAACCCTGAAGTGGTACAAATAGCTGTGTGTGCATTTTCTACAAATTGCCATGCTGAATGCACACATCCTCTACAAAAAAGCAGGCAACAGCAGTACACTCCTGGACTTCAGAAGGATGTAATTAGTGCCATGATTTTTGGTGACCAAGACACTGCTTAAGATGACCACGCTGTTTGTCTTGTGTGGACAACACTTCATCCCACCTACCCCACAGAAGGCCTGGCCACAAAGGAGGTGCAGAGTCTGCTGGAAGAAAGGACAAAGAAAGGATGTGGGGTTCTACTGCCCAGACTGCCCCAGCACTGTGTCTTGAAGACTGTTTCTGCAAGTACCACACACAGCGTTTTTACTGGTGGTAGATCGTGGGTGAGTACACCCTTTTCATTCTTTGTGTGGACTGTGTTGGAGTCTTATATGTGCCTGAATTGTGATTCCTCGCCCTCATATCTTTCTGAGCTTGTCAACCCGTCTTTGTCAAACAGGACATTGAGATCTCTTGACTCCTCCCAGCTAACTGTTTCCCGATACTTCCTTAACTCCTGTGGAAAGAGGTCATTTCCCGTCTTTGGCCCAACAACTTGGAATTCTCTGCCTATTGCTCTCAGACAAACAACTCATCTACGTACCTTTAAAGCAAATCTTAAAACTTATCTCTTCAAAAAAGATTTGTCATAACTCAAATAGTGCTGTTGTCCCAGGCTCATGGCAATGTGAGTGTGTGTGATGTGTGAGAAGAGAGAATGGGGGTGGGCAGATGGATGGTGATGGTGTGGTTCGAAAGGGAGAATGACTGCCGATTTTTACCCCTTTTACCTTTTTTTTTTAATCATCCAAAACTTTATTTTACTATTTTTACAAAATCTATGGCATGCAAATTACAATTATGCTACTTTTTACGTGTATGTATTTTAAGTGAAAATTGCTATCATCTCAGCCGTTTAATGTAGACCGCTGCTGCCTACGGGTCGGGGAACTAATGGTTGATCTGATTCATTCAAAAGAAAAGAGTCCACACGTGTCCTAAATTTATAACAGTTTATTTTTAAAAAGAACAGGAAAAAAAAGAAAAGGGAAACTAAAACCTACAACATGAGCTCTAGCCAGGAGCGAGTGCCACAACTGCAACATACAACAAAAGAAAAACATATAAGAGTTTACCACATAACAATGAACATAATGATGAGAATAACATCAATACAGGCATCAAAACAAAATAGTATCAAAGTGCGGTATGACCAAAAATAGGACCTGCTATACAACTAAACTTTCTTCCTTCTTCCAATCGAAAGTTATCAACATCCACAGTTAGCAAGGTCCGGTACAATCCAGCGAAAAAAATGCAATATATAAGTCCATTAAAACAAGGACTAACATTTAGATGCTACTGGTTTGTACGGGGAGGAAAAATCTCTGATCCACCCAACGTTAATTAGAATACAACCCACACCAGGGAATGTATCCTTGATACCACAGTAACTAATGTTCTGTATCGGCATCATAACGCTTATTGATAAAACTCCTGAAATTTCTTAGAGTACTCTTCTGTTCTTTTATGTCAGTCACACGACTTTGGCCATCCCCTACACAATGTTTCTACCCATGCTGAGCTCTGCTGTCCAAAGTATTTTAGATGTGGCAACCAAATAAGGACAATACTTTGAACGCTTACATTAACTAAACATATGTACAATACTAAGGACTGGGTAGGTAATATACAAAACATTAAATGACAAAGTGATGATAAACATAGGTATAGCACCTGGTGAATAACAAAACCAATATGAATATAATACAAAGAAATACACTACTGATGATTAAGTGTCATTTTGTTTCAAAAATCAATAATATGACCAACTGGCCCACTCTGTTCTATGAAGTAATCACCTTTCCCCAACTGGGTAGAACTTCCTAGCTAACCAAGTATGAAAGAATAACCATGCCAATGCTGGGGTGGTAAACAGCTAATCCTTACTCACAACTATTTCCTTTACAAGTCTTTAATGCCATAAACCAACAGTGGCGTGTTGAATAACAGTGGAGAAATATGATCATCATTGACCATTTAGAATACAATTATTTAACTGGTATAGGGTACTGATCCCACTCTGGTGATTTCCAAAATCACAAGAAAAAATAATTCTTCACCAGTATACAAGTGTTATGATTACAACAGGAAAAGTGCAAAAATATTTATGAACCAAAAAAGATGCAAAGATAACAGGCTGTCAGAGAGTAAAAAATAAACATTCTTTGATAACCAAGAGAATAAACAATAACATCATCTATAACGATAATGCCAACATCAACCAAAACTTAATCAACCATGTCATTTTTTCTTCATAAAGACAACATAGCTGTTGTTGGTACCACAAGCGAGCTCAGCGATGGCAGTAACCACGATCGTTAATGTGCCAATACTCTATCGCTCTCAAATCACAACAACCAGCTAAACAACATCAAAAGTTTCAATAATTTGATACAAATGTTCTTCATCGACACAATATAGTATACGTCTCCCACAAGTAAGAAATAATCATTTAGTTTGTAGCATAGGTAAGAACTGGATGTGGATAGTAAGTGGCAACCTTAACACAGAAGTCATTACCGAGAGTTGTTTACATTCTGCTAGGGGATGGCCGCCATCTTGGAATATCACGTGACAGTCACATGACATGATGGGGGGAATTTTCTGCAGTTGAGCGCGCCAACTTTGCTTCACAAAGCTATGGCGTCATACGCAATCAACTGCTTTTAGCCAAACAAGTACGATACATTACAGTTCGGCGTTTAGGATATCTTCACCCCCACATTCCAGAATAAATGCAACCAGTTGCATTCTGTGAATATTAACACACACAGGAACAACCACAGTGCACGCTATCCATCATGATATCTAACTTTCCTTGTGACCGACGTAGAGACAAAAAGGAAAAAAACGTCAACAGAGAAATCAATCAAATCAAATAGCAAAATCTCCATTCAATCATCCCACAGCCCTACAGCATACCTTTTACATTTCGAGTTCGTAGGGGCACAAGTCACACGAGTTCTGCTGAAAGTGGCGCAAATCATGATCTGTGCACAACCTAGCTACTGCTACAGTGTGGTACTACGCCATCCAGAACAATAAACTACGTCTTTAGTTTTACACCACTAGGCTGCACAACTGGACTTATTTTAACTTCGACTTAACTAAATATATGCAAAAATAATTGTTACCGAAACCCATAGAATACTGCTAGATTACTTTATTTATTTCAGGGACTATTTCCCTAGCGCTAGTATATGGAAAGAGATGCGGTCCTGCCTGCCTGCCGGTATGGTTCCAGAATGCCACGTTGGCACCGGCGTTCTAAAAGTAGGCCTAGGTGGAAAGGGAACCGGTCATAAAGACCCTCCCGCAGAGAGGTGTAGATGGAGGGAAAGAGAGAGAGAGAGAGAGAGAGAGAGAGAGCATAAGACAGAAGATTGGGTCTGTTGAAATCTAGGACAACGAATGCACTGTGACTTCACCCCTGACATCTCATCTTTACACATTCAAGCATCCTCTTTTAGTCTTTACGAACAAACTCTACACACATTGCATGATAATCATATACTTTTCATTAACAGCACAATGAAAAAGAACCATAACAAGGCTGGTAGTCAAACAGGGTTTACCCTACCCAACGTGCTCCAATATAGTAGCATTAACATGCACGATGCTACATTAATCATGTGTGTGTGTGTGTGTGTGTGTGTGTGTGTGTGTGTGTGTGTGTGTGTGTGTGTGTTGGAGTATTACTGTTGTAGTATTGAGAGTATGTTACTTTGCGGGTTTTGTGCATTGTGTTTTTATAATATTAATTATTCTCTTTTATGTTTTTACAACTTTTTTTTTTTTAATGTGCTTTCTTGTTTCACTTTAGGTACTGGATTGTGAAGCGCTTAGAGCTTGCTCTCAAGTTTGAATTATTGCGCAATATAAAAATGTAATAATGATAATATTATTATTATTATTAACTCTGTCCCTTTCTGTCTGCCTGCCTCTGTATACCCCCCCCCCCCCCCCCCCCACACACACACACACACCCCTCACTTCCTCCCTCTCTTCATCCGTTCTTTGCTTTGTCTGTTTATTTCGTCTCACTCTCCCTGCGGCCTCTCTCATTTTCTTTTTCACTGTGTGAGTATGTTGGTATGTACATATGTGGGTGCTTGCGCGCGCGCGCCTTTGGTGTGTGCGTGTGCACGTGTATGCGTGTGTGTGTGTGTGTGTCCAACATTTTGATACTTATCTGCTGCTTTGGTCAAAACCTTATGTCTAAACCTTATATCTATAGTACATAAGTAAATTGTTTTTCTTTCTTTTTTTTTTCTTTTCTTTTTTCAGTTATGAGTCCCAAACTGTCTGCATGAATCCTTCGCTGGTATGCAAGATAGAACAATTCAACTATTCATACAGACAAAACTGCTCCGTGAAACGACTGTTGTTGTCCTCTTAACTTTCTCTCTCCACCCCCCCCCCCCCCTCTCTCTCCCCTCTACTTTTTCTCTCTCTCCCCCCTCTCCCTCCCTCTCTCTCTCTCTCCCTCTCTTTCTCTCTCTCCCCCACTCTCTCCCTCCCCCTCTCTCTCCCTCTCCCATCTCTCCCTCTCCCTTCCCCCCTCTCTCTCTCCCCCCTCTCTCTCTCCTCTCTCCCTCCCTCCCCCTCTCTCTCCCTCTCCCCAACTCACCCTCTCTCTCTCTCTCCCTTTCCATATCTCCATCTCTCTCCCTCTCTCTCTCCTTCTCCCTCTCTCCCACTCCCCCTCTCTCTCCCTTTCCCCTTCTCTCTCCCCCCACTCTCTCTCTCTCTCACTCTCTCTCTCTCTCTTCTGCAGTCTGTACCCTGGTAGTAGTGCCAATGTAAAGTGTGCTGGCCTCGAAGGGCTCAGGTCGGCATTGATGCGTTTCTCAGCATCCATCAGTCCCGCCTTCGCTTTGTCCCCTCGAGCATTTTCTGAAGTCTGTCGCTCACAGGAACGTGGGCGTTAATCGGGTTTGGATGTGGGAGAAAGGGGTGGGGGGGGCGGGGGGGGGGGGGGGGGGCATTTCTTTTTGGTGTGTTTTATACTCCCAAAGGTGATTATCCTGCTTGGCTGGTGGAGGGTGGTGTGGGGGGTCGGGGGGTGGTGGGGGAGCCTATTTCAGAGCTGAGTCAGCGAAAGGATTTACTGAGTAAAAAAAAATTTGTTTGATGGGCACTTCTGTCTGTTGGACTGTACAGTGTCCTCTTTGCATGTCTGTCTTTTGTGTCTTCCTGCCTGCCTGCCTGTCCATGTCTCTCTGTCTTCCCCCCCCCCCCTGCCCCCCCCCCCCCCCCGCCCCCTCTCTCTTTCTCTGTCTCTGTGTCTCTCGCCCTTTCTCTCAGTTCGTCAGTCATATTCTTTTTTTTTTCTTTCTTTTTTTTTTTTTTAAATTTGGCCTCCTTCCACACACAGACATGCACCTGAGCACGTACACCCGAACCGTCTCTCTGTCACAGCGAGAGAGAGAGAGGGAGAGACAGAGACAGACAGAGGGAGAGAGAGTGTGTGTGAGACAGAGATAGAGACAGAAACACAGAGAGAGAGAGTGAGACAGACAGAGAGAGAGAGGGAGACGGAGAGAGAGAGAGTGAGAGAGAGATGCGCGTGAGCACGTTCGCCCGAACAGTCTCTCTGTCACAGAGAGAGAGAGAGAGCGAGAGAGAGAGGGAGAGAGAGAGAGAGAGAGAGCGAGAGAGAGACACAGAGAGAGATGCGCGTGAACACGTACGCCCGAAGAGAGAGAGAGAGAGAGAGAGAGAGAGAGCACAGTTTGTGTGTCAGTCCTAGATGGGAGAAAAGGTCACTGAAAGAGGAAAAGACAGTAAATTCTCCTCTCCACCTCCGCCCCCCCCCCCCCCGTCCCACCTCCAGACCCCCACTCACCCTCTCCACTCTGCGGCACACCCCTCCTCCCCTAACCCCCCTCCCCAACCCACCTCCCCTAAACCCCCTCCAAGCCCCCTCTGCCCACATGGTCGGTCTGGAGGAGATGTAACGACGACGTCTCGGGGGATTCGTTCTGACAAAACCCCAAAGGAGCGGGAGCTTGTGCGGTGGTTCCAGAAGACTTCCAACTGCTCCCGTTCTAACCCACACCCCCCCACTCCACCCACGGCGCTACCCCCCCCCCCCCAGCCCCACCCCACCCCACCCACTACGCCCAGTCTGTGGTATTGACCTTAACCCCCTGGACAAAAAAAATGCAACCCAAAAAACCGAAAAAAACCCCCAAATCAACAACCTGCACAACATGGGGAGGAGGTGAATGAAGAGGGCAACGACTGCTGACCTGGTTTTTTTAATTCTTTTATTTATTTTTTTAATTTTTTTTTTTTCGTTTGCTCCACTTGTTAGTGTCACTGCAATTGATTTAGAAGACAAAAGCGTGGCGGCTCTGGAAGTGGGTGGGGTGGGGGAAGGGCTGGGAGACCGGGGTTGGTGTGTGTGTGTGTGTGTGTGTGTGTGTGTGTTGTTGTTGCTTTTTTGGGATTTTTTATTTGTTGTTTGTTTTTTTACCCCTCCGAGAGCTTGCACTTAGACTCACTTGGTGTTGAAGTCCCGCCTGCATTCTCAGCCTACATTCCGCACGTCGTCTGGCCCCTTAATGCCAGGCCCGTTCACTTTGCTTGCGTTTTTTGGGGGGAGGGGGTGGGGTGGGGGTGGGGAGGGGTTGTGGTGTTTGTAGTGATGGTGGTGGCAGTGAAGGAATGGGCGTGGGGGGGGGGGGATGTAAGAGGGGGGGGGGAGGACGCAGGGTGGGGGTGGGGGGTGATGGGCTAGGTGGGCAGGTCTATTAAGCAGGTATGGGTGGTTTATTTTCGGGTGCCTGTCTAAATAGCTAGGTGTGTCTCGTTCATGCTTTGGTTTGTTTTAATTTGAGAGAGAGAGAGAGAGAGAGAGAGAGAGAGAGAGAGAGATGAATGACGAACAAAATTATATTTCACCATGGAAATGAGATAAACAATGGGACATGCTTTTCTCCACTCAGACCTGAGGGATAAAAAAAAAGAAAAAAAAAAAAAAGATTACGTGAAAGAAAACAAAAGAAAACACAACAACGACACAATAATAATTTGTTGTATTCAATAAGGAACATTGGACACTAAAACACCAAGCTGCAAAGGATAAATGTGACCAGCTTCTAGAAAATGATAGATAAGTCGATTTTTGAGGATATAAAGATATTAAACAACTGGAAAGAAGACGAAAAGACCTTTCCAATGACGTATAAAACATGTTCCTAGGTTAAAAATTGTAGAAGTTATGTTAGTTCAAAGTGTGTTAGTAGTGCGGCAGCCATTTTGAGAAAAACATCTTTAAAGTTTTGCAACTGACTTTTGAGATTTCCCCTTAGTAACGGGGGATTGTTTTAGCTGTATGCCTGTGAAAGTTAGGCAGGTTATCAAACTAGGGTCTCTATATGCTTTGGGCAAGGAGGAGGAATTTTGTTTAATGTCCCGTCACACATATCGGTGATTGAAGACATTTTGTTAAAGTATTTATGAATATATCTGAGTATTATCGGTTAGAAGGGGTGGGAGATGTGGATGAATGGAGGGTTGGGAGAAACAGGGCAAATGAGGGTAAAAATGCTTTGGGCAACAATATTCACACTTGATGATAATATTAATGTAATTATGAATGGTTGCTTTGGGGTGTAAAAGAGGTTTATTTTCCTCTTGATCTCTCAACAAAGCTTCTTTTGTTTTTATTTCTTTTACATCGAAATTAGAATGATGCGCATCTAAATTTTGATTTTGTTAAGAATTGAAATAAACCTGTGAATGTCTCAATTTATTTATTTTACTTTAAATATGCCAGTGTGTGCCAGTGTGGGTGGGTGCGCAGGGGTTCGCCGAGCGTGACCCAATTTTGTTCATTCTTTATTTCAGTGATTAGACCTCTGAGTATCTTCCATTTCCACTTTATCATGTTTCTATGTATTCACCTACATGTTTATGTTTTAGTATTTATTTTTCTTTTATGCTAATTATTCTATTAAGATATCAATGGAAATAAAATATGCTGTTTTTCGAGAAAATTGCTCTGCAATATCGGCACGTAGGTCTGAAATTAACTAAATATTTCAAATTTATAGTTTGAATTCGGCAAAAATACAGCGAGATATGTTGTAATTTAGAGGTTGAACTATGCACTGGTGCAAAAAACCTGATGTACCCCAGATGGACCCACAGCACTGTTTTTGCCTGTAGCGCAAGTGAATGCAGCGCGCGCGAGTTATCTATCATTTCGTGGGAGACAGTCACAAATACTTACCACAAACGAAAAATAGGGGAAAAAAAAAACACACACACATACGCGCGCTAGCCCGCACATACATACACACATATGCGTACGTGTGTGCACGCACGCATATACATAAAAACCATTTGTTAATCCTTCAAGAGAGAGAGAGGGAGAGAGAGAATTGAATTTGTTAATCATGCACAGTAGTGATAATCTTGGAAAAGATATATATATATCTCTCTCTCTCTATATATATATACAGAGAGAGAGAGAGATAGATAGAGAGAGAAACGCAAAGAAAGGGACACACACACACACACACACACACACACACACACATATATATATATATATATATATATATATATATACATGTGGAGTGATGGCCTAGAGAGAATGCATCCACCTCGCAAGCAAGAGAATCTGAGCGCGCTGGTTCGAATCACGGCTCAGCCGCCGATATTTTCTCCCCCTCTACTAGACCTTGAGTGGTGGTCTGGACGCTAGTAATTTGGATGAGAGGATAAACCAAGGTCCCGTGTGCAGCTTGCACTTAGAACACGTAAAAGAACCCACGGCAACAAAAGGGTTGTTCCTGGCAAATTTCTGTAGAAAAATCCACTCTGATTGGAAAAAACAAATAAAACTGCACGCAGGAAAAGATACAAACAAAGGGGGTGGTGCTGTAGTGTAGCGACGCGCTCTCCCTGGGGAGAGCAGCTCGAATTTCACACAGGGAAATCTGTTGTGATAAAAAGAGAAATACAAATACAAATATATTATAGCCAAGCGCTTAACTGGCTACAGATAACCTTAGTACTTAACTGGCTACAAATAACCTTAGTTCAATTCACAGCGGAAGCTGAAAGCTGAGCTGTAGCAGACGCCATTTTTGTAGTCACAGCGTACCTGCCATCTTTCAATGACTCAGGCATAAAGCATGACGCCATTCCAAATTTGAATAAACCATGCCCATTCTACACTGCTCCGAACATGTATTAATTTTAGTGTAGGTATCGTTCACTGTAATGTTATATTTGTTGTGCTTACACACACCCTCAAAGCAGTTAGAAACGTGTTTGATTTCAGTTAATCGTTCGTCAGTCTAAAGATTTCAGCTGATGCTAGCTTACGTCATTCTGTCCTTCTCGCACACACTCGCTGTTCGACCAGTGTCACGGTACGTCATTGGCTGAGCTGGAATCTATGTTTCTGCTCTGCAGTATTTAATTAATATATCTTTTGTCAGATCAGTAAACTACAAGTATTATACACTGGCAGAATTGTCGCGATTCCATCTTTGAGTCTATTCCATTTGTGTTTGCCTACGTTAAACTGATTTAATGCAGTTTGTAATTTTCAGCGACGAGCTCGTTAAAACTGACCCTATTCAGGTGACTTAAATTAAGATTATAAATTCATAGTAAATAATAAATACTTCATTTTATACCCATTATAAAGTAGGTGTTGAGCTCTTTCTTTTGCAACTTATCCGACGTAAATCGGTTCAGGAATCATTTATAAATCTGTCACTGAACACCTTGTAAAAAACACAGTTGTTGTCAGATTTGGCCAGATTAGTTCGATCTGCTCGCAGCACACGTGACTGTCTTTGCAGTCCGCTTAACTTGCATAAATTGGCGCAGTGAGTGATGAGTGGTCATTTTCATACCTGGTCAGTCATCTGACCAGAGCTGCTCTCTCTCTTTCTTGCTGCGTCGCGGGCAGTGTGAGTGTGTGTCGTGTGTGTTCTCACAACGGCTGACATCTCGCTATGTATCGCTGTAAGTACTAGTGTGTAGAATGTGTTGATTTGTAAATTGTATTATTCGACACAGTATTTGTGTTCATATGAGTATGTTAAGTTATTGCTTTGTTCAGTTATTGCTTTGACATGTTAGTCACAGCTGGGCTATGTTTAGAAAATCACCATGTCGTCATATGCTCGTAGCAGTATTCCATTTGATTCTTCTTAACGTCACAGTCAATGACGTCTCTGGACACTAATAGTTTGTTCCAGAATATTCTAGTTTATTTTATCACAACCGATTTCTCTGTGTGAAATTCGGGCTGCTCTCCCCACGGAGAGTGCGTCGTTACACTACAGCGCCACCATTAAAAAATTCCTGCGTGCAGTTTTATTTCTTTTTCCTATCGAAGTGGATTGTTCTACAGAATTTTTCCAGGAACAACCCTTCTGTTGCCGTGGGTTCTTTTACGTGCGCTAAGTGCATGCTGCACACGGGACCTCGGTTTATCGTCTCATCCGAATGACTAGCGTCCAGTCCACCACTCAAGGTCTAGTGGAGGGGGAGAAAATATCGGTGGCAGAGCCGTGATTCGAACCAGCGCGCTCAGATTCTCTCGCTTCCTAGGCAGACGCGTTACCTCTAGGCCATCACTCCACACGATGACGATGATTATATGGATACTTGAATACATAGCGCCTATCCTCGGTCAGTGGAAAAAGCTCCGTGCGCTTTACAAACGCGGGAGTCATTTGCACAACAGGCTGTGCCAACTTGGGTAGAACCGACCGACAGCTGCCGATGAGCGTTCATCATTCGTTTCCTGTATCACCAAATCAGGTTACAGTCACGAACACACACAGAGTCTCACAGACATGTAACGTTAACATTTTTACGTGTATGGCCGTTTTTTTCTTTATTTACCACCGCCATTTAGACAGCCATACTCGTTTTCGGGGATGTGCATGCTGGGTATGTTGTTGTTTCCATATCCTATTAAACGCTGACATGGATTACAGGATCTTGAGCGTGCGTATTTGATCTTCTGTGTGCGTATACACACCAAGGAGGAACAGGTGTTATAAAGAAAACATGATAAATGTTGACCATTGAACGAAAAACCATAACATGACTTGCATTTTAAACGAAACAAGATAACGGGTTTGGTACTGAACGGAAAACCTAAAGATTATTTGTATGTAAAGGGAAGTGGAAAAAAAAAGAGAAGAAGATGAAGGCTGGTTATCGAACGGAAACAAATAGGATGACTTGTATATAAAAGAAAAAAAAGAACGAAGATAAAAGGCTAGGTATCGAACCGAAAACCTTAAGATTATTTTGTTTTAAACTGACGAAGAAGAAGCAGGAGGAGGAGGAGGAGGGGCAGAAGAAGAAGAAGAAGGAAGAGGAGGAGAAGACATGTAACAGCAGAGGGCGATTTCGAAACGAAAAGCATTCAGTTTATGGTACGAAAAGGGCCAGTTTTTATTTCGCTTGCTTATTAATTTTGGGGCAAACGACCTCACAGCTTTTTCATTGTCTAACCGGAATGCGGTAAAGTGTCACTGAAACGCCTCAGTGATTTAGGCCAGCCTTCAGCGGCGCTGATTATTTAATAAGACTGCGCGTGGGAAGGGTTCATTATATTAGGTCTCTTCGTTGTGTGTGCTCCTGATTACAGTTGTAATATCTGCATCCGCGGGGGGGTTACAGAATTTCACAAACAAGCTGGAGAAGTAGCATGAAAAGGGTAAAAGAAACACAAGAAAGAATATACAACATTTTCGAGAAACAACAACAACAACAAAACACACACACAAAAAAAACACACACACACCGAAAAACAAACAAACAAACAAAAACAAGAACATTAACATCAACAACAACACCAAAAAAGAAAAACAAACAACAACAACAACAATTATAAGAACAAAAAAAGAAACAACAATTGCAACAACAACAAAAAGAAAAAGAAACAACAACAATAATTACAACAACAAAAAAAGAAAAAGAAACAACAACAACAATTACAACAACAAAAAAAGAAAACAAAAAACAACAACAACAATTACAACAACAAAAAAAGAAAAAGAAACAACAACAACAACAATTACAACAACAAAAAAGAAAAAGAAACAACAACAATTACAACAACAACAACAACAAAAAAGAAAAACAAGCAACAACAACAACAACAAAAAAGAAACAACAACAACAACAAAGAAGAAAAACAAACAACAATTACAACAACAAAAAAAGAAAAAGATGTTGGTGGTGGTTTTGGTGTTGTTGTTGTTGTTGTTGGTGGTGTTGTTGTAGTTTTGTATCATTTTGTTTTTTCCCCCAGATATTTGTTTCTGGGTAAATATTATTTTAAAGTGACATCTTTAAATCAACATACAACATTCTGATTTCTTTCCAATTTAGATTGTTGACATTGGGTGTTGTTTTGACCCACTTGTTTTCTGAGTGTAAAGATTATTGCTTCACTCCTCGTATGAGATATGTGATTGGCCGGCTGGCATTTTTACTGTCTAGTCTAGCGTGCCAGAGTTATGAATGTTTTTGTCTGTGAAGTTGTACCTGCGTTACAGTTATTTTCATTATCATTATGAGTGGTCAGATTTAAGGACATGTCAACAGATAGAAATGTATGAAAATGTACACCCGCGCCTGCCATGTGCAACACGGGTAAACAGAGAACACGTGATTTTTTTTTTTTTTTTTTTTTTTTCACAGCTAAATGGGGTTTGTGAACAGATCAATCCTTTTTTCTTTTTTTTCTGTTTTGTTTTTGGTTTTTTGTTCTTTTCTGCAACACACACAAACACACACACACACACACACACACACACACACACACACACACACGCACGCACGCACGCACGCACTCACTCACTCACTCACTCACTCACTCACTCACCCACCCATGCACACACAGCCATACATGCTTCTCCCGCGCGCGCGCGCGCGCGCACACACACACACACACGCACACAAACACACACACACACACATACACACACACTGCACACACACAAATTAATATTTGCATCCAACCCTTCAGGAACGCGCGCATTTTAATAACACGTAGCAAGTGCAGTCATAGCAATACTAAAATATGTGCTCCTCCATTGCTTCACTTGGTAAACTATTCGATGTCAATAATGCCAAGATTTAAGGGGGAAGTGGGGTGTCTTGGTGTTTTGATTTTTCTTTCTTTGATGTGTGTATTCTTTGATTGAGGAGGGATGCAGTACGATTTGAAATGCAGAACAGACCTCCGGGCCGCTCATCCCTACAGGAAGTGGTTTCATTTGCTGTTCTTGAAATGTGTGATAAAAGTAATATGGTGGTGGTGGTTTTGTTGTTGTGGCTGTTTTTTTCTTTTCTCCCCCAGATATTTGTAAAACGCACACACTCACTCACCTAAGCACATCCACCCATACACAATTCCTCACTTGTTCGCACACGTGTGCGCGCGCGTCCGCGCGCACACACACACACACACACGCACGCATCCATGTGTGTGTGTGTGTGGTTTTTTTTGTGTGTTTTTTTTTTTTTTTTTTTTTTTTTTTTTGTTGTTTGTTGGTTGGTTGGTTGGTTGTTGTTTGTTTTTTTTGTTGTTGTTTTTTTCCAAAGACAGGTTGAGGTGTTTAGATGATGATGAAAAAAAAAAAGGTAAGGGGAAAAGGATTTTTTTTTTTTTTTTTTTTTTTTTTTTGTGTTAAATTGTGCATGAAGTTCCCCCCCCCACCTCGCCCCCCCCCCCCCCCCCCCCCTGAGTTTTGCCTGAAGGTCAAGGTCAGAGGCATGTCAGGATGAACAGTGAACATGTTTTGTGCCCAGCTGGATGGATAAAGGACAGTTTGATGGAACCTGTTTCGGTTCCCTGCACGCCCACACCTACACACACACACATCTTCCTTCCTCATCCCTACCCAACCCCGGTCCCCCACACACATACATACACGCAAACCTCTTTTATTTTTATTTTTTAAATTTTATTTATCTATTTATTTATATATGTACCTTTTTTGTGGTTAGCTCCTGTCCATGCTTTAAAAGAATATTGTTCAAAAAATTATGGGTTGCACTTTTTGCTCGAGAGCGAAAGTCCAGATTATCAGCCTTTTTGATTGTTTTTCTTTTTTTCTTTCAGTACTCCGTGTTATTGGTGTATTGTTGTTGTTTTTTTTGTATATGTATGTGTATTTTCTGTGGAACATTATATACGTGTAATAACCATTCTGTTCTTTGTTTATTTTTATGTTTGACTTTGAACCATTCTTTTTTTTTCTTTTTTTATGTTCGATTTTGATAAAAACAGACAGGGTTTATCAGATCATGTACAGAGGGGTAGATATGAAATCTTTAGACTATAATTAATGTCTAGTCTTTCAATAATTTCAGCTAATGTTCAGGGCCTAGGTGACTTTCAAAAAAGACGTGATGTCTTTCAGTTTCTTAGACAAAAAAATATGTCAATATATTTCTTGCAAGATACCCACTTTGTAAGTAAACAAGAGAGACAGATAAGAGCTGAATGGGGATATGAATGCTTTTTTGCATCATATACATCACAATCAAGAGGCGTAGCAATTCTGTTTAATAATAATTTTGATTTCAAAGTAAAAAATATAATTAAGGATGTTCATGGGAACTATCTGATCATATCAATTAAAACTATGGAAAGAGATATCACACTGGTAAATATTTATGGTCCGAATAGGGATAATCCTCAGTTTTATGTAGAATTAAGTAATAAGATTAAAGAACTGGAATCCGAAATAATAGTAATTGGAGGGGACTGGAATCTAGTTTTGAATCCACCATTAGATTACAGTAATTACAAACATGTTAACAATCCTAAGGCACAAACAGAAGTTATTAAATTGACAGGTGATCTAGAACTGGTAGATATATGGCGGGAAATAAACCCAGAAATACATAGATTTACATGGAGAAGATTAAATCCACTGCAGCAAGCTAGATTAGACTTTTTCTTAATATCCGAAAATTCACTAGCTAATGTAAAAGATGTAGACATTTTGTTCGGTTATAGGAGTGATCATTCTTTTATTTCAATAAAGTTTGAGTTTAGAAAAGATACTCGGTCAAGGAATTTTTGGAAATTCAACTCATCACTATTAAAAGATAAAGAATATGTAGATATGATAAATAATACAATTGAAAACATAAAAGAACAGTATGCTGCACTAGTATATAATAGATCAGAAATATGTAATATTCCCATAGAACATTTACAATTTACCATATCGGATCAGTTATTCTTAGATACCTTGATAATGGAAATAAGGAAAAAATCAATAGAGTATAGTTCCAGAAAGAAGAAAAAGGACACACAAACAGAAAAGCAACTTGAAGAAGAAATTACAAGCTTAGAAAGTAAAAGTTGTAAATCAGAGGAAGATTTACAGCAAATACAAGAGAAGAAGAATAGTTTAATTACACTAAGAAAAACTAAAATACAAGGAATATTGTTAAGAAGCAAAGCTAGATGGGCAGCGGAAGGGGAAAAGGTATCAAAATATTTTTGTAACCTTGAAAAGAGACATTATGTTAGCAAACAAATGTTTAAACTAGTATCTAAGAATGGTAGAAATTTAGATAAGATAGAAGATATGCTGCAAGAAACGAAAGAGTATTACAACAAATTGTATGAGGAGCAGGAAGTAAAAGACATTAAGTTAGAAAAGTACGTTAATAATTCGCCTAAACTAACAGAGACAGAAGCCAACTCGATAGAAGGTAAATTAACTTTGAAAGAGGCATCACTAGCACTAAAAAATATGAAAAATGGTAAAAGCCCAGGAACAGATGGAATGACAGTTGATTTCTTCAAATTTTTCTGGAAACAGATAGGTGGTATTGTTGTACGATCTCTAAATGAAGGGTTTGAGAAAAAAGAGATGTCCATTACACAGAGAGAAGGTATCATAATTTGCCTACCAAAAGGAGATAAACCCAGAGAATATCTTAAAAACTGGCGTCCAATATCACTGTTAAACGTAACTTATAAAATTGGCTCTACCTGCATCGCAAATAGAATGAAAACAGTCCTGGATAAACTTATTAATGAAGATCAAACGGGTTTTGTATCTGGCAGATATATAGGAGACAATCTAAGGCTTATTTATGATATAATCTATTACTTGAAGGAAAAAAATCTACCAGGACTATTAGTTTCAATAGACTTTGAAAAGGCTTTTGATTCAGTTAGTTGGAAATATATGCATAAAGTTTTAAAACATTTGGGTTTTGGTGAGGATATTCGTAGATGGGTAAAAGCGTTCTACACCAATATGAAATCCTCAATAGTAGTTAATGGTAAAGTATCTACAAGTATACAGATTGAACGAGGCTGTAGACAGGGAGACCCACTCTCGCCATATTTGTTTATTTTGTGCGCAGAGATAATGGCTTGTAAAATTCGTCAAAATACAAACATAAAAGGTATTAAGATATCAGAGGTAGAATTTAAGATTAGCCAGTTTGCTGATGATACGTCTTATTTTTTAGAGGGTGACAAAAAATCATATGGAGAACTGTTCAAAGAACTAGAAGATTTTGAAACAGTCTCAGGACTCAAATTAAATCACGAAAAAACATGCAATGTATGGCTGGGAAATAAGCGTAATTGTGATAAAGTTTATTTATCAAATTTGAAAATGAATTGGAATCCACCACAGTTTAAAATCCTTGGGCTCTGGTTTACTAATGATTTAAGTAATATAATAGATTTAAATATAACTGATAAGTTCAATGAAACAAAAAAACTGTTTAACGTGTGGATAAAAAGACCAATTACACCTCTAGGAAGAGTAGCTGTCCTTAAGTCGATTATCTTGTCAAAATTAATTTACTTATTGATTATGCTTCCAAATCCACCAGATAACAGTATTCAAGAATTGCAAAAAATGTGTTTTAATTTTGTATGGGATAAAAAGAAGGACAAAGTTAAAAGATCAGTGGCAGTGCACAGTGTACAAAACGGAGGTATAAATATTCCACATATTCTATCATTTATAAAAGCTTTAAAACTCACATGGTTGAAAAAATGCTACAATATGTCGTATCGTCCAAAATGGAAAATTATATTATCAAAAGAATGTCCAGAAGTTGAAATGTTACAAGAATATGGCCCAGTAGTTCTTACAGTTGGAAGACGTATAATAAACCCCTTTTGGAAAGATGTGTTTCGTAGCTACACAGAATTTTATGACAAAACTGATATACATGTTGAGCAAGATATCCTGATGGAACCTTTGTTTTTCAATAACAAATTTAAGATTGATGGTAAAGTCTTGTATTTTGAAGACTGGGTCAGAAAAGATGTTTATTATGTGAGAGACATTGTGAAAGGGAATGGACATTTTTTCAATATTCAAGAAATCCAAGATAAAATTGAAAATCGAGTCCCAATGTTAGAATTCTTTGGTTGTGTTAATTCAGTTAAAAGTTTTTTAAGAGAAAAAAACATAACATTTGAAAACAATGATCACAATGGAACCAGCTTTAATAAAGCATACACTGCACTGATAAAGGCCCCAAGAGGAACGAAATGTTTCTACGAAATAATAATTGGAAAACCAGAAAAGCCAAATGCCTGTAAAAATTGGGACTTGATTTTTGAAAACAAGCTTGATTGGAAAAACATCTTTTTCAATACAAAAAAAATCCATGAAATAAGGTTGAAATGGTTTCAGATTAAAATTAATTACCATATTCTTGTGACAAATTCGGTTTTGATGAAGATGGGAATACTCCCACATAACATGTGTAATTTTTGTAAGGATGAAAGAGATACAATTCTGCGTTATTTATGGGAATGTAACCATGTACAACATTTTTGGAAGGAGTTTGTGAGATATTTAAAAGAAAAGTGTTTACATTGTGATAGACTTAACCTGAATGACACACTGGTGCTTTTTGGACATAACAAAATGAAAACTGATGAATGTTTCTCTTATATCTTATTGACAGCTAAATTCTATATATACAAATGTAGAATCAACAAAGTAAAACCAACATTACAAATGTTCAAAAAGGACCTCAAACAGGCATATGAAAT
>NC_134881.1:34570909-34573409 GCF_041734735.1 Babylonia areolata | reverse complement strand
TACTTGGAAGCGAAGAGACAAATCAGTGACGATTACCAAGAAAGTCCCCCCCCCCTCCCCAATCCCCCTTCCCACGCCCCCTCGTTTTCATAATGACAGAAGAATTGTTTACCTGCACGTTTTTTTTCCTTTATAAACTATTTTGAACCCCCAGGAGGTAAAGTACAAAGATATTGATTAAAATGGGGAAGAATGGTGGAGAAAAACACCGGCCATAATCATCAACAAACTGTTTGTCTGTCTGTCAGTCTGCCTGTCCATCAGTCTGTCTGCCCGTCTGACTGTCGCTCTCTCTCTCTCTCTCTCTCTCTCTCACTCACTCCCTCCCTCCTTCCCCCCCCTCTCTCTCTCTCACGGAGAAATAGAGAGCAATGATAGGTATAAATGATTCTGTTCATTTTTTTTTTTTTCAAACGGAGAAATATATCAAGATCGTAACAAACAAGTGGCATAGAATCTGTTTTGCGAGGCTCAGATTGAGAGCACTTGGACTGAATGCCAACAGAAGATGTTTCGTTTCAGACGAAGCAACATCCTCTTGTCCAATGCGTGGCGAAAGCCCAGAAGATGAAAACCATTTCATATTTAACTGCAAAAGATACGAAGAATTGCGAAAAAGCTGTACCCTTTTC
Source organism: Babylonia areolata (assembly GCF_041734735.1). Classification (NCBI taxonomy): domain Eukaryota; kingdom Metazoa; phylum Mollusca; class Gastropoda; order Neogastropoda; family Buccinidae; genus Babylonia; species Babylonia areolata. Next base: position 34,572,777 of record NC_134881.1, on the reverse strand, counting down.
AATACAGCTCCAGCGCAGAGAAAAGATTTGTTCGGCATATTGATGACAGAAAATGAAGATTCGATACTCTCACAAGAAAAATATGTATACGAGGCAGTAAATAAAACGTCTGTCGGTCCAAATACTGATTGATTAATTATAAACTTAATATGGGTTCTATGATGGGGAAAAAAGGCATAGACAAAAGGAAGGGTTACATTTGGATTTCGACAATGTATTTTTCTGATGTGTTATATGTTTTATATGTACATTGTTATGTGTTCGTATTGATATGATGTGTGTCGATGTCACATGCTTAGATAATTATTATTCGGATTATAATGTGTACTTTGTTTCCTGTGTACTGTTCAAACCTTGGAGACGAACGACTGGGGGGAAAAAGGCACTGTACCCGCCTGCCACATGGACATTTTAAGCAAATGACAAAGTACCAAAGTGCCGCTTATCCCTTAGTAGTTTAGTTTACTTTGATTATGGTTTTCTTTTCTGTTCCATTTTATTTGTTTTGCACCATTTTGTTCTGATTTGTACCTACTATGTCACTAGAGCTTTACAGCTAATGACATTAAACATTTCAGTGCTCAGTGTTCAGTATGCTCTCGCACACAAACACACACACACACACACACGCAAACACACTCCCTCTCTCTCTCTCTCTCTCTCTCTGTTTTACGCAGAAATCTTTCTCTGTAATCTAAATTGCATTTTTCGTACAATCACACGAATGCTCGACGGAAGCAAAAATTTCCAGGGAACATCTGCAAGCACCTGCTGGCAAATTAATGACGTAGTTACGGACTCTTCCACAGTTCCGGTCGTCGGCAGGTCCCTCATGATGGACATTTTGACCGGATGGCGTGAACAGAGAAGCTGATGCTCCAGTCCCTGCGGCAAATTAAGCAAGGGGCAAAATGACTTCCTTATTGTCAACGGAAAAATCGACATCCGGTGCCCCAAACACGAGTGATATTAAGCGTGAATTCTGTTCGGATGGTTGGTAGGCGAGATGTATTCCCCAATCCACAGGGTCTTTATCTGCTAAATAAGGTCGACCGCTGAAAGATCTTCCAATAAGTAATTCCATAATATCACTTGTGAATCTAGCACTGTGCCTTACCTTATCTACTATTTCTACCGCTAATTTATTTGTAAATAATGAAAACAAAATAGGACTACAAACATTTCTTTGTTTAACTCCTCTAGTACAACATATATAACTCGTAAGCTTATCACCACATCTAACTCTTGTTTTAACAACACTATGCATACTCCCGATGCAATTAAAGAGTTTTTCACTTACTCTATTTTTAATCAGAAGTGTATATAACATATATGAATATAATGATCTTTATGGGTGCTGTCTGCACCTGGTGCAGGTGTCTTGTAAACTTTTCTATTTCTGTGCGTGAGCGTAATTCAAGCGAGAAAACAAAAAGCGAACCAAAATAAACGAAAAGAAAAGATATAGTTCTACGTCTAAAGGAAAACTGAAATGCGAACAAGGTAAATGAGGGAAAGTATAGATTCCGCTTTAAATGGCAGCTTTAAATGACACTTATGCGTGCTGGTCGAATGACGTCATCTTGAAAGAAGAGAGGCAGGACCTTCAAGACTCATGTCTGATATACTCACTTGACGCAACAAAGGACTTCATAAAAAGAAACCCGACTCTGCAGAGCAGATTGTTCGACAAAAAGAGTTCTCTTAAAATATCCTTTGGCTTCCAATTATTTAAATTAAAAAGAAAAAGAAAAAAAAGACCTTGGTGTGTGTGTGTGTGGGGGGGGGGGGGGGGGGGGGAGGGTCTTCTCCATCCTTATCTTCCTCCAGACCTTTGCAATCCTCATTCGATACGAAAGTCTGAGTAA
>NC_134881.1:34553409-34568409 GCF_041734735.1 Babylonia areolata | reverse complement strand
TGGTGTTGGTGTTGGTGGTAGATTTGTTGGTGTTGTGATGTTGTTGTTGTTGTCGTTGTTGGTGGTGGTGGTACTAGATTTGTTGTTGTTGGCGATGTTGTTGTTGTTTGTGGTGTTGGTGTTGGTGGTAGATTTGTTGGTGTTGTGATGTTGTTGTTGTTGTCATTGGTGGTGGTGGTGGTATTAGATTTGTTGTTGTTGGCGATGTTGTCGTTGTTGTTGGTGGTGGTGGTAGATTTGTTGTTGTTGTCGATGTTGTTGTTGTTGTTGTTGTTGTTGGTGGTGGTGTTAGATTTGTTGTTGTTGGCGATGTTGTTGTTGTTGGCGATGTTGTTGGTGGTGGTGGTGATGGTGTTACATTTGTTGTTATTGGCGATGTTGTTGATGGTGGTGGTGTTAGATTTGTTGTAGTTGTTGTTGTTGTTTATCTTGTTCTTTTTCTACTACTTCTACCGCTGCTAACTGTTTCTGTGTACTGTCCAAACCTTGGAGAAGAACGACTGAAGACATCCCCCCACCCACCCCCTTTAAGCTAATGACGAAGTGCCAAAGTGTCGCTAATCTCTCTTCAATTCATTTTGTTTCAATTCTGTTTTTTTTTACTTTCTGTTCCATTTTATCTGTTATACACCATTCTGTTCTGATTAGTACCGACTGTATTATGTCCCTAGAGCTTTACAGCTAATGACATTAATCAAACATTTCAGCGTTCAGTGTACTACCGCTTCTACTGCTACTACTACTACTACTACTACTACTGCTACTACTAGTAGTTCTTCCCCTTCTCCTTAACCTCACCCCCCTTCAACTCTTTCCCCTCCTCCTCCTCTTACTTGTTACTTTTTCTTCTTATCATTGTAAATGTTTTCTCCTCAGAAAGAAGAATGCATGCTCCAGCTTTTTCTTCACCGTTTTTTTTTTTTTTTTTTTTTTTTTTTTTAAAGGCCATGACAGTCACTTTCATTATGTATTCCACGAACATCAGTGGACGGCCTTCATGTCCTGGTAATATATGCAAGCATAAACCACGCGGCGAGTGAATAATATCTCATCCACCACCTGAATCAGACATTATGCAAAGGGGAGCAAAGAATCATACAGATAGTATAAAAGTATATTGCCCATTATCATACAAGGAAAAAAGCAGTATACTAGAAAGAGACTTTTATAGGTGCTTGAATTCAAGTCTAGAACCTCGTCAGTTGACTCTCTCAGACTTTGGTCCGTTTCGCAGACCAGTTCTGAGTTTAGCTCTTAGACTATTATCAAATTCATTACGGACCAAGTATTGTTTTAATGTCAACTTTAGTAACCTGACAATTAAGCATATATTTTTTTACTGTAGCTTGATGAAACCTTATGTACACGAAAGTGTGTCTTCACAAGTAACTGAGAACGTTGATGTTTTTTACCTTTTGCATTCATTATCAGTTGTTTCGCTTGTTAGTTTAACGACTTCTCTTTTACGAAGTCCTTTAAGTAATTTCCTGTAAAAAATATTTAGAATTTGTTCTCAAATTTCACCCTCATTTCATCCTCATTTGCCCAGTTTTCCCCAACCCTCCATTCATTCACATCTCCCACCCCTTCTAACCGATAATACTCAAATGTATTCATAAATACTTTAACAAAACGTCTTCAATCACCGATATGTGTGGCGGGACATTAAACAAATTTCCTCCTCCTACATTATGCGGTCATTATTCAGATCGTGTTGCTTGGTGGTCAATGAATTATGACCGAACGTGGGTCTCACCAGTCGCGACTGTCGTGACAACCTGGATGGTCATTTTGCATTTAGGCGAGACATAAAAAACCACCATCGTCGACCGTTTACTTTTCGTCGACTTAATTAAGTCGGTGTGACTTGAAAGCAATCAAAAACAGTTGGTTTTTTTTCACGAAAAATATAAAATTCCTACAGACACGCAAAATTGTCCAATTCGAAATTAACACACACACACACACAGACACACATACACACACACACACACACACACACACACACACACAAACACACACACACACACACACACACACACACACACACAGAGCCCAAGAGAGACAATGCCTTCAAGACTCACTTGTGATAAGTGGACAAACATGACTATATTTCACGATAAACATACACAAACGAATGCTAGATTTATCAAGAAACTGGGCTGAGTGGGGTGGTGTTGGGGGCTTGGGGGAATACGGAAAGAAAGAGACCTGAAAGAAAAATGAGTGGATATTGAACGCAGTAAAAGGCAGTGAAAAAAATGTGAAACAAACAAAATTCTAGAAAGTTAAGAACAACGATAGGGGAGTTGAGGATTATAGTTGAAAATGTGTTCTGTCGTAAATATTATGAACTGTCGGGAAAGAAAAAAAAAAAAGGTTGCAAAAGTGGGGAGTAAATCCCAGTAAAATTCAGCTCGGAAGCAAAATGACTTTCCACATTGGTCCAAATAAATATCTAAGCTTAATTAAGGTTTCACGCACACACACACGCGCGTGCGCGTACACACACACACACTCACACACGCAGCACGTACACACACACACACACACAGACTTGGGCGAATGTGGACTGCGTAAGACCTTCATAAACCATTGTATTTGGGAAATGTGTGCGTCAATGCGTAAATGTAAATGTAGCTCCCGTACTGAGCCCCCCCCCCCCCCCCCCCTCCCCCCCCCCCCCCCCCCAAAAAAAAAAAGAAAAAAGAAAAAAAAAAGCTCCCATACTGAGCAGAAAAAAGAAAAAAAAAGGCTCCTATCAGAACCCCCAAAATACTGTAAAAACGACTGCTATTAATCAGTGTGTCAGTACTTCGCATGAAAGTGCGAAGTTTTGTAGATTTGAAAGAAACTGTGTCAGTAACTTTTTTTTGTGTGAAAACATCTCAAACATGTATTTTTTTTGCCTTTCCCAGAGGTGCAATGTCATTATAATTAGAATATGTGGAAAGAACTGATCTTTCTGGGGGAGGGGGGTGGGGGTCTAATGCACGCACGCACGCATGCACACACACACGCACACACAAACGAAACACCGGTTTTTACACACACACACACACACACACACACACACACACACACATATATATATATATATATATATATATATATATATATATATATATATATAATCATATGAATCTACACTAATCTACCTTGAAGGTTAGACTTTCAGGCTATGCGACAAAATCAATCTTGGACCCACACCTATGTTTTGTTTGTTGTCGGTCACACAAGGGACATCGTCACCTCAGCAAAGGCATTTGCCTGGGGGACTGAACCTCAGGACCCGTACATACATCCTTCACGCGGAAGCAATGAAGCTGACAGAATAATAATAATAATAATAATAAGAAGAAGAAGAAGAACTGGACATTTATCAGCGCTTTCCTCATTGCACAAAGCGCTTTACAATCCACACACACACACACACACACACACACACACACACATACGAAACACACCCAGCCCTCAACTGACAATCATGCACAATAAACATATATATGCGCATACGAACTCGTACATACAATACATACATATACAAACATACATACATTCGACGACCACGCAATATAGCGTTACAAATATACCTACACAATCAACTAACTACTTTGATGATTGAGAGGGGGTCGAGAAGAAAAGCTGCTGGAAGAGGGAAGTCTTGTGAGATTTAAAGGAAGGCAGTGAGGGGCTGTGACGGACGTGGTAAGGCAAAGAGTTCCATTTTGTTGAACAGCAGATGATGAGAAGACTCGACTATCCGTGCAAAAGGGTACACGGGGTGTCACCGGACATACATTGTAAGGATGTGCCCATGCAGGGGCTCAAGTGGGAAGAATAAGAGTCGTCTATTCTTCGTTGAGAGAGATTTTATGTCCTTTATTGATGAGAATGCTGCGCTGCCAGTACCTTCTTTCGCTCGTTCTGTGTATGTCTGTATTTTCTTTGTCCATTTATGGTATGTGTCTGATAAAAGAGAGAGAGAGAGGGGGGGGAGAGAAAGAGAGAGGGAGAGAGAGAGAGGGGGGGGAGAGAGAGAGGGAGAAAAAGAGAGAGGAAGAGAAGAGAGAGGGAGAAAGAGAAGAGAGAGAGAGGGGAGAGAGGGAGGGAGAAAGATAAGAGAGAGAGAAAGAAAGAGAGAAGTAAGAGAAAGAGAGAGAGAGAGAGGAAAGACTGCTGGGGGGGGGGGGGGAGAGAGGGAGAGAGAGAGAGGGAGAGAAATGGGGGAAGAGAGTGAGAGAGAGGGAGAGAGAGAGAAGGGAAGAGAGAGAGTGAGGGAGACGGGGAGAGAGGGAGAGAGAGAGGGGGGAGAGGAAGAGAGAGGGGGGAGGGAGAGACAGAGGGAGAGAAAGAGAGAGAGAGAGGGAGAAAGAGAGAGCAGGAGAGAGAGAGAGAGGGAGGGAGAGAGAGAGAGAGAGAAAGAGAGCAGGAGAGAGAGAGAGAGAGAGAGGGAGGGAAAGAGAGAGAGTGAGAGAGAGAGAGAGAGAGGGAGAGAACGAATATGTATATGAATATGATTACGAATACGAATGCTTATTCAACATATGCCATTGCCCAACTTGAAAGGGTGTGTACAGACATTTTCTGTCCTGACATCATTATTTTGCTTTCGAAGAAAAAAAAAAACATTTCAGCGCAATTTCTCCCATTCTAACGCGTTCTACAGTAAAGACACCCGTTTCGGAGTTGTCTATTCTTTGTTGAGAGAGATTTAATGTCCTTTGTTGATGAAAATTCTACGCTGCCACCACCTTCATTCGCTCGTTCTGTGTAGGTCTGTCTGTATTTTCTTCGTCCATTTATGGTATGTGTCTGATAAAAGAGAGAGAGAGGGGGGAGAGGGAAAGAGAGAGGGGGGAGACAGAGAGAGAGGGGGGAGTGAGAGAGAGAGGGAGGGAGAGAGAGGGGAGAGGGAGTTATAGAGGTAGAGGGAGAGAGAGAGGGGGAGAGAGAGAAAGAGAGAGGGAGAGAGAGGAGAGAGAGAGTGAGAGTGAGTGAGAGAAGGAGAGTGAGAGAGGGAGAGAGAGGGAGAGGGAGAGGAAGGGGGAGGGAGAGAAAAAGAGAGAGAGAGAGGGAGAGAGACAGAGAGAGAGAGACAGACAGAGAGAGAGAGAGAGAAAACGAATAAGATTATGAATATGAATACGAATACGAATGCTTATTCAACAAATGCCATTGCCCAACTTGAAAGGGTGTGTACAGACATTTTCTGTCCTGACATCATTATTTTGCTTTCGAAGAAAAAAGCATCCCCCCCCCTCCCTCCCGCACCCCCCTCCCCCTCCCCCTCCCTGCTGGTATGCAGTCCTTGAAACAAAAACATCGGATTTCTCTTTACAGTGGACACGGACTTCAGACACAACAACAACAACAACAAAACACCAGACAGGAATGTGACCTTGCTGACGTCAAACTAACTTGACTGGAGGAAATACCATTCATATTGTTTTGTACAATAACACTGACATTCCTACAGGTAGGCTACTGCGCTGTACACACACACACACGCACACACACACACACAGACATGCCTTACGGACACACACACACACACACACCTTCACGAAAAACACAAGTCGACACAAGTAAGTAATGACATCAGTCATCAGTCACAGATGACAATGAATCTTTCAGACAACACATTCCACTCAAAGCCTTTAACGTCACAGTTCCGTGAGAACAAGAAAACGAAAACTGACGTTTGAAGAGGTGCGTAAAAAGAGTAGTTTATATAGTTCTGAAGCACAGAGAGAGAGAGAGAGAGAGATACGTAAAAGAGTTGTTTACATAGTTCTGAAGCAGAGAGAGAGAGAGATACGTAAAAGAGTTGTTTACATAGTTCTGAAGCAAAGAGAGATTCAAGATTCAAGATTCAAAAACTTTATTACTCAAGGATAAAGATTTTAGGCATTGCCTAGTCTTCCAATCTGTCCTTGTGACAGAGAGAGAGAGAGAGAGTGAAAGAGAGAGTGTGTGTTCGTTCTTTAGTTTAGCGTCTTTTCACTATCAATGATATTAGACGATCAAAAAAAAGAAAAAAAGAAAAAAAAAAGGAAAGTGTGGGAGGAGGGAGGGGGGCGGGCACGGGGGAGGGGAGAGGGAAGAGGAAAACAGAAAAAGTAGAAAACTACCCCAAAAATGCAATACTAACATGCAATTACATTTAACAGTAACAATTCAATAATGATAATCAGAAACCATTAACACAATTCTGAACTACATTAAAGGATTGTAGAAATAGGGCTATGAACTAATCCCTGTGAAAGTTCGACCATTAGAACCTCGTCAGAAATAACTTTCCAAAAATCATCTGCAGAATAGTTATTCTCTTTGAAATACTTGGGCAAGAAGGTACGTAACAGCTGACAGTGAAACAAACAATGATGCAAGCTGAACTGCTTACCACAGATGCATGTAACATAATTACTGTACTTTGTCTTCAGCGCATCAAGTTTTATACGGAAGAAAGTGGAGGTTTGTGAGTGTGTGTGTATGTGTGTGTGTGTGTGTGTGTGTGTGTGTGTGTGTATGTGCGTATGTTTGTGTGCACGTACGTACGTGTATTTGTGCGTTGGTTGGTCATTTAAGATCTGTTCACTTAAGTGATTTCAGACGAACAAAATGCGTGTGCAACGTATACTCGAACTGTGTAAATAATTACGAATGTGACGAGAAATAGAAATCTAGAATGCACATGAAAATTTGAGGGATGGAAACAAACTAAGGATCTAATCGAATCGAATTTATCAACCATGAAATCAACAAACAAAACAGATAAGAGTAAAAAAAAAAAAAAACAAAAAAAACCACCTTACAGGTAATAAGCTACCGGACATTGAACAGATTAACGAAGAAAAAATTCGCGCACGCGCGCGTGCCAACGTTCAAATACCAGTTATGAGATGTGTCATATTGTTTGTATATGAATCTGTTCAGTGGGCTCGTGTGTGTGCACGCATCTGCGCGCGGTCATGTGGCAAAGGAGAGAGAAAAAAATCGATAGAGTTTTGTCTATTGCTGGTGAAAAGTTGTGTCTATTGACGAGGAAACATGACTATGTGTATTTGTTTTCCGGTTTGCTCGTTCGGCTGTTGTTGTTATCATTATCACTCTTATTGTTTGTTTGTTACATCACTCTATGTGTATGATGTTCGTAAAAGATACACGTGTGTAATGTTTCAGTGTTCCACACATGCGTAGGCCTACATGAAATGAACAGCTTACCTTGCAGTGGTGGTGGGTGTTGTTGATGGTGTGTGTGTGTGTGTGTGTGTGTGTGCTCGTGCGCGCGCGCGGGCTTCAGCCTTCACTTTCGTGTGACCATCTCAGGTCAAAGCGGGTGACCCTGTCCATTCTGTGTGGGCAACTACCATCATGGCTGCCAGCGTGTCACCAGACGTCTTGTCGAAAAATTATAAAACAAGGATCGGATCGCGGAAAAAGCTTGGGGCAGGAAGGATCAGTTGAAGGAAAACAAGCTTGTGTGAAACAGCAGCGTAGGCGTGGTTTTAATTTAATTTAATTTATTTATTTATTTTTTCCTTTTTTTTTTCCTCAACCCGTGAAATCATAGTCTGTTTCAGAGAGTGAAACAAACACACAAATAAACGTGAAGGTGGGTGATGTTTGAACTCTCTCTTACTTGACTTTTCGTTTCTGTTCACCCAGACTGAAGGTTGAAAGATCTTTGTTTTGTAATTAAGCATGTGAGCGATTGTTGAAGAAGAAGAAGAAGAAGAGGAGGAGGAAGAGGAAGAGAGGGAGGAGGAGGAAGAAGAAGAAGAAGAAGTGTTCGTAGTAGAGGGTCAGGTGGTGGGAGGGATGATGATAGAAAGGGGGTGGGGGAGCAGGTTCAGGAAAAAGGGGATGGTGAAAACGGTGAGTGTGGGACACTGAGGAAGAGGCGCACTTCACCATAAGTCCACACTCAGTTTTGTAACGCCCACGGACGCAATAGCCGAGTGGTTAATAAAACGCTGGACTTTCAACCTAGAGTCACGGGTTCGAATCTCGATAACAGTGCCTGGTGGGCAAAGTCTGGAGATTTTTCCGATCTCCCAGGTTAACATATGTGCAGACCTGCGTGTGCCTGAACCCCCTTCGTGTGTATACGGCAAGCAGAACATCAAATACGCACGTCAAAGATCGTGTGATCCATGTCAGCGTTCGGTGGGTTATGGAAACAAAGAACATATCCTGCATGCACACCCCCGAAAACGCAGTATGGCTGCCTACATGGCGGGATAAAAACGGCCATATACGTAAAAGCCCACTCGTGTACATACGAGTGAACGTGGGAGTTGCAGCCCACGAACGAAGAAGAAGAAGAAGTTCCTCTTACGTTTTCCGTCATTCAACGCCTTCGCGGGATCATATTATTCTTGAACATGTCGACTTTTGTTTGTTTGTTTGTTTGTTTGTTTTGTAAACACAACAGTCTTAAAATACGCAGTATCTGCCGAAGCGAAAATATCGTAACCTGACTTTCCATACCTACCTCTTTTTCCTTTTTTTTCTTTTTTTTTTTTTTCTTTTTAACCCTGGTCATCGATTCACACAAAGTCATGTTCCGCGCATCGAGAGGAGCGGGAATACAACTCTCTTGATGTCCATCGCCACATCACAGTGGACGCTCTTATACACTTCTCGCGAAAAACAAAAAAACAAAACGAAAAAAACACACAAAAAAACCCCCAAAACTCAAGCTCCTCTTCTTCTTCGTTCGTGGGCTACAACTCCCACGTTCACTCGTATGGAGTGATGGCCTAGAGGTAACGCGTCCGCCTCGGAAGCGAGAAAATCTGAGCGCGCTGGTTCGAATCACGGCTCGGCCGCCGATATTTTCTCCCCCTCCACTAGACCTTGAGTGGTGGTCTGGACGCTAGTCATTAGGATGAGACGATAAACCGAGGTCCCGTGTGCAGCATGCACTTAGTGTACGTAAAAGAACCCACGGCAACAAAAGGGTTGTTCCTGGCAAAATTATATAGATAAATCCACTTCGATAGGGAAAACAAATGAAACTGCACGCAGGAAAAAATGCAAAAAAAATGGTTGGCGCTGTATTATAGCGACGCGCTCTCCCTGGGGAGAGCAGCCCGAATTTCACACAGAGAAATCTGCTGTGATAAAAAGAAATACAAATACAAATATGTACACGAGTGGGGTTTTTTTGTGTATGACCATTTTTACCCCTCCATTTAGGCAGCCATACTCCGTTTATTTATTTATTTTATTTTATCTTATTTTTGGGAGGGGGGGGGGCGGTGCATGCTGGATATGTTCTTGTTTCCATACTGGAGCTTTAGCGTGCGTATTTGATCTTGTGCTTGCCGTATATACACACGAAGGGGGTTCAGGTACTAGCAGGTCTGCACATATGTTGACCTGGGAGATCGGAAAAATCTCCAAACTTTATCCACCAGGCGCCCTTATCGAGATTGAACTCGGAACCATCAGGTTGACAGGGGGTAGGGAAGGAAGCGGGCGTGGGGGGAGAAGAAGAAGAAGAATCAGAAACAAGGGATAAAGGGGGTAGGTGGTGGGGGTGAAGGTGGGGGCAAAAAAAAACAACAACAACAAAACACAGGGAAAAGATACGTGATACAGTGTTATGAAAGAACAGAAAAGAACAGAAAAAAGAAAAGTATAGGATTAAAAAAAAGAAAAAGAAAAGACAAGCTGGAGATAGAAATAACAAAAAGACAAGAAGCATATACGAGCGACAGTATGAATTTACTGTTTCATATATATATATATATATATATATATATATCTTTTCTCTTGATTTATCAAAGTGACGGTATGAAGTTTCCATTTTATTTTTTGTATATCCTATGTTTCATTGTGTGCGTGCGTGTGTGCGTGTGTGTGTGTGTGTGTGTGTGTGTGTGTGTGTGTGTGGTTTTTTGTTGTTGTTTTTGTTGTTTCTTTGTGTGTGTGTGTGTGTGTGTGTGTGTGTGTGTGTTGTTGTTGTTTCTTTGTGTTTGTGAGTGTGTGTGTGTGTGTGTGTGTGTGTTTGTGTGTGTGTGTGTGTTTGTGTGTGTGTGTGTGTGTGTGCGTGTGTGTGTGTGTGTGTGTGTGTGTGTGTGTGAAGCGTTTCGTCTTGTCTCACGTCTTGAGTCAAAGACCAAGGAGAGAGGGTGAGAAAAATCGAAGGAAAAAAAACAAAACAAAACAAAACATTACAACAGAATGATGGTAGAATGGTTCCCGCTGGTGTGAGTTTTATTGTTTGTTTTCTTTCGAGTAGGCGTAGGAGTGTGTGTGCGTGTATGTGTGTATGTGTGTGTGTGTGTGTGTGTGTGTGTGTGTGTGTGTGTGTGTGTGTGTGTGTGTGTGTGTGTGTGTGTGTAAGAGAGAGAGGGGGTTATAGCTGACACTTTCCTTTTTTTTTTTTTTTTTTTTTTTAGTCCTGATGCAAAACGTTTGGGCAATAAAGTGTGTCATGTGTGTGTGTATATGCGTGCGTGCGTGCGTGCGTGCGCGCGTGCGTGCGTGCGTTTTGCATAGTTACGTACGTACAAAGAGCACATTGCAGCCCTAGCCCAGATGTATAAACCGACAGACAAAGCGAGACCCACGCATATCATAGTTTGCTTTACCAACTACATACACTCAAGAGTTGACATTGCAGCCCCAGCAAAGACTTCATTCAGTATCGCGGAAGCTTGCCCAAGACAAAACAATACATGGTTTTGTTTTTCTTCTGGAATCCCTTGTTGGGGCACATAAGAATAGTGACATATTTCATGTAGGAAATACATAGATAAAACAGTGGAGGATCCATTCATCCATCCATCACGCAGCCGGCAATAAACCAAACAGAAGGGTAAAGAACTCGCACACCGCATATAATCTTTATGCGAAGGTCTCTCTCTCTCTCTCTCTCTCTCTCTCTCTCTCTCTCTCTCTCTCTCTCTCTCAAACATATTCCAAAGAAATATTATGAATATCCATGTTTGTTTAGATTATGTTTATTGATGGCATCTACTGATGATAATACTATTCGAAACTTTGCATGGTATCTGTATAGAGCTTTTAAGCTCAGAGACACAGTATTGTCTTAGTTTGTTTCCTTATTAAGCTGTGTAATTAATTGCATAAACACTAACAGTTATGATGACATTTACAATTTTTGTTATTGCCCCGTGTTCATGTGGGGCTATGGCCTTGAGTGAATAAATTATCTCAGTCTCAGACTCAGTCTGTGTGTGTGTGTGTGTGTGTGTGTGTGTGTGTGTGTGTCTGTGTGTCTGTGTGTGCCCCCCCAGAAGGCTCTCTCCCCAAGGGGAACAATTAAGTGTCGCTGAAGGAAAGTGAGTGAGTGATTTCCCTTTATGGATGAGAATGAACGACGGAACCTCTAGCTGGGCGTTGTACTACGTCTTCGTCCTTGTATGTCATCGTCTCGGACTGACTGACTTGTCTCCCCTTCTATCTCTCCCGCACCCTACCTCACCCCCCCCCCATGCCCCCCACCCCCCACCCCCACTCGCCCTCCCTCAACCCCCATCCCATTTTTTGTAATATGTCATAGGAGAGAGACAGAGAGACAGAGAGAAAGGGGTGAGGGAGAGAGAGAGTGTGTGTTGGAGGGGGGAAGGAGAGAGGGGGGAGGATTGAGAGAGAGAGAGAGGTGAGAGAGAGGATGGAGAGAGAGAGAGAGAGAGGGGGGGTAAGGAGAAAGAGAGAGAGAGAGGGTGGAGAGAGAGGGGGGAAGGAGAGTGAGAGAGAGAGAGAGAGGGGGGGGGGGGAGGAGGAGAGAGAGAGGGGGAGGATTGAGAGACAGACAGACAGACAGACGGAGACAGAGACAGAGAATGATTTTTTTTTTCCATTAGCACATTAGCTTACTTGCTTATGTGCCATTAGTTTGAAGAGACACACAAGCATATACAGATACAAATTATTTATTTATACCCAATAATGTGTAGGAATTACGCAGAGTAGTAAGACTGAGGGAAAACAACATCGCTCGTAATTGATGTTCAGAAAACGAGAGACAGAGAGAGACAGAGACAGAGAGAGAGAGAAATAAAGAGACAAAGAGAAACAGAGACAGAGAGAGAGAGAGAGTGAGAGAGAGAAAGAGACAAAGAGAGAGAGAGGAGAGAGAGAGAAAGAGACAAAGAGAGAGAGAGGGAGTCAAAGAGAGAGAGACAAAGAGAGAGACAAAGAGAGAGAGAGAGACAAAGAGAGAGAGAAAGAAAGAGACAAAGAGAGACAGAGACAGAGATAGAGACAAAGACAGAGACAGAGAGACAAGACAGAGAGACAGACAGACAGAGAGAGAGAATATGACAGACAGGTCACGTTCCATGAATAATTATGTGAAACAATGATGTAGTACGCGCTACATGTATTCATTCGTAAAAAAGGTGTGCGTGCGAATATTGCGGTTAAAGTATACAAGTAGGCCTTTACGTTCACGGACGCACGAGTCCACACAGACAAACACACACACACACTCACACACACACACACACACACACACACACACACACACACCCTTCCTTACCAAACCCACCACCCTCCCCACCCCCTCACATTTACATACATACTAGCGTGCAAACGCTGCAGCTACTTAATGGTCCCGTTGTTTCGAAACATTACGCAAATCGGCTAAATCGTTTGTCATTTATTTATTTATTATTTATTTATTTTTTACTGACAGTTAAAGTTGTGTTCCTTGATGACAAAACAACGCTTCCACGAGTGTTAAAAAGTTTCTTCGAAACAAGTACACAATAGTTTTCACGGATATGTTTCATTTGAACAAACCGTCTTTTGTTGATAGCCAGCGTCATCCAGAAAAAAAAACAACAACAAAAAACAAACGACGGTCGAAATAAACAGCAAAAATATAGTTTGTTTGTTGCTGTATCTCGGGTACTGGGCTGCGCGCGCGCGCGCGCGCGCCCACACACACACACACACACACACACACACACACACACACACGTGTTTTTTTCGCAAGGAGCGAACAGCGAAAACATTATGTGGTGACACCAGTCACAGAATGACAGTGATTCTGTCGGACAACATTCTCAATATGTTTTCATGGCACGCCACTGTAAAGAACAACAACAGTAACAACAGCAGCAATTGCAACAAAAGAAGAAGAAGAAGAAGAAGAAGAAGAAGAAGACCGGTGACTATTGAAGAGATCCGTAAAACATTTGTTTTAATATGAGGTGTGTGTGTGTGTGTGTGTGTGTGTGTGTGTGTGTGTGTCTGTGTGTGTGTTCAATTTCATTTTAATGTTTATCCACATTAAGCAATATTAGGGGCGGGGGGGGGGGGGGGGTTGGAGGTAGGAGTGGGGGATGTAGGGGGGAGAATGGAGGGGGGAGAAAAGAGGGAGGGGAAGGGGAAGGGGTGAAAACAATACCATTCACAGCATTAAATTAACAACAAGCTAACTAAGAGAATAACTTTCCAACTTTAAAACATATAGGTGTGAAAAAAAAGCAACAATAATCCAATTAGACAATTTTACACACACACATAAAAAGAAAAAAAAACACAGTGATAAGTCCAAGATTTCTCTCCCCCCCCCCCACACCCCCACCCCTTCCCCGTACATCCGCCCATTAAAAGGAATTATAACAACAATCCCATTGGACGATAAGACAGTGATTTGATTAAAAAAAGAAAAAAGAAAAAAAGAAGAACAATAAAAGTGAAAGAGTCCAAGATTTCTTCCATTGGGATTTCGTGTGTGTGTGTGTGTGTGTGTGTGTGTCTGTGTGTGTGTGTGTGTGTGTGTGTTGTGTTATGCGTGGTGTGTATGTTTTTTAATGTGATATCGTGGAAGGAGATGAGTTGGCAGTGTGTTATTCTATTGATTGATTGATTGATTGATTTAGTTAGTTAGTTGGCTAGTTAGTTAATTAATTAGTGTATACGGGCGAGACAAGGCAAGTTTATTTCTTGTGACCCCTGGGGTATCGATACGTTACATACATACATACATACATACATACATACATACATAAATACATACATCCATACATACATACATACATACATACATCCATCAATCCCATCCATCCATCCATGCATACATACATACTTACATACATGCATACATGCTTGCATGAATACATCACATACTTACATACATGCATACTTGCATACATACATTACATGAATGAATACATACTTACATACATACATACATGCTTGCATGCATAATACATACATACATACATTCATTGCATGCTTGAATACTTCCATACATACATACTACCATACATACTACATACTGCTACATTACATACATACATCGCGCGCCTCTTGTGCTCACAACATAGTATACAGTTTCATTTTCAGTAGCATCAAGGCATGGCATACTACATCTACAATACAACCTGCCATAACATGCATGCTTGCAGCAGCAGCGTAACCATACGCGCTTAGTCAGGCATGCTGAGAAAAAAAATACAACAACGAAAACATACATAAAAAAACATACTCATTATTATACATTACATTTTATTAACGCATTATAGTTACTTCATACGTTTTTGCTACATACGTAATACAGCAGGAATATTGGGAAAACGTTCACTATATAAATATAATAAGAAATGAAACATACCTATAACTTTTCCAAAGTTGTCTCTAAACATATGCATGCACATACAATCATATGAAAGCAGAGTGTCTACATATTTCTTACTGAGAATCATACATGTAATTACTGTATTCAAACTTAAAACACAGAAAAAATGATACAGAAAAGTATAATCAGATACAGTTAGGATTACAAACATACAAAAAAAAAATACAGACACATACATACGCAAAAGCCAAAAACAACAACAACAACAACATTTCAACATAATGATTCTTACATCCATATTATGGGGGCGTAGGGTGGGCATGAGGGGCTGAAGTAGGGCAACAGAGAATAGATGAACAGCAAAGACTGCAACATACACACATACAGATGAAACATAACTTTTGTCTGTCATTTAATCCTGGATTTAA
>NC_134881.1:34533409-34538409 GCF_041734735.1 Babylonia areolata | reverse complement strand
TCGTTTGTCAGTCTATATCCTCGCCCCGACCTCTCCCACCACCATGCTCTTTCCCCCTCTTTCCTCTACGATTGGCTTTGATGTATTTCTCTTTTCCGTTTACCTCCAACTTCCAGGTTAGTTGGCTTCCCTCAGTTTTGAATTTCCCCCACACTTAGTTTAGAAAAAAGAAGAAGAAAGAAACCGAAACGTATAGAGAGTGAAAGAAAGGATGGAAGAAGAAAGAGAAAAAACAGTAAGAACGTAAAGAGAGGTAGCTTCCTTCCTCGTACCACTCTAACCTCTTTTTTTTTTTCCAGCGTGCTTCGGTTTCATGAATTAACTCTCTCAATACGAACGGCGAAAGAAAAGACGTTAACAGCGTTTCACCCCAGTTACCACCATCAAAATATTGCAAGTGGAAGGCTCTCATACTGAAGAGGTGAATGTTGACAAAGAATACCACAATTCTGACGACGGAAGCTAAAGGTTGGGTCATTGAGACACCCACTGGACACCCGAGGGGTCTGTGTAGAGGAGAAGAGAGGACTGGCCGTACTGAGTGAGTTAAGAGACTCATCATGCATACACATCATTTGTGTTCTTATCTCCTATGAATATTCATATAATGATCTGTTCTCATTTCCTTGATTGAATTTTACGAGAACCTTTCACAAACTTTGACGAGATTTAGCATTGGTAGAGCTTATGCCTCTTATTCCAACTCTGAACAGTTATGTATTCATCGTGAATATCACTGGTGGTGGTGGTGGTGGTGGTGGTTTTTTAAATTTCCCGACAGTGTAAGAAATCTTTTAAGAAAAATTCTGTATTAAGATCCAGACAGGATTAGCTATCAGCAAATATATTGATTTATTTATATGCTTATATATTTTTTTCTTTATTTCTTGTATTAAGATCCAGACAGGATTAGCTATCAGCAAATTAATTTTATCTGTTCATTCATTTCTTTATATATTGTTTCTCAAGTTCTTTCTTGTATTAAGATCCAGACAGGATTAGCTATCAGCAAATCTGTTTATTCATTTCTTTCTTTGTATATACTGTTTCTTCCCTTCTTTCTTTCTTCCTTTCTTTCCATTTTTTTTCCTTCTTTCTTCCTTTCTTTCTTTCGTTCTTTACTTATTTGCTTATAATGTCCCGTCTTTCAGCAAAGGTTCATCGATGTCTATCGATGTTTTCTCGAGGTTTTACACCAGCTGTCAACTTTTCATCCCTATCTCTCCCTTTTTACATACGTAGAAGAGTTTGTCCTTGGTTCACATCTATGATTTCCACGACGTTTGAGGGAGGAAAAATCTGTCCACGTCGTGTTGCAATCCGGTTGAGAGACAAGAGCAAAGCATATCGAAGACATTAACGTCCCGGGCAGCCATGATGCGATACGTCTAAACTGCGAGATGAACATCAGAGAAAAAAGAAGAAAAAAAAAAAAAAAAAAAACCCACAGGAGTATCAAATCATAATGTGACAGTGACATTCTCAGTTATCATAAATCTTCTCTTGTTATTGTTGACCGCAGATGTCCATCCAAGTCAAACACAAAGAGTATCAAATCATAACGTTGCAAGGACATTCTCATTCTCCAACACATAAATCGCCGTCCTTATATTTCTATTTCTTCTTTTTTAAAAATGTGGTTTCCGCCATGGCACGTGCAGATACCCTCCCCGCCCCCCCCCCCCCCCCCCCCCCCCATCCCCACCCCAACCCCCCTATCGGCAAAACAATGATATTAGATAAAGAAAAAACAAATGAAAATACAATGAAAATAAAAAAAGCTGTTGAAGATAACACAGTGTTTTTTGACGCGACTGCCGGCCCAACGTCGCTGTGGACAAAATAAGGTCCGTCCTTCTTATTGACCGTGCGGTGTGTGTGTTTGTGTGTGTGTGTGTGTGTGTGTGTGTGTGCGTGTGCGTGTGTGTATTCATTTTGTGCGTGCCTGCATGCGTTGTTGTTGTTGTTGTTGTTGTTGTTGTTGTTGTTGTTGTTGTTCTTCTTCTTCTTCTTCTTCTTCTTCTTCTTCTTCTTCTTCTTCTTCTCTCTCTCTCTCTCTCTCTCTCTCTCTCTCTCTCTCTCTCTCTCTCTCTCTCTCTCTCTGTCACCCCCTCTTCTCTCTCCTTACCTCTCTCTGTCTTCCTGTCTCTGTCTCTCTTTCTCCTTCTCTCCTCTCTCTCTCTCTCTCTCTCTGGCAGTCTTGTTTGAACCGCAAATTATATGTTGCTTTTGTCGATTTCGAAAAAGCCTTTGATCCACCAATAGAAGAATAATGTGACCTGTTTAAATGAAAAGTAGTATTCATGGAAAACTGTATAATTGCATTATGAGTATGTATGACTGTGTAAAGGCAAGGGTGCGACGTGGTGCTGCTGTAACCGAATATATCAACCGTACATCTGGTGTCAAACAAGGCAATATTTGTAGTCCAATTTTATTTTCTTTATTTATAAATGAGTTGACAGTAGAAGTTATAAATTCTGGAAGAGACGTTTCTATATTCACAAACGATGTTTTGGATATTTTTCATTCTTCTTTCAGCGGATGATGTTGTGTTGATATCAGAAACATTAATAAGGGTTGCAAAATCAATTAAATAGAATGTGTCGAGCAGCTACTTCTCTTCAATTAAATGTGAATTTGGATAAAAAGTAACATAATTGTATTTAGAAAGGAAGGTTACTTATCTGTAAGGAAAAGATGGACATATAATGGAATTTCAATGCCCATAGTATACAAGTATCTAGGTGTGCATTTCTCTACACGTTTAAGTTTTACTTTTGCATGTAAAAATCTCGCGAGCAAAGCAGAAAAACGCGCTGTTATGTGTTATGAAGAACTTATCATCATTGCAAAATGAATCCTTGAAATTGTTCTTAAAAAAATTTTTATGCGCAAATACAGCCTGTAATGCATTACGGATCAAAGTTATGGGGTCTTGATGTTGCCGCTGTGCATTGTGAGAAAATTCATGTATTTGCTTTGAAAAAAATTCTTGGGAGTCTCGCTGCAAACGCCTAATGATCTTGTCTATGGTGAGACTGATAGGTATCCGATGTCATTATTGTCTGCTGTTAGATGCATACAGTACTGGTTGAAATTAACACAGATGGATGAACACGGATTACCTTATAGGGCTTACAAAATGTTGTTAGAATTAGAAAAAAACTGGGTTTCAAATGTTAGAATTAAGCTGTGTGAAAGTGGATTTGGTGGTGTATGGATCAGTCAGGGTGTTGGAGATGCAAATTGTTTTATTTGTGTGTTCCGTGAAAGACTAATCGATTGTAGATGGCAAATGTGGAATTCCCATGTCGAAAACAGTGAAAGATTTGGTATATATAGAATGATAAATGATTGGCATAATCTTCCACTTTATTTGTCATTGCATATAGGTAGACATTTAAATAGTATAATGACTAAATTTCGATTTGGTGTCTGATGTTTTCATTCATGAATATCGCTATAGGTAGTCTAACATTGGTAATTTTCTATGCCCATTGTGTAAAGAATCAACTGAAGATGAAGTCTATTTCGTGTTGAATTGTCCAGGATTAAAAAGTATTCGACAGCAGTCTATTCCACAAAAATACTATAGAACAACCTTGTTTATTCAAGCTTATATTGTTAATGTTCTCCACGAATGAAACTGTTTTGCTGCATATTTACACAGAGCGTTTAAATTGCGAAGTGTATATTTGATCATAACCATTCCTCTTGATCAATGTGCCATTTTTGTGTCTGCTTTCGTACGCCCTTCTAAGGGGCCCCATGGCCTTTATGAATAAAACATCTGAATCTGAATCTCTGTCTGTCTGTCTCTCTCAAGCGCTTCTAGCATGAATTTTTTGTTTCTTTGATAATGATATTTCAAGCCGTCTGCTCGTTTCTTTAATGTGGTCATAATTATGAACTTTTGATGCCTCTCCTTCTTTCCCTTCCTGTCCTGATTGCCTGCTGGCCATGCGTGGGCGTGTTCCTTTCATTTTGTTTGTCTCTTTTTGCCTTTCTTTCTTTGCTTTCTTTTTTCTTTTTTGGTTGTTGTTGTTGTTGCTCGAATGCTTGCTTTCTGCTTCTGTTTCTTCTTTCTTTTCCTTCTTTCATTTGCTTTTCTTTTTTTTTCTTTTCTTTCTTGATTATTTCCTTTCTTTCTACTTCTTTTTGTTTTTCATCATTCCTTCCTACTAACACTTTCTTTCTTTTTTTCTTTGCTTCTTTCCTTTCTTTCTTTCTTTTTTTTAAACTTTTTTTTCTTTTTTCTTTTTTTAACTTTTCTCTTCTTTCTTTCTCTTGCTTTTTTTTCCTTCTTATGTTTTTTTTCGGCAACGATTTGTCGACAAAACCAACAAAAACTGACAAGTCAACAAACGAACAAAAAATCTTCAAGCGCCTGTGTTGGGTGTAAAGTGATTTCCTTTTTGAAAATCATTGATCATCCACAATTTGTGTTTGTGTCTCTGGACCCGCCCCTCAACCCTCACCCCTTACCCTTCCCTCTCCATTTTTTCTCTCATCTGTTCCGCACTCTGGTTACCCCCTATCTTAAATGAAAAAAAAAGAAGCGGCAGCAGCAGCAGCAACAACAACAACTTCAACGGTTGAATTAACACAGATAGCTAATTGGGCTTCAAATAAACAAAATAATCAGTAATGGAAAGAAAAGAAATGGAGAAAGAAAGACAAGACAAGAAATGATACAAAAGGGACGGTAAAGGTAGATTCGGACTCGGATGATTTATTCATATAGGTCATTGCCCCTCATGAAGGGGTGCAGTATACAACATTATTATACATGCAAGTGCACAAGGCGAAACATTCATCAAAGAAATTATGATATCATTATTGATCTTAACTTAAATGCTTTATATATGTAAATGGACAGATTCTTTACAATGCTTTCTTTATTAGATGCCATCAAAAGACTTGGAAACTTAAAATGCTTTTGTGGAATATACTGTTCTCTTAATTTACTTAAAGCAGGACAACATAAAATAAAGTGT
>NC_134881.1:34513409-34530909 GCF_041734735.1 Babylonia areolata | reverse complement strand
CATTCAATCAGATTTCAGGCACGTACACATACACACTCAGACATGTAACATTTTACGTGTGTGACCGTTTTGTTCATTTACCCCGCCATGTAGGCAGTCATACTCTGTTTTCGGGGGTATGCATGCTGGGTATGTTCTTGTTTCCATAATCCACCCAACACTGACGTGGATTGCAGGATCTTTAACGTGCGTATTTGATCTTCTGCTTGCGTATACACACAAAGTGGGGTTCAGGCACTAGCAGGTCTGCACATAATTATGTTGACCTGGGAGATCGGAAAAATCTACAACCTTTACCCCAGCAGGCGCCGTCACCGTGATTCGAACCAGGGACCCTCAGTTGAAAGTCCAACGCTTTAACCACTCGGCTATAGCGCCCGAAGGTGGGCGCGCTTGTGTGAATGCACGTGCTCACGGGTGGAGTGAAAAAAAAAATGAAGGAAAAGAAATGCTCCAACAACACTGACGAGAGAGAGAGAGAGAGAGAGAGAGAGAGCCCAGGTAAAGAAACAATTTCCGCATGACTTGACCACCGCATTCTTTCTCTCTCTCCCCCTCCCCCCTCCCCCCATCCATCCATCTCACCTCCGTTCCACTCGCCCCACCCCACCCCACCCCAGCACATCCCACCCCCACCTCTCCACCCCCCACCCCTCCCCACCCCCACCTCCCCTTCCCTCACGTGCCATTCAGAACTCGCTGCGTTCTGGACAAAGTATTCCAAAGCCGTCTGCTCTGTCTGCTGTCTTCAGCCAATCACCGTCGCGATTACTGCCCACGTGGGCTATGCGGGTGCGCGTGCCGCTGAGAGTTGACATTTTGCCCGTTGGAAGCTTTTGATGGGGTGAACCCATCAATGCTTGTCAGTTTCACTGCAGCTGCACACTGACTTGTGCCCAGTGCACTGATTGGCCGGGAAAAATAAATCGGTTTTTATGCTTTTTTTTTTCTTTTCGTCTTCTTCTTTTGGTTGGGTGAAAAACTTGCAGCGTTGTTGTAGTTGTTTCCCCTGGTTCGTTTCGGTAAGAAGTCGTGTTGATAATCTAGTGTAGGAAGTGTGTGCAGAAAAAAATCGACTGTTTGACGATGTCGCGCTGATGTGAGACGTTGAGTCCTCGGCAGATCATTTACCTTGACAGTCTTGGAGTATTATTCCGCAAGAGATTTACGGTAAATATATATTTTTTTTCTATACGTTTTCTTTCTATTATTTCTTTCCTTCTTATTTCATTTTCATTCAGTTCTTTATGGCTTTTTTTTTTTTCGTTCTCACAGTCTTTCCTGTTTCTTCCTGTCCAGTTTATTATGTTTATTGTGTGATATAATGTACCAGACGAATAACAACTTTATCAGTAATTTGTTGTTGTTGTTTTGGTTTTTTTTAATGAAATATGGACACAGTTTACCGTCAGGAAAATAAGAAGGTGATGTGGGAAATAAAAAAAATTTAAAAAAAAATCACGAAAAAGGAAGCAAGAAAGAAAGAATAACAAAAAAAAAAGGAAGAAGAAAGAAAAGGAAAATAATATCCCCCCCCCTCCCCAATCCCCTCAAGAGTAAGAAAGTAATAGGAAACAGAACAGTGATATCATAAGGGATCATACCCATAAAACAAATAAATTTCTAATTAATGTCAAAAAACGATTACCAGCTCATATTATCCCTCGGCGAAAGTATTGGGGGTGGGGGAGGGTTTACGGGTGATGAAAAATAGTGGAAGTAAAATTTATCTATTTTGGATTTTGGATTGCTCTGTGTGTTCTGTCTGTTTCTGCCTGTGTCTCCCCCCCCCCCCCCCCCCCCTCTCTCTCTCTCTCTCTCTCTCTCCCTCTTCTAATGTGTGTGCTGAAGATTACATTTTTAAGGGACTGCTGTGAAGATGCATTTTAGAAGGATTGCTGAAAAAGGACTAGAATTGCTGTTTTAAAAGGATATGAGAAAGAAAAAAAGAAGAAGAAGAAACAATAGATAGTGTACGTGCGTGTGTGCGTGCGTGCGTGTGCACGCGTGCATGTTATTCTAGTAATATATAATTTTTATTTGTTGGGATGTTTTCATTTGTGAATATTGTTGTGCAATACACTATTGTTTTAATGTGAGCATGTGTGTGTGTGTGTGTGGGGGGGGGGGGGATATGAGTAGGGGGCGGTTGAGTGGGGATGGGGGTTAGTCTATCGTCAGCTATTGGGGATTCTTATTTGACGAGTTTTAGTCTCTTTTTTATGTTACGCATGATTATTTTATGCTGGTTTTTACATCGAGCCTGTGATTAACCAAGTTAATTTCCATGTGGATTAGCAAAGTGTTTTTGAATTTGAATTGAATTTAAGTTTGAAAAAGAATGGCATTGCAAGAATTGTTGCAGGCTTTTATCGCCCAAGAGGCTATTCGAGCAATGTCGACGACGAAAACAAGAGAGAGCTTGATATTAAAAAGTATTCGAAGAAGGTTTTGGTGCCGGGTCTGGAAGAAAGGGAGGATTCATTGAGTAAACCGAGTTAACTCTCTCCATACGAACGGCGAAAGAGACGACGTTAACAGCGTTTCACCTCAATTACCACCATCAAAATATTGCAAGCGGAAGGCTCTTATACTGAAGAGGTGAATGTTGACAAAGAATACCACAATTCTGACGACGGAAGCTAAAGGTTGGGTCATTGAGACACCCACTGGACATCCGAGGTGTCTGTGTAGAGGAGAATAGAGGACTGGCCGTACTGAGTGAGTTAACACAGGTCCATGAAGAGTAGTTCTGGCAGATGTTTCAAAGCTTCGTTGTGCTGCTCGCTGTGGAATAAACGGTTATTTTCTTGTGTTCACTAGCTTATCACCTTCTGTAATGCTTTTGGAATATTGCGTAGATCGTATGTCCCGCTGCGCTTACGAAGCGAAATTGTTTCCAAAAAGACGGATAAAAAGTGTGTCAGACTACTTCTCTGTGTATGTCTGCCTGTCTGCTTGTCTGTCTGTGTGTCTGTCTTGTCTGGTCTGTCCGTCTGTCTGTCTGTCTGTCTATCCATCTGTCTGTCTGTCTGTCTATCTATCTTTACGTTTACCACTTCTGTTTTTTTCTTCCTCTCTGCCTCTCCATTGTTTTATATTTTGTCTCTGTCTCTTTCCCTTTCCCCCTTTCTTTCTCTTTCTCTCTCTTTCTCTCAATCAGTCTCCGTCTTGGTTTTTTTTCAATTTGTCTTCTACTCTCCATGTCTATGTCTTTCTGTCTGTCCGTCCGTCCATCTGATTGTCTGCCACTCTGTCTGCCTTTCTCTCTCTCTCTTTCTCTCGCTCTCTCTCATTCATTACCACCCTCTCTCTCATCTAATTGCATTGACTGCCTTCTTCTTCTTCTTCTTTTTCTCCACGTTTTTCCTGGAGGAAAAAGAAGAAGGAGAAGGAGGAGAAGAAGAAGGAGGAGTAGGAGGAAAAGAAGGAGATGAAGAAGGAAAATGAGAAGAAGAAGAAGGAGGAGGAGGAAGAGAAGAAGAAGATGAAGAAGAAGGAGGAGGAGGAGGAAGACGAATAAGAAGATGAAGGAGGAGGAGGAAGAAGAGAAGAAGAAGAAGGGGGAGGAGGAGGAGGAAAAGAAGAAGAAGGAGGAGGAGGAGGAGGAGATGAAGAAGGAGGAGGAGGAGATGAAGAAGAAGGAGAAGGAAGAAGAGAAGAAGAAGAAGGAGAAGGAGGAGGAAGAAGGAGAAGAAGGAGGAGGAGGAGGAGGAAGAGATGAACATTTACTTGTACAAGCACACACACATACGCCCATATCCCCCACCCCCAACCCCAGACACATATATACAATATACACCCGCACGTTCCAATATTCCGTTGCTCCCACAGTGTAGGCATGCATACACACACATACCTCATCCTCTACCCCCCCCTCCCCCCTCCCCCCCCCCCCTCTTCACACACACACACCCACACACACACACACACACATACGCACGTGTACAGAACTCTCCTGACACTTGTGTACACTTACACCCTCGCGCATGCACAAACGCACTCAAACACACAGACCCACACATACACACAAACACACACATACACACACACCCACAGAGGCTGCCACTGATTGGAGAAGACAGAGGAGGAGATGAAGAAGAAGGAGGAGGAGGAGGAGGAGGGAGAGAAGAAGAAGATGAAGAAGGAGGAGGAGGAGGAGGAAAAAGAAGAAGAAGACGAAGACGAGGAGGAAGAAAAGCACACGACAAGTTCAGTATCGCGAAACATATTCCATGAACATCGTTCTTCACCTCTTTGCTAGCCCTCCCCTCAAACGCTTTCTTTTCCCATCTATACCTTCCCCGCACCCTCCTCCACTTCTTCAAAATAATTGTGTCTGACAAAACAGCTATTTTAGGGGCGGCTTTCGCAGCAAGGAGTGAGAGTTCTTTTATGTTTCGCTCGTGTGTTTTTTTGTCATTGTTGTTTGTTGATATTTTTCTTTTTCTTGGTGTTTGGTTTTTCTTATTTCTTACCAATCTTTACCCCCAGTTCTTTTCGTTCGTTCCCTGACTTGTCTTTTTTTTTCTTCTTTTTCTTTTTTTTACTGTTTGTATAACTGCCTGTCAATTATCTATCTTCTGTTTTTCTGTTTGCCTGTACATCCATTGATCTGTATGCATCCATCTGTCTGTTTGCATGTATGCTTGTCCGTTCATCTGCAGTGTATCTGTTTGTCTTGTCTGTTTGTTTATCTGTCCATCTGACTATTTGATTATCCTGTTTATGTCTATTTCAGTTTATCCATCCATCTATCTATCTATCTATCTATCCATCCATCCGCTTGTACGCTGACACATCCATCCACCTACCCGTATATCCGTCCACCCGTCCATCCAACCACCCACCCCCCCTCCCACTCCACCTCCCCACACCTCCCCCCCGCCCCCATCTGTACATCCGTTCATCCACCCATACATCCATTTACCGTCACCGTCCTTACATCAGTTCCAGCCATCCATCCACCTGTCCCGACCATCCATGTAGCTGTGGACCATTCCATGCATCCACGCATTCACCGATCCCGCCCCCACAAGTCCATCCGTCCACCCATAATATAGCCGTCCACCCTTCTAGGCATCCGTCCATCCGCGCCCAGCAATCCACCCGCACATGCGCTGCATCCATCCATCCATCCATCCATCCATCCATCCCTCCACCCATCCAACCTTCCATGCATCCGTCCAGCCACCCAACGATCCAGCCACCCAAATAATCATCCATCCCTCCACCCAGCCATCCTTCCATGCATCCGTCCAGCCACCCAACGATCCAGCCACCCAAATAATCATCCATCCCTCCACCCAGCCATCCTTCCATGCATCCGTCCATTCACCCAGCAACCCATCCACCCTTCCACATCGTCCGTCTATCCAGCAGTTCCTCCACCCCAGCCACCCAACCCAGCCAACCTTCCATGCATCCGTCCAGCCACCCAACAATCCATCCACCGAAATCCATCCATCCATCCATCCCTCCACCCAGCGATCGGGGGTGAGGAGTGGGTGTGGGCGTGGGCGTGGGCGTGGGCGGGTATCCATCCTTCCTACCTCTCTTCTCCTACTTGCTTTGTCCCTCGATGTCTCGCTGATGTCAACTTCATATTCTTGCAGACATCGCTAAAAGCTTCGTGACCAAAACTGAGCAATAAAACTGTCGGAAAGGAAATGGCCTGCGACGATTATAATTAATGACAGCGACAGTTCTTTTTTTTATTATTATTAATTTTGTTTATATATATATATATATATATATATATATATATATATATAGAGAGAGAGAGAGAGAGAGAGAGAGAGAGAGACAGACAGACAGACAGACAGACAGACAGACAGACAGACAGACAGAGGTCGTTTAAAAAGGAGAGGTTTTTTGTATGAAGAGGGAGGGTGGTTGTAGAAGAATTTCTCTCTGTGTCTCTGTCTCTGAATCTGTCTGTCTGTCTGTCTGTCTGTCTCTCTCTCTCTCTCTCTCTCTATATATATATATATATATATACATCTCTCTGTCTCTCTTTCCCTCTCTCTCCATCACTCTCCCCCTCTCTTTCTCACTCTGCCTGTCGTTCTGTCTGTATGTCTGCCTGCCTCTCTTTCTCCCTCTCCTCTCTCTCTCTCTCACTCTGTCTCGCTGCCTCCGTCTCTTTCTCTCCCTCCTCTCTCTCTCTTTCTCTCCCCTCCCCTGGGTCTTTCTTTCGTGAATTATGTAAATAAATTTGACTTTGTTTGTTTAACTGAAACTTTTCTTGATTCATCGTTTGAGTATAGTAGAGTTTTCACAGATTATATAAAGTTTCATGCACCGGCTAAGAAGATATCTTTGCATGGTAGAAATTCAGGAGGTGTGCTGTTGTTAGTAAGAAAGAGTATCGAAAATAGTGTTAAAGAAATAAAGTTGTGTTGTAATAATGCTGTTGCTATAAGGATAGACAAAAAGGTGTTTGACTTGGATAAAGATGTTGTGTTAGTGGCCTGTTATGTTGTCCCAGAAGGAGGACCTATGTACAGAGATCAGGTCATCAAAAATGGTATTTTGAGTTTGGAAGAAGCCTTATTGCAAAAATTTGAAAAAGATGAAGTGTACATTATGATAACAGGAGATTTCAATGCTAGAACAGGAAACCAGCAAGCTGAAACTGAAGTGATGACTAATTGCTTTGGTGATATAGAATATGATAACATTTATGGAGAAAATTGTTCACGTTGTTCTAAAGATAATACTACTAATAATTTTGGTAAATCATTATTGGAGTTATGTTTTTTGTTGGATATGACTATTTTAAATGGCTTTTGTTGTGGCGATAAAGAAGTGTCTCCCCTCCCCTGTATAAGCTCTTGATTCTTGCTGACGACTATGCTCTTTTACTTCCTCTTCTTCGTTCGTGGGCTGCAACTCCCACGTTTACTCGTATGTACACGAGTGGGCTTTTACGTGTATGACCGTTTCTACCCCGCCATGTAGGCAGCCACAACCCTATTTCGGGGGTGTGCATGCTGGGTATGTTCTTGTTTCTATAACCCACCGAACGCAGGCATGGATTACAGGATCTTCAACTTGCGTATTTGATCTTCTGCTTGCGTTACACACGAATGGGGTTGAGGCACGAGCAGGTCTGCCCATATGTTGACCTGGGAGATCGGAAAAAAAAAAAAAAAAAAAAAAAAAAAAATCTCCACCCTTTACCCACAAGGCGCCGTTACTGAGGTTCGAACCCGGGACCCTCAGATTGAAAACACAACGCTTTAACCACTCGGCTACTGCGCCCGTCATAATGCTCTTCCGAGAAGACCTGTCCCCTCCATAAAGTTGAGAACAGTGTAAAGGTCAGCGTGTCAGTGACCACTATGTATTTGGACCGCTTCCTCTCGGAGCCAGTTGCATAACTTTTTTTATTTTATTTTACTTTTTTATAGAAAAGTTCAGCAAAATCAATTTCACCTCCTGGACTTCAGGATCTGTGTACCCACATGCACCCCCCCCCCCCCCCCCACACACACACACCCCTCCCCACCCCACTCCGCCCACCCATCCAGTCCCCCTTCACTCTCTCTCCCTCTCTCTCTCTCTCTCGCTCGCTCTCTCGCTTACTTTCATGGACGAAAACTTAGCTCGAACGTGGCATTTTCTACTCTTTTGCCTGTCAGTGATTGGTTTTCAAAGATCTAACATCAAAAGATAAATAAAAGACCACCTTCTAGACGGGGTTGGAAGAGTGGTGGCCATGAGGTGGAAGTGGTTCCATGGAGTTCACGAAGTAGGGGGGGTGGAGGGGGATTAGGGACAGCGGGGGAGGGGGGGTGAGGTGGGGGAAGGGGGTTGGGTGCGGGGGTGTATAAGAAAATGACCACAGCGGTATGGCTTTACCGGTGGTTTTTTTGTTGCTGTTGTTGTTTGTTTTTTGGGGTTTTTTTTTTCCGGCGTACCTTGTCCGTTCAGTTCTGCATTCAGTTGTTGTGAGAGAAAGAAAAAAAAAGGGGGGGGGGGATTTACTGCTACTTGATACTTGTGTGTGTGTGTGTATGTGTGTGTGTGTGTTTGTGTGTGCGTGTGTGTGCGTGTATGTGTGTGTGTGTGGATATCTCTCTGTATCACTTTCTATATATCTTTTTCAATTCCTCTCTCTCACTCCCGACACTTGGTAACACACACACACACACACACACACACACACACACACACACACACACACACACGCTGTCGACCTTCTTGACACGTGTCTTGCTGTTTGTCAGTCTGTCTGACTGTCTGGCTGGTTGGCTGGCTGGCTGGCTGGATGTCTGTGTGTTTGGATACACACAGACGCACAAATACACATGCACTGCACAGCGGGACAAACGTTCTACGCCATACTCCAAAAGCATTACAGAGAGTGATAAGCTAGTGAACACAAGACCTTCAAAATCTTCTTTTCTTCTTGTTCTTCTTCTTCGTCTCCTCCTCCTCCTCCTAATCCTCCACCGCCATAACCACCACCACCACCACCATCATCATCATCATCATCATCTTCTTCTTCTTCTTCTTCTTCTTCTTCTTCCCAGTCTTCTTCTTCTTCTCCTCCTCCTCCTCTTCCTCCTCCTTCTTCAACATCAGCATCATCATCATCATCGTCTTCTTCTTCTTCTTCCCAGTCTTCTTCTTCTTCTTCTCCTCTTCCTCCTCTTCCTCCTCCTTCCACATCATCATCATCATCTTCTTCTACTTCTTCTTCTTCCCAATCTTCTTCTTCTTCTCCTCCTCTTCCTCCTCCTTCAACATCAGCATCAGCATCATCATCATCATCATCATCTTCTTCCCAGTCTTCTTCTTCTTCTCCTCCTCTTCCTCCTCTTCCTCTTCCTCCTCCTCCTTCAACATCAGCATCATCATCATCATCGTCTTCTTCTTCTTCTTCCCAGTCTTCTTCTTCTTCTTCTCCTCTTCCTCCTCTTCCTCCTCCTTCCACATCGTCATCATCATCTTCTTCTACTTCTTCTTCTTCCCAATCTTCTTCTTCTTCTTCTCCTCTTCCTCCTCCTTCAACATCAGCATCAGCATCATCATCATCATCATCATCTTCTTCCCAGTCTTCTTCTTCTTCTCCTCCTCTTCCTCCTCCTCCTCTTCCTCCTCCTCCTTCAACATCAGCATCATCATCATCATCTTCTTCTTCTTCCCAGTCTTCCTCTTCTCCTCCTCCTCCTCCTCTTCCTCCTCCTCCTTCAACATCAGCATCATCATCATCTTCTTCTTCTTCTTCCCAGTCTTCTTCTTCTTCTTCTCCTCTTCCTCCTCTTCCTCCTCCTTCCACATCATCATCATCATCATCATCATCTTCTTCTTCTTCTTCTTCCCAATCTTCTTCTTCTTCTTCTCCTCTTCCTCCTCCTTCAACATCATCATCATCATCATCATCATCATCATCATCTTTCTTCTTCTTCTTTTTCTCGTTCGCCTCTTCACAGTGTAAGTTAAGCCGCCCTGATGAATGACGTCGTTCTCTGTTGTCTGATTCTGTTCTGTGTATTGGTGATAACACACACACACACACACACACACACACACACACACACACACACACACACATCCACACCCACCCACACACCCTCCCCCTCCCCACACCCACACCCACACCCACCTCAAACAAACTAAACACGCACGCAAACAAAGAAGAATGACTTTACGGAAGTGGCATGATGAGAGGGGAAGAAGCGGAATTTTATGATCTCCATGTCGGATAAATTGATTCAACCTTTCAAAAGAATAGCCTCAGATGCTTTTCTTTTTTTTCTTCTTCTACATTTTTTTTTCCTTTTTTTTTTTTTTTTTTTTTTCCAGTGAACGTGAAGTGGCGTAGTGGCTGTGGCTTGACGGTGAAAGATGTGGGGGAATGTTTGCGCTTAGAATAGATTAAAAAGCTCTTATTACATAAAATAATGCACATAATCATTGCTATTATTATTATTATTATTATCGTTATCATCATCATCATTATCGTTGTTATTATTATTATTGTTATTATTGTTGTTGTTGTTGTTGTTACTATTATTGTTATTATTATTATCATCATCATCATCATCGTTATTATTATTATTATTATTATTATTGTCACTATCAACATCATCGTCATTATTATTATTATTATTATGATGATGATGATGTAGTTGTGATAGTAGTAGTAGTAGTAGTAGTAGTAGTTGTAAGATCATAACGATGATGGTGATTATTGTTGTTGTTGTTCTACTACTACTACTACTACTACTACTACTACTACTACTACTACTACTACTTCGTCTTCTTCTTCTGCTTCTTTTTGTCATGCTATTATTATCATTCTTAGAAGTAGTAGTTCTGTTATTGTCATTCGTTGTATTAGTAGTATCGGTCTTTCTGTTAGCATTATTTTTATTCGTTTAGGCGTTTGTTTACTCCTTAAGGTCTTAGATGCCTCTGCTGAATAAGCGACAGATGACGATGTTATAATGAGTTATTTATCAACGGAAAGCAAATCTGATTAAGACGACGAAAAAGGTTTCAGAATTGTGCGATATACCTCTACGAACTGCTTGTTCAATAATGATAATCACAATCATCATCATCATCATCATCACCATCACTATCATCATCATCATCATCATCACCGTCCTCAGTCTTCTTGTTTGTGTTCCTGTTTTTGTTCTTTGTTACGTCTCTCTCTCTCTATATATATCTCTATCTCTGCGTCACTCTGCCTCTATCTTTATGTCTCTGGTTTTTTCTTTCTTACCTTTTTTTTCTGTCTCTCTATCCCCCCCCCCTTCCCTCTCCGTCACTACCCCCTAATCCCCTGCTTGATATTCAAATCTTTGTTTTGACGTTGACATATTTCCTCTTTGAAGGATCGGTACGCAGTGCAAATGTCATTTTCTTTTTGTTCTTTTCTTCTTCTTCTTCTTTTTATAATTAAGTTTGTTTAATGTTCATTTTTAAATGCCTTTATTTTTTGCCCCCCCCCCTTTTTTTTTTTTTTTTAACTCACTCAGTATGGCTAGTCCTCTCTTCTCCTCTACACCTAACTGCCCCAAATTCGATCCACGCTTCTTGCTGCAGAAATATTTAGGAGCAGAGAGTATTTTGTTGTTGTTGTTGTTGTTGTTGTTTTGGTTATCTTTTAATCCGTTAGTCCTTAATGTTATTGTATCATTGTGTCATGCTTTGTAAAACATACATAACACACACACACACACACACACACACACACACACACATGCACTCCGGCACACACACACACGCGCGCGCGCGCGCTCGCAAGCACACACACACACAGAAACAAACACACACCCACACACACACCCACCCCCCACCCCCCCCCACACACACACACAAAGGCAACGCAAAAATCAATGAGAGAAAAGAAAATCCTAAGAAAGCGTTATTTTCTAGCAAACTTAGCAGTCTGTTTTCCCCCGACTGGGAAAAGAAAGAAGTCGGTAGAACAACAGATGGTATCGTTGGAGACGTGGGACGTGCAAGCAGCGTTAAAGTCGTCAGCCCCACCATCCATCTTCACCCCCATACCTCGAATTCCTCCCTGTCTCCCATATTTTCAGGAGCAATTATCGTTGATCCAGTTGTTAATGGTCCTAGCTGTTCCTCCACGCGGTTTACAACAACTGTTAACTCTCTCCATACGAACGGCGAAAGAAACGACGTTAACAGCGTTTCATCCCAATTACCATTATCAAAATATTGCAAGCGGAAGGCTCTTATACTGAAGAGGTGAATGTTGACAAAGAATACCACAATACTGACGACGGAAGCTAAAGGTTGGGTCATTCAGACACCCACTGGACATCTGAGAGGTCTGTGTAGAGGAGAAGAGAGGACTGGCCGTACTGAGTGAGTGAAAAGAGCTTTTATCCACTCGTAGGAGGAATTTTGTTTAACGTCCCGTCACACATATCTGTGATTGAAGACATCTTGTTAAAGTATTTATGAATACATCTGAGTATTATCGGTTAGAAGGGGTGGGAGATGTGAATGAATGGAGGGTTGGGGGAAACTGGGCAAATGAGGGTGAAATGAGGGTGAAATTTGAAACAAATTTCCAAATAGAATTAAGGAAATTACTTAAAGGACTTCGTAAAAGAGACGTCGTTAAATTGACATGCGAAACAACTGATAATGAACGCAAAAAGTCAAAACCATCAACGTTCTCAGTCACTTGTGAAGACACACTTTCGTGTATATAAGCTTCATCAATTCTGCATGCTTAATTGAACTTGACATTAGAACAATACTTGGTCCGTAATGAATTCGATAATAGTCTGAGAGCTAAACTCAGAACTGGTCTGCGAATCAGACCAAAGTCTGAGAGAGTCAACCGACGAGGTTTTAGACTCGTAGAAGAAAACAAAAATATAGCACACACACAAAAAAAAATTAAATGATTAGCCAACATAATTCAAGGTTTCACAGGAAGACTGCGCGGCAGCAGAATCAGGGAATGATGTAGTGATGTTCTGTGTATCCAGGCTCTCCTCAATAAACTTACTTACTTATTTAGGCCGTCCTCTCCCGCTCCCTGACTCCACCGAACTTGACTCTTGGCTCTCCTGAACACCCCCCACCCCCACCCCCGAAAACGGAGTATGACTGCCTACATGGCAGGGGTAAAAACAGACATACACATACGCAGTAAAAAGCCCTGTCGTGCATGTAAGTGAACCGTGGGTCGCTGCCCACGAAGAAGAAGAAGAAGAGGGAGAAGGAGAAGGAACTCCTGCTTCATATTCTACATGAAAACTACATCACAGACAGCAGAAAAGAAGACAATGCAGAGAAAATGTCAAGACGGTGTTATGTGTAGTGCATGCGCTCGCACCCTGTAAGGCAAGGGAATCCACACCACTCAGGAGGGACAGAGAGAGGGTGGATTCTGCTGATCCATAATCACTGATGTCCCCCCCTATGAGATATCAGCATGGCTGAACAAAAGCTGTAGTTCCTTGGGTTTGTTCCGACCCTTGGCAGTATTCAAGAGACTATCGTGCATGCGGCTGCATCTGCTGGGTAAATCTACATGAAGCAAGGGAAACTGCCTGAGGGTAAGCAGTATCCGGTATCCAGGCTCTCCTGAATAAAATTACTTACCTATTTTGGCCATCCTCTCCTGCTTCCTGTCTCCACCGAACTAGACTCTTGGCTCTCCTGAACACCCCACCCCCACCCCCCACCCCGCCCCCGGTCCCCCGAAAACGGAGTATGACTGCCTACATGGCAGGGGTAAAAACAGTCATACACATACGCAGTAAAAGCCCTGTTGTGCATGTAAGTGAACCGTGGGTCGCTGCCCAAGAAGAAGAAGAAGAAGGAGAAGGAGAAGGAACTCCTGCTTCATACTCTACATGAAAACTACATCACAGACAGCAGAAAAGAAGACAATGCAGAGAAAATGTCAAGACGGTGTTATGTGTAGCGCATGCGCTCCCACCCTGTAAGGCAAGGGAATCCACACCAGTCAGGAGGGACAGAGAGAGGGTGGATTCTGCTGATCCATAAACAATAAGACGGGCGCAATAGCCGAGTGGTTAAAGCGTTGGACTGTCAATCTGAGGGTCCCGGGTTCGAATCACGGTGACGGCGCCTGGTGGGTAAAGGGTGGAGATTTTTACGATCTCCCAGGTCAACATATGTGCAGACCTGCTAGTGCCTGAACCCCCTTCGTGTGTATATGCAAGCAGAAGATCAAATACGCACGTTAAATATCCTGTACTCCATGTCAGCGTTCGGTGGGTTATGGAAACAAGAACATACCCAGCATGCACACCCCCGAAAACGGAGTATGGCTGCCTACATGGCGGGGTAAAAACGGTCATACACGTAAAAGCCCACTCGTGTGCATACGAGTGAACGCAGAAGAAGAAGTCCCCATATGAGATATCAGCATGGCTGAACAAAAGCTGTAGTTCCTTGGGTTTGTTCCGACCCTTGGGCAGTATTCAAGAGCTATCGTGCATGCGGCTGCACCTGCTGGGTAAATCTACATGAAGCAAGGCAAACTGCCCGAGGGTAAGCAGTATCCGGTAGTCAGGACAACTCGAGTCGTACCCGCGGGTCTTCAAACCCAAAGGCAAATTTGCCCTTATTAACCTACCAAGGGTGACTGCCCACGAAGAGGTAAAAATAGCGGAACCATTTGTAGCGGTTTTTTTTGACTCACCTGTGTAAACAAAGTGAGTCTATGTTTTAACCCGGTGTTCGGTTGTCTCTGTGTGTGCGTGTGTGTGTGTGTGTGTGGGGGGGGGGGGTAAACTTTAACGTTGACATTTTCTCTGCAAATACTTTGTCAGTTGACACCAAATTAGGCATAAAAATAGGAAGCAATCAGTTCTTTCCAGTCATCTTGTTTAAAACAATATTGCTCCTCTGGGATGGGCACAAAAAAATAAAAAATGAAGCCTAATTATATGCAAACTGCATTTACTGTTATAGTTATATTTTTTGTATTCTCTAAACTTGGCACTTTGATCTGATATTCTGACACAACAACGAGAGCCGTCATTATTATCATTTTTTGTTCAAACAGGAACTTCTTTTGCTAAGCATGGAAGTTTTATTTATTTTGCAAACGTTTTGGTGCAGATAGTAAAAAAGGGAAATTACTCTGTAATTAATGCTAGGGGACTTAATTTGCTTTAAACTGATCTTTCTCATCTTAAACATTACATTTTGAAATTATACTCAATACATAAAAAGCTTGGATTTTTTTTTTGTTTGTTACGTGTATCACAAGTGAGTCTTGAAGGCCTTGCCTCTCTTGTTTTGTTTTGTTTTGTTTGTTTGTTTGTTTTGTTTTGTTTTAAGGAAAAACAGACGTGCGGATAGCACGTGTTTGGCTAACTCTCTTGACAGTGCTATGACCTGTGGTACGGTGAGAAATAAATTAACAATCCAGAAAGGAATCACCAGAATTTTTAATTATAGGCGATGGGTTAGCTGTCCCGCACGTATCTTGAATAGGAACACAGCATTTAAGGTAAATTGTAGCCTAGGATCCCTATCATGTTAAAGGTAACTTGCCTTAAGACAAAATGAATTTTGTCTGGAATAGGGCCCCAAAACGTTGACATGCTCACGGTGATGTTTCTCCCTTGATATGAAGGACAGCACGAATTTCATACGTGCACTTTCTTATAACCCCCCGCCCCCTAACACACACACACACACACACACACACACACACACACACACACACACACACACACACACACTGTTAATTTAATACTGTTATTTATATTTACATTGTTGTAGGTTAATACTTGATATGCATATACATATTCTCCTTCCCATGACAACTCATTCAATACACACCACAACCTCTTTAGACTTATAATATACTTTTCCTGATACTGATACATAACATGAACTTTTTTTTTTTTTTACACTAATATTCACATGCATTCCCTTTCCTTTATGCACTACTTTACTCCTTTCCGTCTAAAAACACTTATTGTGAATAGACGTTAACTCACTCAGTACGGCCAGTCCTCTCTTCTCCTCTACACAGACCCCTCAGATGTCCAGTGGGTGTCTCAATGACCCAACCTTTAGCTTCCGTCGTCAGAACTGTGGTATTCTTTGTCAACATTCACCTCTTCAGTATAATTTGATGGTGGTAACTGGGGTGAAACGCTGTTAACGTCGTCGTCTCTTTCGCCGTTCGTATGGAGAGAGTTAAACTGAAGAAAACATACACACACACACACACACACACACACACACACCCGCCCCCTACCCCAACCCCCGTTTCCCATGGATAAATGATGACGGAGCAGCAGCGAGTTCGATTTCTTTTCTCTCTCCAACATTTCGTGCATAGAACGTCTCTCCAGTAAGTCCTCGTTCTCATTGTTTTCCTCTTCATCCCTAGCTATATACTATGGCATGCACCTCCCTCCATTTATCTGTCTCTCTCTTTGTTTTGCTGTCTGTCTGTCTCCCTCTGTCTGTCTGTGTGTCTGTCTCTGTCTGTCTGTCTCTTATCCTTTCTTTTTATTCTGTTTTTTTCCTTTGCAATACATCAATCACTTTTATCTACCAGTGCTTTCGCTTCTTGTCTCTCTGCCCAACACTGCTCTCCAATCTCATTTACACAATCTCTCTCGCCCCACCTCCCCCCCTATCCCCGTTCTCTCTCTCTCTCTCTCTCTCTCTTTCTCTCTTCCCTTGTCTCTCACGCTTTCGCTCTTTTACTCTCTCTTTCGCTCTCTCACTTTCACTCACCCGCTTTTCCATAACCCCATTCATTCTGTTCTTGTTCGCTTGCATGCACGCTCTCTCGGTCGACACCTCTCGTGAACAATCTCTCTCTCTCTCTCTCTCTCTCTCTCTCTCTCTCTTTCTGCTCGTAGACAATTTATGAGACCAGTGACAGAGTTAAGTGTAGAAACGAGAGCTAACGGGCAGCTATTCTGGGCTGCAACCCCGTTTGACTCGCAGACCTAGAGATATAGAGATACACACACACTCCTGGTATGACTGCAACGTGCAGAGCTGGAACCACAGATATGACCCGCGTGTTTGTCTGTCTGTCTATCTGGCAGTGGGGTGTAGATGAACGGAAGAATTTTTTTTCGTGGGGCAGGGGGGAGGTGAGAGGAAGGGTTGTCTTTAGAATTGTATGCAAAAAGCGGTTGTGTTCAGAAGAATAGCAGGCGATGTGTGCT
The DNA here is from genome assembly GCF_041734735.1 of Babylonia areolata. Lineage (NCBI taxonomy): Eukaryota > Metazoa > Mollusca > Gastropoda > Neogastropoda > Buccinidae > Babylonia > Babylonia areolata. The sequence continues at coordinate 34,514,224 of NC_134881.1, read as the reverse complement.
ACTTGGTCACTCCTTTCACACCCATTCTTTACAAACGTTTGTAGTTTGGGATTTTTTTTTCTCTTCCATTAACTCCTTTACTTTACCTGCTGAGTGTGTTTGCCAGTTGAATAACTGTCACGTCGCTGAGATAAGAAGACTGAGCTTATTGTTATAGGTCAGTATCATTGTCAGTCGCCGTTCTTCTTTATCAAGACTTTTTTTTTTTTTTTTTTACTCTTAGGATCGCACTGCAGTTGTTCAGCGGAATCCTCTTCTCTTCTTCTTCTTGGTTCGTGGGCTGCAACTCCCACGTTCACTCGTATATTACACGAGTGGGCTTTTACTTGCATGACCGTTTTTACCCCGCCATATAGGCAACCATATTCCGTTTTCGGGGGTGTACATGCTGGGTCATGTTCTTGTTTCCATAACCCACCGAACGCCGACATGGGTTACAGGATCTGTAACGTACGTATTTGATCTTCTGCGTGCGTGTACACACGAATGGGGGTTCAGGCACTAAGCAGGTCTGCACATTTGTTGACCTGGGAGAGCGGAAAAAAATCTCCACCCTTTACCCGCCAGGCGCACGGTTAGCGAGATTCGAACCCGGGACCCTCAGATTGAAAGTCTAACGCTTTAACCATTCGACTTTTGCGTCCGTCGTTCAGCAGAATCAATGGCCTCAATGGTACGTACAGGCGAAGTAGTAACTGCACTTCAAACTCAAGCCACACAGATCTCATTTCGCAGAAGTCAAGGGGTTAATTAACAATTAAAAATATCCTCCATCATCATCAATATAGACAAAACAGTCTCAAAGTCTGTGGCCT
>NC_134881.1:34503409-34508409 GCF_041734735.1 Babylonia areolata | reverse complement strand
ATCATAGCCGAGCTGTGCCTAACATGTCAAAGCCATAACTAAACAAAGAAATAACTGAACAAAGCAACAACTGAACATACTTATATGAACACAAGTACTGTGTCGAAGGATACCTTTCACAAGTCAACACATTCTACACAATAGTACTTACAGCCATACGTAGCGAGATGTTGCTGTTGTGGGAACGACACTGACCACTACACGGCAAGAGACAAAGAGAGCAGGTGCTGGCCGCGGCTGGCTCGGGTGTGGAAGTGACCACTCATCACCCGCTCGGCCAATTTATACAAATTAGGCGAACTACAAAGACAATCACGTGGGGTGCAAACCAGATCGTCACTAATCTGAAGAAATCTGATGAGAACTGTGCTTGTTACAAGGTGTTCAGTTACAGATTTCTAAATGATTCCTGAACCGATTTGCATCGGATAAGTTGCAAAAGAAAGAGCTCAACGCCTACTTTATAATGAGTGTAAAATGAAGTGTTGATTATTTAAGATGAATTTATAATCTTAATTTAAGTCACCTGAACAGGGTCAGTTTTAACGAGCTCGTCGCTGAAAATTACAAACTGCGTTAAATCAGTTTCACGTAGGCGAACATAAATGGAATAGATTTAAAGATGGAATTAAGACGATTCTGCCAGTATATAATACTAGTAGTTTACTGATCCGACAAAAGAGTTATTAATTAATTACGGTGGAACAGAAACACAAGTTTCTTCTCAGCCAATGACGTACCGCGACGCGACACTGGTCGAGCAGTCAGCAGGTGGTCTGGCCAGGACAAAATGATGTAAGCAGAGTGACGTCACATATTCTGTGCAAGGATTAGGAGGGAAAACGTCGTCTGCTCTGGCTTGTGCGTGAATAGTGTTGGAGCAAGCATAGCGCGCTTGGTCACATATATATATATACAAGATCAGGAGATCCTGTCAGCTATACAGCACTACCTCTCCATGCCTCTGACAGACGCCTCCACCCCTCTCCCTCCAACGGCAGCAGTCCTCGAGTTGGCTGACCACGTGTTGAAAAACAACGTGTTCACCTTTGAAGGAAAGCTGTACCGTCAGTCTCTGGGAACAGCCATGGGAACGCCCATGGCCCCCTCGGCCGCAAATCTTTTTATGGGGAGACTCGAGGAGAGGATCCTCCAGGACAGCCCAGTGAAGTTCCCCTCTCAGTACTGGAAAAGATTTATCGACGACATTTTCCTCCTGTGGACAGACAGTGAAGAAAAACTTCAACAGTTCCTCCAATTCATCAACACAGTCCACCCCACCGTCAAATTCACCTGCCTCCACCTCAGACACCAGCATCCCCTTCTTGGACATTCTCATCAAGCTCCAGGGGGGTTTCCTGAGCACAGACTTCTTCTCCAAACCAACAGATGCCCATGCATATCTGCCCGCCACATCCTGCCACCCCAGGCACGTTATCCGCAACTTACCACAGGGAGAATTTCTACGCCTACGACGCCTGTGCTCTGACGATGACTGCTTCCGGGAGAGAGCCAGGACCATGGAGGCATGGTTCACAAGACGTGACATCATCCCCGACAAGTGAGGGAAGCAAAGGAAAAGGCCAGACTGATCCCCAGACGGGAGGCACTGCGCGACAAGACAAAAAAACAGTTTGGACAGAACTCCTTTTGTCGTCTCCCACCACCCCCTTAACCCACCCCTGCGTCAGTGGCTGGCTGAACTGCAGGATTCAGTTCTCAACACAAGTGCTCGCATGCGCCAGGCATCTCCTACTGCTCCTGTGGTGGGGGAGCGCAACTGTAGGAGCCTCCGCTCCCTGCTGATGCCTACCAGATTGCCCACTCCTGACCAAGAAGCCCCAGGATGCTATAAGTGCCACAAAATGTGCGTCATTTGCAAAGATCACATGCAGGAAACAGACACATTCACTAGTGACACTACACACGAAACATTCAAAATCCAACAACACGTAACGTGCGACAGCAGCAACATCATTTACCCACTGTTCTGTGATAAATGCAAGCAAGCACAATAAATAGGAGAAACAAAGAACACTCTCAAGACAAGATTCTACTTACACCGCAATCACATCAAACAGAACACGGGCACCCTAGTCACACGCCACTTCAACCAATCCGACCACACAATCACTAACATGAAATGTATCATCATAGAACATATTCACGGAAATTCACACACAGTCAGACAAACCAGGGAAAAAAAGTGGATGGACAGACTGAAAACAGTGGCACCTTACGGGCTGAACATTCGGGACTAATAGCAATAAGGAGGTCCCTGTGGTTGCGTTTGTGGGGTGTTTGTGGGGTGGTGAGGACAACGATAGAGGACTCTCTCTCTCTCTCTCTGTCAGTTTGCCTTCTCTCCGCCTGTTCGTCTGTCTCTCCCTCTCCCTCTTTCTCCCCCCTCTCTCTCCCCCCTCTCTCTTTGTCTCTTCATCCTCTCTCTCTCTCTCCCTCCCTCCCTCTCTCTCTCTCATTGTCAGCCATCTGTCTGTCTGTCCCTCCCCTCTCTCCTTATTTCTTTCCCCCCCCCTCTCTCGCTGTCTGTCTCTCTCTGTCTTTCCCTCTCTCTCCTCCTCTCTCACAGTCCCTTCTCCCTCCCTGACCCCCTCCCTCTCTGTCTCTCTTTCTTTTTCCCCCTCCTATTATCTGCCCATCTATTTTTTTCTCGACCTCTCTCTCGTCCTCTCTGACTACTTTACTCACCAGCCTCTCTTCCTATTCCCCAAGCAACACTTCACACTGTTCTTTTCATGCTGCATGCCCTGGATGCAGTTTTTGCATGAGTTTTTTTCATGAGCTTTGTTAACCTTTTTGTTTTCTTTGTTGGTGTGTGTGTTGCATTTTGACGTACCAGTAAACGCCCTTGATGAAGACCAGTGGTCGAAACCGGTCAGGCATGTGAGAAACTGTTCTGTTGTTTTCCTTTTTTTCTATTGTTATATATATATGTTGGTTGTTGTTTTTGTTTCTGTTTTTGTTTTGTTTCTTTTTTTGGTTCTGATTTTTTTTTATGTCTGTTTCGTTACAGAGATGATGACGATGAAGGCGACGCTTCGACTGCGGCGGCGGAGCTGGACCGCGCGTACCGCTATATAAACACACACACACACACACACACACACACACACACACACACACTGTAGAACATGGAGAGAGGTGGCAACTGAGGACAGAAGCTCAACCCTGGATGAATAGTTGTCAGAGAGCTGTAGCACACTGAGTGAGTTGGAGAAAGTGGAACCTCTGCAAGGATCTTTGGCAGAGAAAAACAACACTAACTGAGCTCTAGAAAGTGAACCCCTACAAGGTTCTCTGGCAGAGATATACAACACTGAATGAGTTCCAGAAAGTGAACCCCAATAAGGATCTCTGACAGAGAGATACAACACTCGGTGAGGAGGGAAAGTGAACCCCTACAAGGATCTCCCTAGGAGAGATACCACACTCGGTGAGGAGGGAAAGTGAACCCCTACAAGGATCTCCCTAGGAGAGATACAACACTCGGTGAGGAGGGAAAGTGAACCCCTACAAGGATCTCCCTAGGAGAGATACAACACTCGGTGAGGAGGGAAAGTGAACCCCTACAAAGATCTCCCTAGGAGAGATGCGTGAGAAGGAGAAAGAGAGCCCTAGTAAGGATCTCTGACAGACACACACACACACACACACACACACACACACACACACACACACACACACACACACACACACACACACACACACACACACACACACACACACAGATGTGATACTGATTGAAGGGTAGGCGGACGGACGTCAGTAAGAATCTGTGAATCAGTGCCATCTCTGTGCCCCGATTGGCAGTCGGTCGCTCAGACACGGAAGTGATGGGATTACAACACCACCAGCACCACCACCACCAGCAGCAGCAGCACCACCACCACCACCACCGCCCAGGTTCTGCCGCTGCAGCCTCGCTGTCCCCTGCTTATGTCCTAGTCGTCCTTCTGACGGGGTTACTTGGTGAGTGGACACACACCTAGAGTGAGAGAGAAAAAAGAGTGAGAGAACGGCTGAAAAGTTTAGGAAGAGCTTGTTCCATTAATCTGTCCTTGTTGATCTCCCTCCGCTGCAAAGATCACACACACACACACACACACACACACACACACACACACACACACACACACACACACACACACACACACACACACACTGTCTCTCTCTGTGTCTCTCTCTGTCTCTGTCTGTCTGTCTCTCTTTTTTTCTCTGTCTCTCTCTCTCTCTGTCTCTCTCTCTGTCTGTCTCTGTCTGTCGGTCTCTTTCTCTCACTCTCTCTCTCAATCTTTCTCTCTGTCTCTTTCCCTGTCTCTCTCTGTGTCTGGCTGTCTCTGTCTCTGTCTGTCTCTGTATGTTTCTCTCTCTCTATATCTCTCTTTCTCTCCCTCTCTCCATCCCTAAGCGCGTTGGGTTACGCTGCTGGTCAGGCATCTGCTTGGCAGATGTGGTGTAGCGTATATGGTTTTGTCCGAACGCAGTGACGGCTCCTTGAGCTACTGAAACTGGAAATCTCTATCCCTGTCTCTCTCTGTGTCTCTGTCTGTCTTTCTGTCTCTGTCTCTCTCAATCTCCCTCTCTCTGTGTCTCTGTCTCTCTCTCTACGACATTTTTTTTCTTAGTTGGTGCACTGCTGTATACTTCTTCCTTTTATTCTGTCGTTCTTTCGTAGTAAGCTATTTATCTTCCTTCATTCTTTCTTTCTGTCCTTCCAGCTCTATTCCTTTCATATCACCCCTTCTACTTTCGTCCATTCCTACACTCATTTCCTTTATTATCATCATCCTTCTTTCATTCCGAACTTCTTTTCGTACACTCCTTTCCTTTCTTCCTTCCTTCTTCATCCCTAACCACCCTACTTTTATACCTTCATGTTTATCCTTCCTTCTTTCCTTTCTACCTTTCTGCCTACCTTTTTTCTTTCTTCTCCATTCCTTCTTTCCTTCCTTCTTTCTTTCTTTCTCCCTTCCTTCTTT
>NC_134881.1:34490909-34495909 GCF_041734735.1 Babylonia areolata | reverse complement strand
CCCCCCCAGCCCCCACCTCCCGGACCGAAACAACGACCTCCCCCAACCCCCCCACCTTCCCCCACACACACTGTTTAGGTTTGAACCTCACAACCTCCCAATTCCCAAAGTTTGTTCGTGAGCTCACCGTTCCATTTCGGCGACTGGCGAAGTAAAAGTAAGCCAATCTTCTTTAACACTTTTTTCTTTCATCCTCTCTTCTTTCCTCTCTTTCTCTCTTCCCCAGCCCCACTGTGTGTCAAGGACGTTGGGGTGACGTCATTCAAGCTGTGTGCCTCAGGAAACTACACGTGCAACGATGGCGGATGTATCGATGACGCGGCCGTCTGTGACGGCGTGGAGGACTGCGTCGACGGAAGTGACGAGCAGTACTGCTATGGCGGTGGGTGTCAGTAGTATTAGAAGTCGCAGTCGTTGTAGCAGTAGTAGTAGTGGTGGTGGTGGTGGTAGCAGTAGCAGTAGTGATAGTAGTGGTGTGTGTGTGTGTGTGTGTGTGTGTGTGTGTGTGTGTGTGTGTGTGCAAAAGCCATGGAACGGTCAACGATCCTTCGCTGTTTGCCTCGAACAATACCTCACCAATCGCTACACATTATACGATACCTCACCAATCGCTACACATTATACAACGATACCTCACCAATCGCTACACATTATACGATACCTCACCAATCGCTACACATTATACAACGATACCTCACCAATCGCTACACATTATACGATACCTCACCAATCGCTATACATTCTACAACGATACCTTACCAATCGCTACACATTATACAAGAATACCTCACCAATCGCTACACATTATACAACGATACCTCACCAATCGCTACACATTATACAACGATACCTCACCAATCGCTACACATTATACAACGATACCTCACCAATCGCTACACATTATGCAACGATACCTCACCAATCGCTACAACGATACCTCCCCAATCGCTGCATATTATGCAACGATACCTCACCAATCGCTACACATTACACATTATGCAACGATACCTCACCAATCGCTACACATTATACAATGTCCCAGTAAAACAAGGCAAGGCAAAAATCTTTATTGACGAAGGCTGAGCCATAATCCTGTGTGGACTGTTCTTTTTTCATGCTGTCCCCACTCACAGGGGGGTTATAAAAAAAAAGAGGGGGAGAGGGAAAAGGATGCACTTGATATTTACATATAAGATATTCAAGAGAGAGAGAGATAAAACACGTCAAACCAAAGATTTAAGCGTTTAAGAGAGAGAGAGAGAGAGAGAGAGAGAGAGAGAGAGAGAGATCAGTATCAGTAGCTCAAGGAGGCGTCACTGCGTTCAGTCAAATCCATATACGCTGCACAACAGATGCCTGACCAGCAGCGTAACCCAACGCGCTTAGTCAGGCCTTGAGGGGGGAAAAAATATATATGGTATTTATGGGGCGCAAAATCTTGATGTAATCAACTCTGAGCACACATAAATAAATAAATAAATAAATAAATAAAATAGAGAGAGAGGGGGGGGGGGAGGGGTACACGTATTTTTTTTCTGCCAAGTATGTATAAAATGGGGATGAGGGGTACCGCAAGGGATAGGAAAAGAGTGGGAAAGGAGTCAGATAAAGACGTGACAGAACTGATAAGACGGGTGAGGGGTGGGGTATGGGGGTGGGGGTTGGGGGTGGGGGTTAGGCTAAATGAAATGAAAAGCGGGGGGGGGGGGGGGATGGGTGGGTAGTGTGGAAGAAAGGCAGTTCAGAGAGAGAGAGAGATAAAGGCAGCCCCGTGAGATTAAGAATGTGAATGCCAGACAGACCGAAATCTCCACATGGCATGACCCAGGGAGACATTTAAAAAAAAGAAAAGAAAATGAAAATGAAAAGAAAGCAGACTTGAAGAGAGACTTCATTCACTCTGAGACAGCGGAGGATCTTGGTGTTTTAACCTATTCTCCCTTCCCGTTCTCTGTCTGAAAGAACCTGACTTCCTGTTTACTGTCCAAATCCTCATGCGCCCCCCCCCCCCCCCCCGCCCCCCCAACCACCCCCACCTCCCTTCATCCTAGCGCGCGCGCACGCACACACACACACACACACACACACACACACACACACACTTACACATACTCAGACATACACACAAATATATATATATACTATTTTTTTGCACACGTTACATTCACACACGTATATATATACACATACATACATACACTCACTCACTCACTCATTCACTCATTCACACACACACACACACACACACACACACACACACACTGTCTCTCTCTCTCTCACTCTCTATGTCTTTGTCTCTGTCTCTCTCTATGTCTGTCTGTATGTCTCTGTCTCTCTGTCTCACTCTCTCTCCCCTCTCTCTCTCTCTCTCTCACTTTCTATCTCTCTCACCTTCTCTGTCTGTCTCTCTCTATCTCCCTCTCTCTCTCCCTCTCTCTCTTTCTCTCTCACACTCTCTATCCCTCTCTATTTCACTCTCTCCCCTTCTCTCTCTCTTTTTCTCTCTCACTCTCTCACTGTCTGTCTCTCTGTGTCTGTCTCCATCTCACTCTCCCCTTCTCTCTCTCACTCTCTCTCACTTTCTCACTCACTCTCTATCTCACCCTCTCTCTCCACCCATCTCTCTCTCTCTCTCCCTCTCTCTCTCTCCGCTACTTTCGCCAACAGGAAGAACCACCTGAGGCGCTCTCTTGTCTGCCCGTCCTTGTCTCCATTATATTTCTCTCCATTTTTTTTTCCTCCAGCATTTTGGTGATATGTCTCTCTCTGTCTGATGGGAGATGAAATCGAGGCATGGGTGGGTGGGATGGGGGTGGGTAGAAGGGAGGGGGGGGGGGGCGGCGGGGAGGCGGGTATGTGTTTGTGTCGGGGGGGTGGGGTGGAGGGGATGTATGTGTATGTGTATCATTTGTGTGTCTGCGTGCGTGCATATATATATATATATATATATATATATATATATATATATATATATATATATATATACATACATATATATATATGTACACACATTTTCTCTCTCTCTCTCTCTCTCTCTCTCTCTCTCTCTCTCTATATATATATATATATATATATATATATAAGTATACAATATATACGTGTGTATAAGTGTGTGTGTGTGTGTGTGTGTGTGTGTAAGTGCGTGTGCGTGTACGTGTATGTGCACGTGTGTGTAAGTGCGTGTGTACGTGTACATGGGTGGGGGGGTATCGTGCGTGCGTGTGTGGGTGCGGAAGAGATGTGGCGGGTGAGAAGTGAGTATTGATGCCGCTTAGTGGGATTATCTGTTTATTAATTCATATAGTTATCAATTCAATGTCTGTCTGTCTGTCTGTCTCGCTTCCACCTCCCCACCCACAAAACAAAAATTTATAGTCGCCTCTCTTTTTCTCTCCACCATCCCTCTCTCTCTTATCTCCCTACATACCCCCAACCCTAAACCCCCCTATCTTGTTCTCTGCCACCACCCCGCCTCACACTCACCCCCCCCCCTCTCTCTCTCCTCTCGCTCTCTCTCTCTCTCTCTCTCTCTCTCTCTCTCTGTGTCTGTCATTCTGTGTATTTCTAATATCGATTTTCTCTTTTTGTTTTGTCCGACCTTTCAGATGACGAGTACACGGATTACAAGTTTGATGCCATGTTTCTCAAACGACCGGATGCTGACTGGGAGAAAAAAGCAGATACATGCGGTCAGCGATGCTTCTTTCGTTCGCTTTTTGTGTTTGTTTGTTTGTTTGTTGTAATTGTTGTTGTTGCTGTTGTTGTTGTTGTTGTTGTTGTTGTGGTGGTGGTGGTGGTGGTGGTGGTGGCGGTGGTGGTGTTTTTACCATACTGTATTTATAACCCGTTATTGTGTCAGCGTTTCAGTTACTGTTGATTTGCAGCAAACTGTGTCTTCGTTTGTTGTTTGGTTACGCTTCTTTCTTTCCATCGTGTTTTTGGGGGGTTTTTTTGTTTGTTTTTTTTTGTGTTTTTTTGTTTTTTTGTTTTTTTTGTTTTTTGTTTTTGTTTTTGTTTTTGTTTTTTTTGCTATGTATGTCGTACACACACACACACACACACACACACACACACACACACACACACACACACAAACAAACACACTCACACACACAGGTATCTATCTATCTATCTATCTATCTATCTATGTTGTTTTGTTGTTGTTTTTTTATAGAATTTTGCGTGATATGTCTGCACACAGATAACTGCGACAGATGATAGGATTCTCATCGTCATTACCATCGTCATCATCACCATTGTTGTATTCGGGTCGTCCTTGTCGTCGTCGTCATCTTCATGTGCATCATTATTGTCGTATTCAACATCATACAACACTCAAGCCACGATTTCATTTGGCGCATAACCGCTGATTTGTACATGTCGTCGGTACGCTGATTTGTCGTCGATCGACGACAGTTTTGGCGGAGCTCTGTTTATAATGACTCGTCACTGGCGACAATTTGTCTGAACTCTGTTTATCGATGAATTGTTATCGTCGACAAGCTGTCTCAGCACTGTTCATCGATGACTTGTCACTGGCGACAAGTTGTCTGAACTCTTTTTATCGATGACTTGTCACTGGCGACAGTTTGTCAGAGCTCTGTTTATCGATGACTTGTCACCGGCGACAGTTTGTCAGAGCTCTGTTTATCGATGACTTGTCACCGGCGACAATTTGTCTGAGCTCTGTTTATCGATGACTTGTCACCGGCGACAGTTTGCCAGAGCTCTGTTTATCGATGACTTGTCACTGGCGACAGTTTGTCTGAACTCTGTTTATCGATGACTTGTCACCGGCGACAGTTTTGTCTTAGCTCTGTTTATCGATGACTTGTCCCCGGCGACAATTTGTCTGAGCTCTGTTTATAATGACTTGTCACCGGCGACAAGTTGTCTGAGCTCTGTTTATAATGACTTGTCACCGGCGACAAGTTGTCTGAGCTCTGTTTATCGATGACTTGTCACCGGCGACAAGTTGTCTGAGCACTGTTCATCGATGA
>NC_134881.1:34475909-34485909 GCF_041734735.1 Babylonia areolata | reverse complement strand
ATATCATTCTTGGCGTATATCAGATCTGACACTAGAATTCCGCATGTGGTGGGTTGATAAAGTAATACTGACTCGTATTGTTAAAAAAAAAAAAAAAAAAAAAAGAAGAAAAAGAAATAAACCCAAGAAGAAGAAGAAGGAAAGAAAGAACACATCACCACAATGAATCGGCCAACAACAACAACAACAACAACAAAATAGCCACTCAGCTGATCAGCTAACATTAGCTTTGCATTGGCTGATATCCCCGAAGCAAAAGAAAATAAACAAAAAACAAACAAACAAACAAACAAAAAACTTGCCGTAACACCCTGAGCTATCAGGGAGAAGCCTCAAAATCGCAGAACACAGGCCTCAAGCTATAGCCAGTTTCGTAAAGTTTTCTCTCTGTTTTTTTTTTTTAACTGAAACCGATGCAGCATGTGTATTGCTGGATGGTGCATTCGAAAGAATGATTAAAAAAAAAAAAAACCCTCATCAAATCTGATTGTTTCGATTTACCCTCATTCCCTGCTTTCCTCCCAGACCATTGACCACCCACTCCCCCTCCCGTCGCTCCCCCCTCCCTCCGCCTCCTCCTCCCCCCTCTCACACCCTCTACAGAGAGAAACTGGACAAATAAGAGCAACATCACAGCTAACGTATGCCTACAGCAAGAATCCCCCCCCCCACCCCCACACCCCTCAGTCCGTTTAAATGGCCGCTTCTTCTGTCTGAGGGTGCAATTATGTCTGACAGTTTATTGTGTATTTGCGTTTGTAAGTCGGTGGACCGTCCCTGACCTGCTAGATTAGTTACGTTTCCGATGTCACCTGTGACAAGTGGTTTGGTTTTTATTCGACATCATTCTGTGATGGTGTGACATGGGGAGAGGGAGAGGGAGAGAGAGAGAGAGAGAGAGAGAGAATTATGGACAGGAGGTGAAAGTAGAAGAAGAAAGAAAGAGGGATGGAAAGAGAGAGACAGACAGAGAGAGAGACAGACAGAGAGAGTGACAGAGACAGAGAGAGTGACAGAGACAGTGAGTGACAGAGACAGAGAGAGTGACAGAGACAGAGAGTGACAGAGACAGAGAGAGTGACAGAGACAAAGAGAGGCATAGACAGTGAGTGACAGAGACAGTGAGTGACAGAGACAGAGAGTGACAGAGACAGTGAGTGACAGAGACAGTGAGTGACAGAGACAGAGAGTGACAGAGACAGTGAGTGACAGAGACAGAGAGTGACAGAGACAAAGAGAGGCAGAGACAGAGACAGAGAGTGACAGAGACAGAGAGTGACAGAGACAGAGAGTGACAGAGACAGAGACAGAGAGTGACCGAGACAGAGACAGAGAGTGACAGAGACAATTGAGTGACAGAGACAGAGAGTGACAGAGACAGAGAGTGATAGAGACAGAGACAGAGAGTGACAGAGACAGAGAGTGACAGAGACAGAGAGTGATAGAGACAGAGACAGAGAGTGATAGAGACAGAGACAGAGAGTGACAGAGACAGAGAGTGACAGAGACAGAGAGTGACAGAGACAGTGAGTGACAGAGACAGTGAGTGACAGAGACAGTGAGTGACAGAGACAGTGAGTGACAGAGACAGAGAGTGACAGAGACAGAGACAGAGAGTGACAGAGACAGTGAGTGACAGAGACAGTGAGTGACAGAGACAGAGACAGTGAGTGACAGAGACAGAGAGTGACAGAGACAGAGACAGTGAGTGACAGAGACAAAGAGTGACAGAGACAGAGAGTGACAGAGACAGTGAGAGGCAGAGACAGTGAGAGGCAGAGACAGAAAGGGAGAATATCATAGGTACAGAACTTCAATGAGAAGGAAAGGAGAGGGAGAGAGAGAGAGAGAGAGAGAGAGAGAGAGAGAGAGTGCAATGGAGGGAGGAAGAGAAAGGCAAAGCTGCTCATTTCAAAGTCGAATGAGAGCCTCTTGCTTATTCTTCTTCTTCGTTCGTGGGCTGCAACTCCCACGTTCAATCGTATGTACACGAGTGAGCTTTTATGTGTATGACCATTTTTACCCTGTCATGTAGGCAGCCATACTCCGTTTTCGGGGGTAGACTCTTGCTTCAAAAACCGGCGAAAGGTTTTTCCAGGCCATTAGCAAAAAACAAAACAACGCCCCCCATCCCACCCAAAGCAACCACCACCACCAACAACAAAAAAACGACGACTGTAGCGGTCAGCAGATAACTCAGTTCGCCGGCCTCTGCGGTCAGTTTCTGACTGGAGACAGTCGGATGACGTGGTGATGACAGCTTCCATTAGGGGCACAATCCCAGGCAGGTGCGAGGCACTCTGTTAGCTGATCTCTTCCCTAAGTGGGAGTTTGCAGAGGTTTGAATCTCCGTCGATTCCAACACCCTCTTATATGCAAACGTCGAGGCTAACTAACTGTCTTCACAAGCAAAAAGCTCGGCTGTGGAGTATAATATACGTATGCGTGTATGTGGAGAGGGGATAGAGTGGAGGCTTTGACAAGAGGTTGAACTTGAGGCATAACAAAACCTTCCCGCTAATTTCGAAAGGGGCTCATGGGAGGATTGTCTTATGCGCATCACTGAGCCATCTTCTCTCTTTGACTGAGCTGAGTTGATTGATGGCTGGTTCTTCGCTTGCGAAGATCAGTGGGAAGTTCCCGCCAGGGATGGGCGGCATGCCTTTTGATGACTAATTAGTCCAATCCTTAATTTGCAGAGTCTGTGGTATTGCGGGCAGGTGTAGGTCTGTGCCTGCGTTGCTGGGCTGCGGACCTGGGTCTTTCCTTCTCCTTCTTTTCTCCTGGATGTTCAGTCGTCTGGTTTCCTCAAAGTGTTGGGTTCCCCTGAGCGTTGAAGATCTCCAGCTACCTCTATCTGATGCTGACTGCTCCCATGTCTTGGGGTTGATGTCGGCTGAGCTGAGTAGTAGGTACATAACGCACATGCTCAGCATGCTCATGCTGTTGCTGCTACTGCTGAGGCAGGCGCTTCTTCCAGTGATGACAAGTGCAGGGGGTTGAAGGATACCCAGAACGAAGGCCATAGCACAGTGGTGTCGGCAGAACTGATAACGTCGACAGTGGACAGTAAACTTCCCGAAACACTATTCGGACTTGGGCTGAGTTGCAGCACTGAGTTTGCTTATCGTGAAGATTTTTTTCTTCCCCAAGCCTATAGAATCAGCGTAAACTTATGACGCTGCTAAGGTCATTCACATGCAACCCAGCTTTGTATCGAACAGTCCAAATCCTTTATATTCACCCAGGCTGTTTGTTGCAGAAGTTGTATGTTGCGTCCATAGCGGCGGCAGTTGATGTTTACAGTTGCACTAAAGAGCTTACACTTCCGTGGTATGGTGGTTCTGTTGTTGTCGTTCTGGTTACTTACCTCGTGACGGTGGATTTCTCTGCGTTTCATTCCGGCTGCTCCATTGTCCGTTTTCGGACAACACATTTTTCTGTTAGAGTGCTTATCAGCTGGTTTTTCCTGTATCCGTTTTCGGACAACACTTTTTTTTCTGTCAGCGTGCTTATCAGAGTGAGATTTTTTCAACGTAAGTTTTGCGGCCAGCAAAAACTATTGATGCCGCTGGATCTTTTCCGTGCATTAATTGCATACTGGTTTTTCCTGTATGAGAGAGAGGGAGCGACGGAGAGAGCGGTTTTGTCCACAAAACTAAATACTCATATTAAGCACTCTTTCTATCGCTGAAGCTTTGTAATCCTAACAGCACGACTGGCTAAGTAGCAGCTTCCGACCATTGTCTGCATGGTGGACCCAAATCCTCCAAGCTCTGAGTGGTTTCTTTTCGGCTCTGGTTTCTTGGTCTGTGTGTGGGATGAGATGTTCACCAGTGATTCGTACGGCGTTGGTGGAAAGGGTTCTGTCTTTTCTTTTTGTCGTGTAGACTGCAGGCTTCGCTTTGACAGTAATTGGTCTCGTGATAAACAACCATAGGGAAAAATCAATGGAAACCCCCGCCCCCCTCGCTCCCACACGCCCCCACAAAAAACAAACAATGGAAATCGTCAGTGGGCAGGGAACAGGATGCGAAAGAGGAGTATTTGTGACGTGTTCATCTGCCTCACTGGCATTGAAAAGGGAAAATGTCATACCTGACTGTGTGTGTGTGTGTGTGTGTGTGTGTGCTTGATGCTCAGAGTTTGGTTTTTGTCAGAGTATCCTTCGGTTTCACACCGGTGAATCCTGTACCTGGTGAAGTTGTAGAGCCTACGAAGTCAGTCTTGAGCCGCCACTGTGTGACTCGCTATGAGTTATTAAGAAAGCCGGATAAGAAAACACAAGACACCCGAGAAAACGAACATTCTGAAGCACCCGTAAAGCGAAGAAGCCAACAAGGAGTAGGGGAGCGAGCCGACATGGATATGTATCAGTTTTCAGTTTCTCAAAGCAAGCGTCACTGCGTTCGGACAAATCCATATACGCTACACCACATCCGCTAGGCAAATACCTGAGCAGCAATATAACCCAGGGCGCTTAGTCAGGGCTTGTGTGTGTGTGTGTGTGTGTGTGTGTGCGTGTGTGTGTGTGTGTGTGTGTGCGTGCGTGCGCGCGTGCGTGCGCGGGCGTGTGTGTGTGTGTATGTGTACCTATCAGAGTGGACTTCTTCTACAGAATTTTGTCAGGGAGCAACCCGTTTCTTTCAGTTTGATTTTCTGGTCAAACTTCGGAGATATGGAGAGAGCGGGATTAGAACCCAGACCCTCACGGGCTCTGCAGTGACAGACGAGCGTCTTGACCACTCTGCTAACCAGACACGAGCCAGACACACACAAGACACTGCCTGAAAATTGGCAAACCAAGTCAGTCCCTCCCACACCAACCAGGGCGAACTTACCTGGTCAGTAGTAAGTCCCTCAAAAGCGAGAGAGAGAGAGGGATGTTACCACTGTCTTTGCACTGTAATTCAATTTCTAGCCAAAATAGTCGGATCAGCAGTTAGCTAGTCGCCTCCCTCGTTCGATCTGCTGTTCTGATGGCCACATCGGGACACAACCAGTCTGACCATCACATACAGTAGTAGTAGTAGTAGTAGTAGTAGTAGTAGTAGTAGTCCCTTCACCACAGCAACCACGGTCTGTATTCGCGCCAGCCGCAGTGTCTCAGGTTCCCACCCCTACTCAAGAAGAATGACACGTTTCTTCGCATCCCGGAAATGAGGCAGCAGCATCTCTCTTACTCACACCGTCGCGTCACGATACTGCTTGCCAGTCGGTGAAGGATTTGACCATGAGTGATGGAGGACCATCGGTCAACTCGAAAGACAGAAAGAGACGAAAGGAGGTGGGGCGGGTGAGATGAATGGATAGCCATGGGGGGAATTGGGGATTCCAACTGTGGGGTGACTTGGAAGACGAATCCCCCACATGTCGTTAGTGGAACCCCCCCCCCCCCCCCCCCCCCCCCCCCCCCCCTAATAAACCGCTCACTCATTAATTTAACCCGAGTTCCATCCTTCCATCCTTCCTTCCTTCCTTCTCTCCTTCCTCTTAGTCAGTGAAACAGCGATTCTGTCAGACAGTTCTGTGATCCATTATTCTGTGTTTTCATGACCACCGTCAGCTTTCCCCGTGGCGGTGGAGTCGAGTCTGCAACAAGAGGTTGCTAGTCATCCCGCGGCCTCCAGAACTGGAATGTTCAAGCTATTATCGCTTTCGTTGTTCCAGCTCCTTCCCCCTCCCCCCGGCCTGAATACCGACTGGGCTCAACACTTGTTCTATGGAAACATGTACAGTTAAAAACACAGATACTAAGGGGGGAAAAATGTAAGTTTTCATATTTGATTGAAATATTGACATTTTACAGAATCAGTTTTCTTACACAGAAAGTCTCGGGTTCGAAAACCTGCGTTGTGAATCGTGCGGTTTTCAATGTTTTTTTGGTTTTTTTAAATTATTTTATTTAAGAATGTTAAAAAAAAAAATAAAAAAATGGACAGTTGTGCCATTAACTTAAGTGATACATTAATTGTCTTGGTGGTATTTGAAAACCATTGCCGCCTTAGATAGACAAAGGCCACTATCATCGACTGGTTATTTTTCCCCATTGACTGATTAAAAAAAAAAAAGTTTTGATTTTCCTTTCAAATGTAGGCTTTTAAAAATCCAGCTACGCTCCTATTGTGAAACGGTTTGTTAACGTTAACGAAACCGTTTTTTTTTTTTAAACATTTATTCGTTTCTGAATTTGTTTGTTCATCAGTTTGCTCATTTTATTTTATTTCATTCGCTCGACAGTTCATTCGAATGTCTACTTTATGACGATACTGTATAAACTTTTTCTTCATCAGCCAAACCTCCCGCAACCCCCTCCCCCCCCCCACACACACACACCAGCCGAGATCAGGCCAAGGTGATGATACAAACTCACGTTTGTTTGCACACACGGTGGGTCAAGGATAAGACGTCCACGACCCCACAAAGAAACCAAAACTGTGTCACTGGAAGATGTTGTTGTTATTAAGTTTCTAGTAACGATGATGTAGATAGTCTTTGGAATCTCCCTTGAATGGCGTCCTAATACAGTATATCATAATGCATGGTGGGTTTGATGCGAGCCAGACCCTGTGTTGCTATGATACTGTTGTCAGACATCCATTACTGGCCTTCTTTGATCGCAACTCGTCTCCACATCATTACCTCTCCTCCCTCCCTCCCTCCTTCCTTCCTTCCTTTGTAATTTCCTCTACACCCTAGCCCCCACCCCACCCCCGCACCCGCAGCCCCCAATTTCCCCTCCCCCCGTTTCATATTTTGTGTCTGTGACCGTGTCATGAACTTTTCGCTACAGAAAAAAAAACCCAGGGAAGTCAACTAAACATTTTTGTTCTACAGTTTTTGCCCTCCTCTTCGTCCTCTTCTTGTGCTCAAAGTTCAGAGAAGCGGTGAACACGGGAAAGGTGATGCGTTTTAAAGTCCCGATGCTTTGAAAATGTGGCGAGACATCGCATCACTCATGACTAATTCCCTCCCGTCTGAAGGAAAAAAAAAAAAAAAAAAACGCTTCGTGAGGTCAGCTCAAGGCGAAGAAGAGACCTCTCAGATGATTTTTCATATTATTCTCTCCTCTAATCATGTCTCTGTCTCTCTGTGTCTCTGTTTCTGCCTCTTTTTGTCTTTCTGTCTCTCTGTGTCTGTCTCAAGCACTACTCATTGATGTGGAAGGTCGAGATGTTGTTTACTTTCTGCAATATATTTTCAGTACTTCACTTTTTGTTTCCATCAGTGTTCGCGTTACTTGTTCTCCTATGTCCTTGGCGCTGAAAGTTATTGACTTCAAAGGGTTCAGTGTTCAGTATTCTCTCTCTCTCTGTCTGTATATCTATCTATCTATCTTTCCTTCTCTAGGTCTCTCAGTCTCAAAGGAGAGAAAGAATATCGCTTGCACCAGAGTGGTGAGTAGGAATATACACATAAGTATTTGTTTTGTGCGCCAAGGACACTAGTTCTGTTTGAATCCCTCCCCCCTCTCTCGCTGTGTCTCTCTCTGCCTCCGTCGTACTGTCTCTCTCTCTCTCTCACTCTCTGTCTATGTCTCTCTCTCACTCTCTTTCTCTCTGTCCCTCTCTGTGTCTCTGTATCTGTCTCTGTATCTCTCACTCTCTGTCTCTCTGTGTCGATGTCTCTCTCTCTCTCTTTACCTTGATTTGTATTTATATAAAGCTTTCAAAGTCCGAGAAACCATTACGTTATGAGAACACTGATTCACCAGAACTGTTCACCAGATTCCTCTTGGTCAGTCTGTTATAGGCCAAAGTCTTCGTCGTCTCCTCCCCCCCCCCCTCCTCCTCCTTCTTCTTCTTCTTCTCTAACTTTGTGAAGGGTCATTGGGGCGCTGCACTGAAGAACTGTTCACCAGATTCTTCCAGGTCAGTTTGTTGAAGGCCAAAGTCTCCTCCTCCTCCTGCTTTCTTTTCTTCTTCTTCTTCTTCTTCTTCCCTAACTCTGGGAAGGGTCATTGGGGCGCCGCACAGATGAACTGAACTGTTCATCAGATTCCTCTAGGTCTGTCGGTTTGTAGGCTTAAGTCTTCGTCCCTTCTTCAATGTTGAAACGAAACTGTCAACACGCACACACACACACACACACACACACACACACACACACACACACACACACAGAGAGAGAGAGAGAGAGAGAGAGAGAGAGAACATGGCAATAGGGAAACAAACAACACAGGATCTGCCTGCCTATTTTCTTTCCGCCCGTTTTGATCATGTCGAAAACATTCTGTTTTTTAAGTTCTATGGAAGTGCAGGAGACGAGCTGAAAGCTGAGACAAATCTAATTAAGGGTGTCTGCAACCTCAGAAACAAGGCCCCATTGAAAATTAAAGGAGGACATTCCTGTGGCGATGTACGTCAGCATGAGAGAGAAACACACACACACACACACACACAAAGTCAAGTCGAATGTGCGTGCGTGCGTGCGTGTGTGTGTGTGTGTGTGTGTGACAGACAGACAGACAGACACAGAGACACACAGTGACCTACAAAGCAATCTCTTCTTGAGTCTCACTTTTCGTTTCATTTCAGGGATCTATCAGGTAACCAGATCAACACCATTTCCCACCGGGATTTTGAGACGTTGGACCTTTTGGAAAAACTGTAAGTGACGATGTCATTTTTTCACGTATCATTTGACGTTGGTTTTTTTGTTTGTTTATTTTATTTAATTAATTTATTGTTGTATTATTCCAAAGTTGTTGTTGTTTTTTCAATGACGTTGATTGTTTTTTTTGTTTGTTTGGTTTATTTGTTTGGGTTGTTTTGTTTTGTTTGTTTTGTTTTTTTTTAAATTTTGTTCTGTGGTGTTATACCCTGTTTTGTTTGTTTCCTCAATGTGTTTCAATTTCGTTTTAATTTGAATCTCTCTCTCTCTCTCTCTCTCTCTCTCTCTCTCTCTTTCTCTCCCCTCTCATTCCATTTCTCTCTCTCTCCTCTCTCTCTCTCTCTCTCCATTTCTCTCTCTATCTCTCTCTCCCTCTCTCCCTCTCTCTCTCCATTTCTCTCTCTCTCTCTCTCTCTCTCTCTCCCTCTCTCTCTCCACTCTCTCTCCATTTCTCTCTCTCTCTCCCCTCTCTCTCTCCATTTCTCTCTCTCTCTCTCTCTGTCTTAAAAAAGAAGAAGAAGAAAAGAATAGCAGGTTGAGGATTGTTGCTCTGAAATAAGATTTTAAAAAAAATCAAAACAACTCCCTAAGAATGATTTAGAACAAAAAAAAAAATAAACAACAAAAACAAACGATGTTGAAAATAATGCAGCAGAAATATTTTGAAATAGAAGCAACTGAAATTGTTTTTCTAGACGAAAGACAATAACACACACACACACACACACACACACACACACACACACGCACACACACACACACACACACACACACACACACACACACACACATATATATATATATATATATATATATATATATGTATATATATATCGGGTGTCCCACAGAAAGCGAACCGCTTCTTGACAAGTATTTTCTCATTGATAGAGAAACCGAATTCATTGAAAATTTTCACACAGTAACCTCAGGGTATCATCAACAAGTCTGCAAAATAGACTTTACGTTACACACACACACACACACACACACACACACACACACACACACACACATATTCAGGGACGTTTGAGACTTAAATGAAGACGGATTTCACAGAAGCCTTGGCTGTAGGTTAAAGACCTGGGAGTCAGTTGCATTGCTCGGACGGAAGAGCCTAGTATGGTCGTCACCCGCTATTAACTGTGTGTAGTATGGAACTGACCAATGGCGTAGTTCGGTCAACGTAAGCATTTTAGTCACGTGTGACTGTCGAAAAGTTAGAGCCAAGCAATGCAGCTGGCTCCTGGTTTATATTTGGGTGCTGGTCGGTACTGGTATCTAGATCCATGCTGCTGTTGTTGTCGTTGTTGTCGTTGTTGTTGTTGTTGTGTGTTTTAACACTTCCTGCTATAGGGATGTAGGACAGGAAGTAAGATAATTTTTTTTT
>NC_134881.1:34468409-34470909 GCF_041734735.1 Babylonia areolata | reverse complement strand
CAGCACAGCACAGCACAGCACAACACAACACAGAACAGAACAGCACGGCACAACACTGCACACACACACACACACACACACACACACACACACACACACACACACACACACACACTGCACAACACAGCACAGCACAGTACGGCACTGCACAGCCCAGTACAGTACAACACAGCACAGCACAGTACAACACAAAACAGCACCGCATCGCACAGAAAAGCACAGCACAGCACAGAAAAGCACAGCACAGAAAAGCACAGCATAGCACAGAAAAGCACAGCACAGCACAGAAAAGCACAGCACAGCACAGAAAAGCACAGCATAGCACAGAAAAGCACAGCACAGAAAAGCACAGCATAGCACAGAAAAGCACAGCATAGCACAGAAAAGCACAGCACAGCACAGAAAAGCACAGCATAGCACAGAAAAGCACAGCACAGAAAAGCACAGCATAGCACAAAAAAGCACCGCATCGCACAGAAAAGCACAGCACAGCACAGAAAAGCACAGCACAGAAATGCACAGCATAACAATAAAGCACAGCACAGCACAACACAGAAAAGCACAGCACAGAAATGCACAGCATAACAATAAAGCACAGCACAGCACAACACAGAAAATAACAACATAGCACATGACAGAAAAGCACAGACAAGCACAGCATAGCACAGAAAGTACAGCATAGAAAAGCACAACATAGCACAGCACAGAAAAGCACAGCATTGCACAGAAAAGTACAGCATAGAAAAGCACAGCATAACACAGCACAGAAAAGCACAGCATAGCACAGAAAAGCACAGCATAGCACAGCACAGAAAAGCACAGCATAGCATAGACAAGCACAACACAGCACAGAAAAGCACGGCTCAGCACAACCCAACACAGCACAGCACACCACAAGACAGCAAGGGAAAGCACTTTACAGCACATCACAGCATAGCACAACAGTTACTGTCGTCGTTGTTGTTGATGATGGTGATTCTTTTTTTTTCTTTTCTTCTTCTTCTTTTTTTTTAAATGACACTGAACGCAAGCCTTCAGTGTTCTTGCTGTTGGCGTTAACTTATTTGCTGTTTATTTTGTCTTATAATTCTTATTTCATTTTTTATTAATAATTATGTCAATGCAACCCCAGAAAACGGAGTATGGCTGCTTACATGGCGGGGTAAAAGCGATCATACACGTAAAAGCCCACTCGTGTACATACGAGTGAACGTGGGAGTTGCAGCCCACGAACGAAGAAGAAGAAGTAGTAGTAGTAGCAGTAGTAGTAGTAGTAGTAGTAGCTGGGATAGACTTTCGAGGTCTTATTAGCGCGTAGGGATAATGCAGAAAGGTCAGATGTCTGCTGACCCCCTCCCCCCACGCCCCCGCACCCGCTCACTTTTTTTTTTTTTTTTTTTTTTTTTTAAACAGATGTGCTATTGTGTATACGGATCAGTTTGCACGCTCTGACCTCCTTTGAACTGAAACTTGTGCTGTTGATACTGTATTGTATTGTATAACTGTTTTTGTCACAACAGATTGCTCTCCCCAGAGAGAGCGCGTCGCTACACTGAGAGCGCCACCCCCATCCCCCACCAGCCCCCCCCCCTTCCCCCCTTCCCCCCCCCCTTTTTTTTTCTCTCTGCCTGCAGATTTTTATGTTTTCCTATCGAACTGGATATTTCCACACAATTTTGCCAGGGACAACCCTTTTGTTGCAGTGGGTACTTTTACGTGCTGCACACGGGACCTCGGTTTAAAATCTCATCCGAATGAGTAGCGTCCAGACCATACTATTACTATGATTGGTCTGTTACATTTCAATCTAAAGTATGGTCGTATATGTGTTAAATATTTTTAGGTTAACTCACTTAGTACGGCCAGTTCTCTCTTCTCCTCTACACAGACCCCTCGGATGTCCAGTGGGTGTCTCAATGACCCAACCTTTAGCTTCCGTCGTCAGAATTGTGGTATTCTTTGTCATCACTCACCTCTTCAGTATAAGAGCCTTCCGCTTGCAATATTTTGATGATGGTAATTGGGCTGAAACGCTGTTAACGTCGTCTCTTTCGCCGTTCGTATAGAGAGAGTTAACAACCTACAATCTATCCGGTTTCTTAGACTCCATCCTGCGACCCTGATATATTTGATTTTGATTTATCGAGATCATAGTGGTGCAGCACAGATCAGCACAGCACAGCACAACACAGCACAGATGGGCACAGTGCAACACGGCACACACACACACACACACACACACACACACACACACACACACACACACACACACACACACACACACACACACACACACACACACACACACACATACACACACTCTGCACAACACAACACAGTACAGCACAGCACAGCATAGCACAACAGTGCATACACACACACACACACACACACACACACACACACACACACACACACACACACACACACACACACCGCACAGCACAGCACAGCACATTACAACACAGCGCAGCACAAGAGAACTTTTTTTTTTTTGATA
>NC_134881.1:34458409-34463409 GCF_041734735.1 Babylonia areolata | reverse complement strand
CCTCCCTCCCTCTCCATCTATCTCCTGCTCTCTCCCTCTGTCTCCCTCCATCCCTTTTCTCTTTCTCTCTCCATCTCTCTCTCTCACTCCACCCTCTCTCTCTCTCTCTTTTTCTCTCCCCCTCTCTTTCCTCCCTCCCTCTCCATCTGTCTCCTGCTCTCTCCCTCTGTCTCCCTCCATCCCTTTTCTCTTTCTCTCTCCATCTCTCGCTCTCACTCCCCCCCCTTCTCTCTCTCTGTCTCTCTCTTTCTCTCTCCCCCTCTCTCTCTCTCCCTATCAAATCCCTCTTTCGCTCTCTCTCTTTTTCTCTCCCCCTCTCTTTCCTCCCTCCCTCTCCCTCTGTCTCCCTCCATCCCTTTTCTCTTTCTCTCTCCCTCTCTCTCTCTCACTCTCTCTCTCTCTCTCTTTTTCTCTCCCCCTCTCTTTCCTCCCTCCCTCTCCATCTATCTCCTTCTCTCTCCCTCTGTCTCCCTCCATCCCTTTTCTCTTTCTCTCTCCATCTCTCTCTCTCTCTCACTGCCACCTTCTCTCTCTCTCTCTCTCTCTCTCTCCATCTCTATCTCCTTATCTATCCCTCTTTCGCTCTCTCTCTTTCTCTCCTCCTTTCCTCCCTCCCTCTCCATCTGTCTCCTGCTCTCTCCCTCTGTCCTCCTCCATCCCTTTTCTCTCTCCATATCTCTCTCACTGCCCCCACCCACCCCCTCTCTCTCTCTCTCTATCTCTCTCTCTCACTCCACCCTCTCTCTCTCTCTCTCTCTCTCTCTTTCTCTCCCCCTCTCTTTCCTCCCTCCCTTTCCATCTATCTCCTGCTCTCTCCCTCTGTCTCCCTCCATCCCTTTTCTCTTTCTATCTCTATCTCTCTCTCTCACTGCCCCCCCCTCTCTCTCTCTCCATCTCTATCTCCTTATCTATCCCTCTGTCTCTCTTTTTCTCTTTCTCTCCTCCTTTCCTCCCTCCCTCTCCATCTGTCTCCTGCTCTTTCCCTCTGTCCTCCTCCATCCCTTTTCTCTCTCCATATCTCTCTCACTGCCCCCACCCCACCCCCCCCCTCTATCTCTCTCTCACTCCACCCCTTCTCTCTCTCTCTCTCTCTCTCTTTCTCTCCCCCCCTCTTTCCTCCCTCCCTCTCCATCTATCTCCTCTTCTCTCACTCTGTCTCCCTCCATCCCTTTTCTCTTTCTCTCTCCATCTCCCTCTCTCTCACTGCTCCCCCCCCTCTCTCTCTCTCTCTCTTTTTCTCCTTCTCTCACGGGAAATGTGTGGGCCGGGTGGGTTTAGGGACAGTGTTATTTGAAGTCATTTGTGAGAACTGTTTGTTTTGGAGGACTGATGGATGTGGATCTGAAGGGGAAGTATGCATTACGGGCGCGGTTTTTTCTTCCCTTGGGCTTTTATCCTTTCAAATCGTAAAGTAACGTATCTGAACGCACACGTCATTACATTCCACGGATTCCTCTGTTTTCTGCGTCTTCGAGTGCTGCTGATTCCCTTATTCACTAGCTTTTTATTTATTTATTTATTTTGGGGAGGTGGGGGTGGGGTGTGGTAATTCTCACCCCCCAACCCCCTCTCGCCCACCCTTTTCTCCATCTCTCCGCATTACCATGATAAAATAAAATTTCATTTCATTTTGTTTCGTTTCGTTTCGTTTCTTTTAGCCTAATGGCGCGGTAGACATGCACTTGACAAATCTTTTTACTTTCTGTCTCTGTCTGTCTGTCTCACTCCCCCCCCCCTCTCTCTCTCTCTCTCTCTCTCTCTCTTCATTTCTATCCCGCTCTTCCTCTCTATCTCTCTGCCTGTCTGATTGTCTTTCTGTCTGTCTCACTCCCCCCCCTCTCTCTCTCTGTCTCTCTCCATTTCTATCCCGCTCTTCCTCTCTATCTCTCTGCCTGTCTGATTGTCTTTCTGTCTGTCTCACTCCCCCCCCCCCCTCTCTCTCTCTGTCTCTCTCCATTTCTATCCCGCTCTTCCTCTCTATCTCTCTGCCTGTCTGATTGTCTTTCTGTCTGTCTCACTCTCCCCCCCCCCTCTCTCTCTCTCTCCATTTCTGTCCCGCTCTTCCTCTCTATCTCTCTGCCTGTCTGATTGTCTTTCTGTCTGTCTCACTCCCCCCCCCCCCTCTCTCTCTCTCTCTCTCCATTTCTGTCCCGCTCTTCCTCTCTATCTCTCTGCCTGTCTGATTGTCTTTCTGTCTGTCTCACTCCCCTCCCCCCCCCCTCTCTCTCTCCATTTCTGTCCTGCTCTTCCTCTCTATCTCTCTGCCTGTCTGATTGTCTTTCTGTCTGTCTCACTCCCCTCCCCTCCCCTCTCTCTCTCTCCATTTCTATCCCGCTCTTCCTCTCTATCTCTCTGCCTGTCTGATTGTCTTTCTGTCTGTCTCACTCTCCCCCTCTCTCTCTCTCTCTCTCCATTTCTATCCCGCTCTTCCTCTCTATCTCTCTGCCTGTCTGATTGTCTTTCTGTCTGTCTCACTCCCCCCCCCTTCTCTCTCTCTCTCTCCATTTCTGTCCTGCTCTTCCTCTCTATCTCTCTGCCTGTCTGATTGTCTTTCTGTCTGTCTCACTCTCCCCCCCCCCCCTCTCTCTCTCTCTCCATTTCTATCCCGCTCTTCCTCTCTATCTCTCTGCCTGTCTGATTGTCTTTCTGTCTGTCTCACTCTCCCCCCCCTCTCTCTGTCTCTCTCCATTTCTGTCCCGCTCTTCCTCTCTATCTCTCTGCCTGTCTGATTGTCTTTCTGTCTGTCTCACTCTCCCCACCTCTCTCTGTCTCTCTCCATTTCTGTCCTGCTCTTCCTCTCTATCTCTCTGCCTGTCTGATTGTCTTTCTGTCTGTCTCACTCTCCCCACCTCTCTCTGTCTCTCTCCATTTCTGTCCCGCTCTTCCTCTCTATCTCTCTGCCTGTCTGATTGTCTTTCTGTCTGTCTCACTCTACCCCCCCCCCCCCCCTCTCCCTCTCTGTCCATTTTTGTCCCACTCTTCCTCTCTATCTCTCTGCCTGTCTGATTGTCTTTCTGTCTGTCTCACTCTACCCCCCCACCCTCTCCCTATCTGTCCATTTTTGTCCCACTCTTCCTCTCTATCTCTCTGCCTGTCTGATTGTCTTTCTGTCTGTCTCACTCTCCCCCCCCCCCCCCTCTCTCTCTCTCCATTTCTGTCCCGCCCTTCCTCTCTATTTCTCTATCTGTCTGATTGTCTTTCTGTCTGTCTCCCTCTCCCCTCCCCCCCCCCCTCTCTCTCTCTCTCCATTTCTGTCCCGCCCTTCCTCTCTATTTCTCTATCTGTCTGATTGTCTTTCTGTCTGTCTCCCTCTCTCACCCCCTTCCCCTCCACCCCCTCACCATCTCTCTCTCTCTGCCTAATGGGGCAGCGGCTTTGTATTGCACAAGTCTGTTTGCTTTATATCTTTGTCTCTGTCTCTCTCTGTCTGTCTCTTTGTTTCATTCTCTCTTTGTCTCTCCATTTCTGTGTCCGTCTGTCTCTCTCTTTATCCCTGTCTCTCTCTCTCTCTCTCTCTTTGTCTTTTTCTCTGTCTGTGTCTGTGTGTCTCTCTCGCGAACGAACGCTCTCACGCTCTATGCCTGCGTGCGTGCGTGCGTGCGTGCGTGCATGCATGCATGCGTGTGTGTGTGTGTGTCTGTGTCTGTGTCTGTGTGTCTGTGTGTCTGTGTTTTTGGGGAAGAGGCCGGGGGTGGGGATAGGGGCATGCGCGCGTGTTTGTGTGCGTGAGTGTGTGCGTATGTGTGTGCGCGCGTACGTGTGTGTGTGTGTATGTGTGTGTGTGTGTGTGTGTGTGTGCGTGTGTGCGCGCGTGCATTTGTACGGCTTGTGTCTCGCTCTCCGTGTCTCCGGCTTCTCTTTTGAGGATCTGCTGTAATAGAAAGGTTGAAAGATCGTGTGCTGAAACGGAGCAATTACACTCGTCGCTCAAGACAAACACTGCGTGGCATGTCCGGGTCAAGATTGTCACGATGTTCTTTCCGTTTCCGCTATTTCAATTTAAAACGTTTGTTGTTGTTGTCGTTGTTGTTGTTGTTGTCGTTGTTGTTGTTGTTGTTTTAGCTGGGAAATTATAGCAGTTGCACGAATCTGCCTCATGCAGTACCCCTCCTGCCTTCCTGTTTTTTTGGGGTTTTTTTCTCTCGCAACATAGAATGTAGCACCATGCTCAGTGAAGTGGTTAAATATTCCAAAAAAAATACTTCATCTGTTAATTATTTACTACTGCTTTTATGTTATATCACATAATTATTTTCTTGTTTTCTTGATATGCTGTTAGCTAAACTGAATAAGTATTTGCAATATCAAGAAAAAAATATTCTATTTATTATTATTTTTACTTTTTTTTTTTCGTTGCATGTGCTTTCTTTAACTCACTCAGTACGGCCAGTCCTCTCTTCTCCTCTACACAGACCCCTCGGATGTCCAGTGGGTGTCTCAATGACCCAACCTTTAGCTTCCGTCGTCAGAATTGTGGTATTCTTTGTCAACATTCACCTCTTCAGTATAAGAGCCTTCCGCTTGCAATATTTTGATGGTGGTAATTGGGGTGAAACGCTGTTAACGTCGTCTCTTTCGCCGTTCGTATGGAGAGAGTTAACGTATTGATACTTATCTTTTTAGATATAGTATTTGCAAAATCATTCGAAGGATTGTTTGATGACTAATTCGTCAGCACACACTGTTTTTACTTGACCACCACAGGACTGCATGCTCGCCATGTCACTACTCCCCCGTGTTCTATCGGATTCACAAGATTGTTTAATATTAAGAGTTAATGATTGTTTGCCATTTGATTTTCTCTGTTAGAGTTGACTTAATCAAGATTTTGCGCCTTGTAGATATTATTATTGTTGGTAGTAGTATCTGTCTTTTTTTTTTAATTTGTTTATTTTATTTTAATTTTCTAAAATCTTATTTTATTTTATTTTAATTTTATTTTATTTTATTTTTTGGGGGGGTGGGGGTGGGGGTGGGGGGGGGTCTTTTTTTAACTTGAT
>NC_134881.1:34445909-34453409 GCF_041734735.1 Babylonia areolata | reverse complement strand
GGAGGGAGAGAGAGAGGGAGGGGAGGGAGAGAGAGAGAGAATGATAGAAGGAGAGAGAGATTTGTGATGACGTTTAGGCATTGTTGGGGGGGGGGGGGTAGTATCACTGAAACCGTGCATATTGTGAGTCAGCTTAGAAAAAAACAACATTAAAGTCATAATCACAAACACACATGCACATGCGTGCGTGTGTGTGTGTGTGTGTGTGTGTGTGTGTGTGTGCGCGCGTGTGTATATATAATATGTAATTCGAATTGTATTGTTTCTGGTTTGACAGCAACCTGGATGGGAACAACTTACAGAAGATTGACGTGAACTATTTCACAGGACTCCCTTCCTTACATACCCTGTAAGTCCTTGTGGTCTGTGATGCTGGTGGAAGAAGTCGTTAGTTAGTTGTCGTGGAATTTCATTCATTGGTTCTTTCTTTGTCGTTCGTCAGTTCTTCTTTTCTCTCTTTTCCTTGTTTTTTCTTTGTTCATTCCCTGTTTGTTTCCTCCCTCCCGCTGTTATTGGCTACTTGATGATGATATTCTGAGGTAATAGTTGATATTACTTGTTTGTGTATTGTATTCATTGTATTGTATTGTATTGTTGTTGTTGTTTTGTTTTTTTTGTTCTTTTTTGTTGTCACAACAGATTTCTCTGTGTGAAATTCGGGCTGCTCTTCCCCACCAGTGAGAGCGAGTGGCTACACTGAGAACGACACCCATTTTTTGTATTTTTTTCCTGCGTGCATTTCTTTCCTTTCTTTTTTTGTGTTTGTTTGTTTGTTTTGTCTTTTTTTTTTTTTAAATTGTTTTCCTATCGAAATGTTTTTGTCTACAGAATTTTGCCAGGGACAACCCTTTTGTTGCCGTGAGTTCTTTACATGCATGCTGCACACGAGACCTCGGTTTATCGTCTCATCCGAATGACTAGCATCCAGACCACCACTCAAGGTCTAGTGGAGTGGGAAAAAATGCTGGCGACTGTGCCGTGATTCGAACCAGTGGGCTCAGGATACTCTCGCTTCCTAGGCGGACGCGTTACTTCTAGGCCATAACTCCACTCTAGGCCATACACTCTTGTGTATGTAATGTGTAAACGAAGCCAGTATTTTATTGTGCTTGGTAGGAGCGTGTCAAAAAGATTCAGAGGGCATAGGGTTGTGGTTAGAAAAACAAGGAGAAAAATTGCATACTCATGGCCAACTCATAAATCCTTGTTAGTTCCAAAATAAAACAAACAAACAAAAACTTTTAAAGGAAAATCCTCGACAAACCATGATTCAGGCCTGCAGCTCTCGGTAATTTTTTTTTTTTTCAAAGTATTTCTTTTCTTTTATATTTGTGTAATCACATTCGTACGACAGTCGTTGAATCACCTTCTTGTTGACTCACTTGTGTAAACAAAGTGAGTCTATGTTTTAACCCGGTGTTCGGTTGTCTGTGTGTGTGTGTGTGTGTGTGTCCGTGGTAAACTTTAACATTGACATTTTCTCTGCAACTACTTTGTCACTTGACACCAAATTAGGCATAAAAATAGGAAAAATTCAGTTCTTTCCAGTCATCTTGTTTAAAACAATATTGTACCTCTGGGATGGGCACAAAAAAAAAGAAAAAAAGAAGAAGCCAAATTATATGCAAACTATAAACTGCATTTACTGTTATATTTATATTTTTTGTATTCTCTAAACTTGGCACTTTGATCTGATATTCTGACCCAAGAATAACAGCAGTCATTATTATCATTTTTTGGTCAAAGAGGAACGTCTTTTGCTAAGCATGGAAGTTTTATTTATTTTGCAAATGTTTTTGGTGCAGATAGTAATAAAAGGGAAATTACTCTGTAATTAATGCTAGGGGATTTAATTTGCTTTAAACTGATCTTTCTCATCTTAAACATTACATTTTGAAATTATACTCAATACATAAAAAGCTTGGATTTTTTTTAAAAGTGTATCACAAGTGAGTCTTGAAGGCCTTGCCTCTCTTGTTTTATTTGTTTAGATAACACGAATACGTGATTGCATGTTTGTTTTGAAATATATGTACAGTCAATGATGTCGGCAAGATATCTTTTCTTTGTTTATTTCTTCCTGGTATTTTTTACCTTGGGAACATTGTCTTGAAACAAGAACAAATCGCCCATTACTGTGTAATGATTATGCCTGTCTAATCTGACTGGTCAGTTGGTGTTGTCTGAATTTTAGATGAAAACAAGAGATGGAAATTTTGTTCATTAGTCAGTGGAGACTTGACAGAGTGTAGAAATATCTTTTAGCGTTGAACAGATGAAACGTAATGAAAGAAAGATAAGATCTAAAATCAATATTGGACAGCCAGTTGGAAGCATCCACTTTCCTCCAGACCCTAATGGTCGGTTGAATACAGGTGGTGGGGGTGGGGGTTGGGTGGAGCCATCGTGTTAACTTTTAGATCCAAAAATGGACACAGGAAAGGGAGGTAAATCTTGGCTGGCTCCAACTAAGGTAGATGTTGGAAAAAAGTATGCAAGTTGATATATATATATATATATATATATATATATATATATATATATATATATATATGCATGTATATGTACATATGTACGTGTGTATGAATGTATGTATCTCTCTCTCTCTCTCTCTCTCTCTCTCTCTCTCTCTCTCTATATATATATATATATATATATATATATATATAGAGAGAGAGAGAGAGAGAGAGAGAGAGATGATATACTTTGAGGGATATGGATATCTGTTATTATATTTGAAGACTTATTCAAATGACTTTTTACATCCATTCAGAGTTGTTATTCTTAGAATATTATATATGTATGTCACTTATGTTTTGGTGGTTGTTTTTTTTGTGGGGCGGGGTGGCGGGGTGTGTGGTTTGTTTGTTTTTTGTGGGTTTTTGTTGTTGTTGTTGTTGTTGTTGTTGTTTTTCTTTCTTGCTTTCTTTCTTTTTTTCCGCTTTTACTGTGTTTTTGTCCAATTTGTATTCTATCCTTTTTACAATATATGTATTTATTTATTTAAGTCGTCTTATCAATTGTCTATGTGTTACTAAAATGAGAGAGAAAAAAAATGAAAAAAAATTAAAAAAATAAAAAATCTTGGCTGGCTCCTGGTCCTTCGTCACGTGCCGCCACCATCATAAGTGAAATGACGTCAAAAGTGAAGTGATCCTTTTCACCAAGATGCCAAGTTCATTCTTCTCGTCATGCGACGTGTTTTCGGTACTCTGTATTGAAATGCAACCCGACTACTGACTGACCAGAGTCCTTTTGGTGATGTTCCAGGCGATTGTCACGGAACAGAATTTACTACACAGAAGACCACTCCTTCATCACGCTCTCCTCCATGGCTATCCTGTGAGTACAAGATAAGATAAGATAAGATAAGAATAACTTAATTATCTCCAACTGGAGAAATTTGGTCAGGTGCATTATCACAACATAGACAAGTAAACAACATGGGGACCATAACTGTAAAAGCCAACAACAGCCCCTACAAATATTACGAAGATACAAATGTAAAACAAATATCACATACATCGTTTCATACATATATCCACACACTGCAGGTAATATCTAGTATTCTTAATGTAAAAACAGAAAGAATTAAGAAACATTATTTGAATATAATTATAAACATAGCCTACTATACTGCACATTGATTATAATAGACAGATAAGATAAGAATAAAGATGAATTGCGGAAAACCACAACCAGATAATCAGCACACACCCGCACCCCCCCCCCCCACACACACACACACACACGCACACACGCGGATAACTTGATTAAACAAGAGTAATAAACATATGTTCTCAAATAAAAGCATTTCACATATTCGCTTTTAAAAACATTGCAATTAATTATTACATCGTAATTATTAAACAGAAATATATATTTAGAATATGGACGTTAGCATTAGACATATTCCCATTGTACATTCATCCTGCATATTGCACATTATTCTTCCTACATACCTGGATTTAATTAACCCCTTCCACCACACAACAACAACTCGATCGTCAGTCTGTTATTGTACTGCACTTTTCTGTTTTTTTGTTGTTTTTTTAAAGTGTACAACCTTTTTTTGTATTAGGCTACCTACCTTTAGGAATCTTGGTTGTCCCTCGTTTGTCAGTGTTTTGAGAACATCCCCGTCGCTCAAGCCCCACATTTTATTTCATCTCTCTCTCTCTCTCTCTCTCTCTCTCGTGTGTGCGTGTGTGTGTGTGTGTGTGTGTGTGTGTGTGTGTGTGTGTGTGTGTGTGTGCTTAAAGTTAGATTTCAGGTGTGTGTGTGTGTGTGTGTGTGCGTGCGTGCGTGTGTGCGCGCGCGCGCGTCCGTTCGTGCTTGTGTGTGTGTGTGTTTGTTTGTTTGTGTGTGCATGTGTGTCTGCGTGTCTGTGTGTTGGTATGTGTGTGCATCCGTGTGTGTGTGTGTGTGTGTGTGTGTGTGTGTGTGTGTGTGTGTGTGTGTGAGCGCGCGCATTCGTGTGAGTGTGTGTGCGTGTAAGTTATTTTACACCTTTAGTGTTATTCAAGTGTTGTTTGTAAAACTCTCATTACACATTGCAAGAAAAAAAACACACCAAAAAACAGGCTGTATGTGTTGTTGTTTTTT
This sequence comes from Babylonia areolata, assembly GCF_041734735.1. Classification (NCBI taxonomy): domain Eukaryota; kingdom Metazoa; phylum Mollusca; class Gastropoda; order Neogastropoda; family Buccinidae; genus Babylonia; species Babylonia areolata. The sequence continues at coordinate 34,448,804 of NC_134881.1, read as the reverse complement.
TGTTTTTGTTTTAAACATTCTTTATCTTTTCTTCAGAGATCTCTCCAATAACTTGATCCGGAAGGTTCCTGCCAATACGTTCACGGGCCTGAGAAATCTGACCCATCTGTGAGTGAATTGTTATATTAATTTTTGCCTCTTGACAAATAGGTTGCCTTTTGCTATTTTGTCATTGTTCCTGTTCCTGCACCCCCAACCCCCCTCCACCCCCCCCCCCCCCCCCCCCGCATGGAAGCCTACACAATTTTGCGATGTACTGTTTTATATAAAAGTGAATATATTGTGCGGTCTCACTTATCAAAAACGTTGATAATAATTTTTTTTAAAAAGAAAACATGCATGCACACAAGATAGTTGATATTAAACTGAAACGGTTTCAGCTAAAAATGATACATGGATGTTTATGTACAAAAATTATTTTAAAAGGGATTGGTGTAACTGATAATAACAACTGTAGTTTTTGTAGAGAACACAAGGACAGTATTGATCATGCTTTTTGGAAGTGTAATTATCTGCAAATGTTTTGGAACGCTTTAACAGATTTGATAAAAGAGAGATGTGTAAACGCGGGAAATTTAATGCTAACAGAATCACTTGTGTCATTTGGATATGATGTGACAATAACAACTGGTGCTGTTTTGTGTTTTATGATAATGTTTGCAAAGTATTACTTATATTTATGTAAAGTTGAAGATAGCTTTCCACAAATGTCTTTTTTTTTTTAACAAATTAAAATCTCGATATGGAATTGAAGAATATAATGCATATTAACTTTAACTATGCCACTTTCTCTGTCAGATGGCTGCTTTACAAATTCTTGATCACAAAATGATTGATAACCTGTTCATGATTAATGAAAATTAACCACCCATATTTATTTTCTTCTTGTTGATATTTGCAATAATTGAATGCGATGTTCACTTACTGTGAACATACTCCAAGATACTTGACAGTTTGTATTCCTTGACAGCTTGTGTAAGATTTAAGAGTTTCAGTTTCAGTTTCAGTAGCTCAAGGAGGCGTCACTGCGTTCGTACAAATCCATATACGCTACACCACATCTGCCAAGCAGATGTCTGACCAGCAGCGTAACCCAACTCGCTTAGTCAGGCCTTGAGGAAAAAAAGGTGAATAAATAATAGATAAGCTGACATAAATAAATAAATAAATAAGTAAATAATAATTATAATATGAAAAGGTAGTAGTAATGATAGTAATAAAAAAAAAATAAATCAATAAGATTTAAGAAATGAGTGATAATACTCCATGATGATAACCAACCTATGTATAATCCAGCTGCTTGGCTGTTTCTGTCTGCAAGTCTGTTTATACATGTTTTTATCTGTTGTTGTTTTTCTTTATAAATGTCCATTAAGATGTTGTTGTTGTTGTTGTTGTAAAATGTCAATTTATCAAAATGGAATTTAAAAATGTTAAAAAAAACAAAAACAAAAAAACAAACAAAGTAAAAACAACAACAGCGTACAGTGTTTATTGAAGATACGAATAAGCGACTAAAATGACAACGATATTATATATATATATATATATATATATAGAGAGAGAGAGAGAGAGAGAGAGAGAGAGAGAGAGAGAGAGAGAGAGAACTATATATATATATATATATATATATATAGAGAGAGAGAGAGAGAGAGAGAGAGAGAGAGAGAACTATTTGTGATATGCATATGAAATTTTTCAGTCTACGGCTTTTTTTTTAAAACTCGAAAGTGATATTGTACATACATTTTGAAACATTCTATAAACATTTATCGATTTCATTATTTTATTTTGAAAAAAAAGGGAAAAAATGATAATAAAAAAACCCAAAAAAAACTTTGACAGAATAACAACAATCGCAATTCGAAGTATTTCTTACACATATTAAATAAGATATAACACGGAACAAACAAAAAAAAGAGAGAGAGAAAAAAAAAACGAAAACAAAACCATGCATTGTCTTTGCTTATGAATAATACTACATTCCCCCCTCCACCCCCTCCACCCCCCCTTCCAAAAAAAAAAAAAGAAAGTTATGACTCCGAAAGACCAGCCAAATAAACAGCGCTGGCTGGTCAGCCAGTACAGGTTTTCACATCTTAAATTACTAATCATCTGCTTCTACATTTGAAATACAATGCCTCACAATGACATTCATTTTGTTTGGTTTGCATGTTAGATTCTTTGTATTCTGCTTTTTTTTCTTCTTTATAGACTCTCTCTCTCTCTCTCTCTCTCTGTCTGTATGTATGTATGTATGTATGCATGTTCGCGTGCCTGCGTGCGCGCTTGTATGTATTATAATATGTATGTATGTATGTATCTTTTGCAATGCGCACAGAATAAATGATCCGTTTTCTTTCCAAGCATGTGGATTATTAGAAACGATGTGCATTTTTTTTTTCTTTTCTTTTTCTTTCTTTCTTTCTTTTTTTTTTTTTTTTTTTTTTCATTTTTCTTTCATTTTCATTATCAACAATGTTTCTCATCTAAACTTCATTTCAGCTGTGACGAAAGCAATGGTCTTTATTGTCCCGTTTCGTGCAGATTGAAAAAGGCGTGGAAAGTTCATATCTCAGAAATCAACGTTGTTGTTTTTTGTTTTTTTTTGTTTGTTTTTTTTGTTTGTTTGTTTTTAATGTGTTATTGCTGGCCAAATGTTCTCTGGGAATGAAGCGAATTCACTGAATTGCAAAATGTTAACGCTTTTGTGAGTTACAGTAATGTAATTGTCTGTTGCGTGTGATTGCTCTCTCTCTCTTGTCTCTCTGTCTGTCTCTCTTTCTCTCTGTGTCTCTGTCTCTGTCTCTCTCTCTCCCTTTCTCGCTCTCTTTTCTCTCCTCATCCACCTCCGAAATCTGACGTCTGTTGGTTTGTTTTTTTTGTTGTTGTTGT
>NC_134881.1:34435909-34443409 GCF_041734735.1 Babylonia areolata | reverse complement strand
CCCCCACCCCCCACCCCCCTCCATGTTGGCATGCAGTCATACTCCGTTTCGGGGAGGGGGTTTGGTGATGCCGGATAATATGTTCTTGTTTCCGCAAACCATCGAACGCTGACATGGGTTACTGGACCTTTAACATGCGTTATATATATATATATATATATATATATATATATATATATATATATATATATCTTCTGCATGCGTATACACACGAAGGGGGTTCAGGTACTATGGCGTGTCTGTACAAATGTTGTATCACCTTGATAAGGTTGGCGTTGCTGTTTACATCTTCATAGTTAACTGCCCACAAAGCTTCGTTCCGAACAAATCTTCAGCCTCAGGGATACTTACAAGACCAGCAACACCTCTACCACGTATATATTCGTGGATTTCAAGATGGCCTACGTCTTTTTTTTTGTCTTTTTTTTTTGGTCTTTTTTCTTCTTCTTCTCCCCCCCCCACCTCGCCCCCCACCCCCGCCGTCCCCTCCCCCCACCGCTCCCTCCTTCTTTTTTCTGTGAAGGGAACAACTTTTACCTGAAGAACGCATCGCCTGTTCCACTGTTGTTCTTTGGTTCTTGTGTTTTTCTCTGCTTTGAAGAAACGTATAATTCTACTTTCATTTCATGTCAGTCGCTTGCATTATATTTATTTATCTTTTTTTTTAGAGAAAAAAAAACCAGATTGTTTTATTCATTCTGCTTCATTTCATTTCCGCCTGTTCCGTCTTTTCATTTATTCATATTTTTTCAGAGCTGTTCATGAACTTTGAAGAAACTTATCCAAACAAAAAGGCGGGAGTCTTTGAACTGCCATGATTATCCTTTGAAGCACTGGCCACTTTGATGGCTTTTTACTTGGAGGAGTCTGTGTTTCGATTGTTTTGTTTGAACGTGAAAGGTTGTTGTGGCAGTTCAGTCCAAAGGTCTGGCGAATCTGATTAGTGAGCAAGTAAATTCTTAACCCCTTGACTGCTGTAAGTCACTGATGTATAACTCAGCTTGCAGGTCAGAATGTCAGTCACCATCATTCGTTATTGGTAAACTGCCGACGGGCGCAATAGCCGAGTGGTTAAAGCGTTGGACTTTCAATCTGAGTATCCTGGGTTCGAATCTCCACTCCGGCGACAGTGCCTGGTGGGTAAAGGATGGAGATTTTTCCGATCTCCCGGGTCAAGATTATGTGCAGACCTGCTTGGTGCCTGAACCCCTTTCGTGTGTATACGGCAAGCACAAAATCAAAAACGCACGTTAAAGATCATGTAATCCATGTCAGCGTTCGGTGGGTTATAGAAACAAGAACATACCCAGCATGCACACCCCCGAAAGCGGAGTATGGCTGCTTACATGGCGGGGTAAAGACGGTCATACACGTAAAAGCCCACACGTGTACATACGAGTGAACGTGGGAGTTGCAGCCCACGAACGCAGAAGAAGAAGGTATATTGCCTTAATTTTGTTCAGTAAAAGTCAATGACACTATCGTACAAAGTACACACACACATACAGAAGGCAGAAACTACATTTGAAATTAAGACAACACCAATTGACACCATCGTACAAAGTGCATACACACACACACACACACACACACACAACAACAACAACAACAACAGAAACTAAAAAAAAGCTAGAGTGGAGTGATGGCCTAGAGGTAACGCGTCCGCCTAGGAAGCGAGAGAATCTGAGCGTGCTGGTTAGAATCACGGCTCAGCCGCCGATATTTTCTCCCCCTCCACTAGACCTTGAGTGGTGGTCTGGACGCTAGTCATTCGGATGAGACGATAAACCGAGGTCCCGTGTGCAGCATGCACTTAGCGCACGTAAAAGAACCCACGGCAACAAAAGGGTTGTTCCTGGCAAAATTCTGTAGAAAAATTCACTTGGATAGGAAAAAACAAACAAAACTGCAGGCAGGAAAAAATACCAAAAAAATGGGTGGCGCTGTACTGTAGCGACGCGCTCTCCCTGGGGAGAACAGCCCGAATTTCACACAGAGAAATATGTTGTGATGAAAAGAAATACAAATAAGAGAGACAACACCAATCTCATTTCATCCAGGATCAGCAGTCATAGGGTTAATAATGTTTTTCAACGCATTTAGGAAGTGATGCGTTACGGATGTATACTTTCTGCACATCCGAGACCCAGATTTTTTTTCCCCCCCAAGGGCAAAAAAAACAACAACAACCAAAAAACAACAAAAAAAAACAACAATCTGGGTCAATGTGCGGGTAGTACTGAGGTCAGCATAAGATTTTTTATTCTTTTTTCTCCCCCCCCCCCCCCTCCCTGACCCCCCCTGCCCCTCTTAGAAATCCAAACGCTTCAGTTGCGTGTGGCTGGACACTTATTACCTCGCCAGGCATGACATTGTCTGGGCGGAACGTGACGCACACACTTCAAGCGTTTTTTTCGGTAGCGTTCTTTGGAGAAGAAGTTTGATCATTTGCGCGGGTTTTTTGTTTGTTTGTTTGTTTTTTGTGTTTGTTTTTTGTGTGTTTTTTTGTGTGTGTTTTTTTTTGTTTTTGTTTTTTTGCAGCGGCCGTAGTGCAGCAGCAACCCCGTTGAAGAGTCAATACTGTCAGAAAAAAAAAAAGTGCAGAAACTGGCACAGATGGGCTATGGGGTTGTAATTTGGACGAACGCACGCACGTAGGCACACTAACACACACTCACACACACACACACACACAGAGATAGAGAGACAGAGAGAGAGAGACAGAGACAGACAGAGAGAGAGAGAGAACATTGAACACTGAACACTGAAATGTTTAATGTCATTTACTGTAAACCATTTATTGTCAGATTAACTTTTTGTTGTACTGACATTTTAGCAACCATTTGAATAAATATTAACTGAGCAACACAAAGAAAACCAAATTTGAGAAGAAAAAAAAACACAAAACACATACACACACACGCGCGCACTAAGATAATTACGCGAAACCACACAAGAAAGCTAGAACACACACACACACACACACACACACACACACACAATCAACTTTTGTTGTGAAATAGTTCTAAGTTAAATTTAGGGTAGGGGGTGAGCGGGCGGCGCATTGGGCCCTCTGTTGAAATTTTACAGGTTGACTAGTTTGTTTTGTGTTTACACTTAGAAAGGTGAAAAGTGTGTGTGTGTGTGTGTGTGTGTGTGTGTGTGTGTGTGTGTGTGTGTGTGTGTGTCTGACGGACACGGAAAAAAAGGAGAGTAAGTTCATCGAAAAGTGTTGATCATTTGTAAACTGCAAGGGAGATATGCGAATGGATGTTCTGGAGAGAGAATAAACAGCTACGAAGAGAAGAACGGAAAAATAAAGGAAACGATTTGTGTTGTTTGGATTTTGTGTTTGTTTGTTTGGTTGTTTTTGTTTGTTTGTTTGTTTTTGTTTGTTTTTTTGCTTTTTTTTGTGTGTTTTTTTTTTTTGTTTGTTTGTTTTTAACACCGAAACTCACACTAGAGCAATAACAAACCCGGACACAAAATGACCACCTGCTGCACTTGTTTAGAATGCAATCAGCATCACGCCAGAGCAACACTAAACTCAAACTGTGTACCGTCATCATTTCTAGATCGCATGCTGCAAAACACCCCCGGGGCAGTAGATTGCGCAAAGCCATCAGATAAAACAAATCAACGAAAAGTTTCCAGTCATGGTGCGTGTCAGTAAAGACTTGTCATTCCGATGAGACGATAAACCGAGGTCCCGTGTGCAGCATGCACTTAGCGCACGTAAAAGAACCCACGGCAACAAAAGGGTTGTTCCTGGCAAAATTCTGTAGAAAAATCCACTTCGATAGGAAAAACAAATCAAACTGCACGTAGGGGGGTGGCGCTGTAGTGTAGCGACGCGCTCTCCCTGGGAGGGAGCAGCCCGAATTTCACACAGAGAAATCTGCTGTGATAAAAAGAAATATGAATACAAATACAAATATTCAAAAGTTTATTGAGAGAGAAAAAGAAAAGTAGAAGAAAAAATGGTGGTAAAAAAAGAAAAGAAAAGGGGAGGATGGAAGCCCCACATAATAATAATAATAATAATAATAATAATAATAATAATCAAGAAGAAAAAAAAGTGGGGAGAAAGAGGTGGATGGAACCCCCACGTATTGTCGCCGGCGACAATATTTGCAGGGCGACAATACACGCAGTAAGGCCTGCACATAATGTCGCCGGGGACAGTACATGCAGAGGGGCGACAATACATGCCACAACAGCCCCCCCCCACACAAAAAAAGAGGTTCTCTGCGGAAGATGAGAAACAGCAAATGTCTTGCTGGGATTTAGTTAAAACAGGATCAATTGAAACACACACACACACACACACACACACACACACACACACACACACACACACACACACACACACACACACACACAGAGGGTTAGGGTGGGGTGTCAAATGGGACTTATGACGGGGAGGGGGGGGGGAGGAGGCGGGGAGAGGGAGGATGTAGAGAGGGGAGGGGGGTGGTGGCATCCGAAGGAAACAGGAGAGAACATGAAACCAATTTAGCTTTCTGTGGTGAAGGCAAGGGAGACTATTCGAGAGAGTACAGAAGACAAAAGAGGGTCGTGGTTTTTGTGGGGGTTTTTTGGGGGGTTTTTGTTGTTTTTTTCCTCAACCGTAAGTAGTCGTGTGCTACTCTTCATCCAAGGGGGTGCTGTTCTCCCCCCTTTAAAGTCATGTACAGCAGAACCCCCAGAAACGGAATATGGCTGCCTACATGGCGGGGTTAAAAACGGTCGTACACGCAAAAAAGCCCACTCGTGTACATACGAGTGAACGTGGGAGTTGCAGCCCACGAACGAAGAAGAAGAAGAAGATGTATAGCAGACCTGGCGAAACGTGGCGGCTAATTTACTTATCTTCCACTTAATTAACTAGGAGTTACCAGAACCTAATCACTCAGGCCAGTAATGCGAGCTTACAGGCTTATGTTTAGCGTGTGACCTTTTGAAAGTAGCCATAAGCCAGAAAATGTTGTTTTTTTCTTTTCTTTTTTTCAACCACAAAAACCTGCACATCTACTCTCACGCGCCCACATGCACGCAGAATCCATTCGCTCCCACGTCTCCACTTTGGAATAAACGCTGACTGATAGAGGAAAAAAAAAAACAGAAAAAAAAACAGGAACACTTGCTTGATTATGTAGTTGCATGTTCTTGTTTATTTTATAAGAGACGCAATGGAAAAAAACAAAAACAACCAATCATTTCACAAACACGAAGGTTATTCCCGTGCTATGAGTTTTTGTCGAGGGGCAAAATGAAAAGGGGGAAGGGAGGAAGGGGGGGGGGGGGGGAAGAGGAAATAAGTGACCACGCAACACAATGTACCTCACCCCCAACACAAACACGGTTGTTGTTGTTGTTGTTGTTGTTGCTGGTGGTTTTGTTGTTGTTGTCGTTGTTGTTGTTTAATCTTCTTGCAAAAAAAAAATGACGGCAATGTTCAACACCAGAATCATGTCCTGTGTCTATGTGTATGGATGTTTAATGTAGGTACTTGAGTCTAATATTCTTTTTTTTTTCCATTCTGTCTTACGTTTTACGTGATCGAAATCAATTTATAAGTTCTTCAGCCCCAAATCGACACTGTGCGGTCGGTTGTAAACCACCACCATGCTTTTTTTTTTTCTTCCCTTCTCACCCGCCGTTCGTTTATTTATTTATAGTCTGTTCATCTAAGATGATATTAGACTGAAAATAAATGATATTACTATTATTATTATTTGGATTATTATCATTCCTGTCATGATTTGTTAGTATTAATCAAATTCCCCAGAGCATAAAACAAAGTGTAGGAACCCCGGTCGAAGTGTCCTGTAAATTCCAAGGGATGGTCGCCGGTACAATGGTTTACCCCAGAGACACAGCACAACGACATTAGATGTATATTTTACAGTAAGCTCCCGCCGAGGTACCCCCCTCCCCCTACCTCACCACCATTCTGTTTTCTGCAGCTACTTTGACACGTTCTACATGTGCGCTTACGCGGCGCACGTGCGTGACTGTCATCCCGAGGGGGACGGGATTTCTAGCCGCTACAACCTGCTGGAGAACTCCCTTCTGCGCTCGGCCGTGTGGGCGGTTGCCATCATGGCGTGTCTAGGGAACGTGCTGGTGTTCATGGGCCGGAGTATTGTGAAGGACGACAACGCCGTGCATTCCTTTCTCATTAAGGTGAGGTGTGTGTGTGTGTGTGTGTGTGTGTATGGGGTGGGTGGGGCGGAGGAGAGGAAGCGGGGGGGGGGAGGGGAGATGGGGGAGGGGCGGGGGGAGTGAGAGAGAGAGAGGGAGGGAGGGAGAGAGAGATTGTGTGTGTGTGTGTGTGTGTGTGTGTGTGTGTGTGTGTGTGTGTGTGTGTGTGTGTTGGATAATACTGCCTTTTTGAATTGCATTCTCAAGCCTGACGAGAGATGTTGATTCTATCTCTTCTGGTGCTCTCTCGGCCAGTTTTGGCTCTGTATGTATGTAAGTATGTATGTATGTATGTATGCATCGTTGAATGCATGTATGGATGCATGTGTGGGTGCATACATGTATGTGTGTATGTAATTGTGTACATGCAATGTATACACGTATGCATGTGTGTACGCACACGCACACACACACACACACGGACACACATATACATATATATGCATATTTGATCTATCAAAAGGCTGCGCATTGCGGTCTCTTGATAATCAGCATGTAGAACTCATTGTTTATCAGCTGCCCATTTATTTATTTTATTTTATTTATTTATTCATTTATTTATTTTTGTTATTTTATTTTATTGATTGATTGATTGATTGATTTTTGTTATTTTATTTTATTTCTTTATTTTATTTCATTTTTGTTATTTTATTTTATTTATTTATTTATTTCTTTTTTTTTTCTCGAGGCCTGACTAAGCGCGTTGGGTTACGGTGCTGCCGTGGTCAGGCATTTTGCTTGGCAGATGTGGCGTAGCGTATATGGGACTTGACCGAACGCAGTGACGCCTCCTTGAGCTACTGATACTGATACTGATACCATCAGCTGTTTCCCTTTGTGTCATATTTAGTTACTGTTTGTTGCAGTACGTTATTCGTGTAAACCCATTCCGTGTGGCGCCGAGGCTATAATCTGAACAAAACGTTCATGCAAGGTTTTATGTGTCGTTCGTACGTGCGTGCGTGTTTATTTATTTATTTCTTAAGACTTCTTGCTATAGCGCATATTCTTGAAGCTCTATGCGCTTTACAATAGCACTAAAAACATTCACTCAAACATCCCCACACAAATCATATGCATATAATTTGAAACATAGGCGAGAGAGAACATTTAAAATAGGTCATGTCAGTTGATTAAATCAAGAAATGCAACAGGTATTTAAAAAAAAAAAAAAAAAGGACAATTGAAATTGAAAGAACATAAGCACGTATACGCATGCATATATACGTAGGTACATACATACATACATACAAACACAACGTGCGCAGACACACACACACACACACACACACA
>NC_134881.1:34415909-34430909 GCF_041734735.1 Babylonia areolata | reverse complement strand
AAAAGATCCAGTAATCCATGTTCGGTGGGTTATGGAAAACAAGAACATACCCAGCATGCATCGCCCCCAACCCGAAAACGGAGTGTGGCTGCCTACATGGCGGGGTAAAAACGGTCATAAATGTAAAATCGCACTCGTGTGATATGCGAGAGAACGTGTGAGTTGCAGCCCACGAACGACGAACAAGAAGAAGAAGATTGTGTCCCTGGCCAGGAAAAATGTGCAGCTACATCGGGCGAGAAAACGGTTCAGACTAACCTGTAGGTGGTGACTTGTCCTGTGAGCTACACCCTGCAACTACATCGTTTGTGTTTAGAAAACAATATCTCATTAGCAAAGAGAAAAAATCTATTAAAGAAAAGAACAATTAAAAAAAAAACAACCCTACTGGTTTATAAAACAAGGCTCTCTTTTTTATCCCCCCCCCACCCCCCCCAAAAAAAAGGTGTCCACCGTTTGAAACCACAGTTCTGCCTTCAGGGATTGCGATAATTATGAATTAACTGACCCCCGAAAACGGAGTATGGTTGCCCAACACGGCGGGGTAAAAACGGTCATACACTTTGAAAAGCCCACTCGTGTACGTACGAGTGAACGTGGGAGTTGCAGCTCACGAAGGAAGAAGAAGATGATGAATGAATTGGAATCTATGTTATCGCTCCTCGTTAAGGGTATTGCCCAGTTAACTGGCTGTAATGAAGAATAAGAAGAGAGAAAAAAAAATGTGTCTGTAACAGAAAAAAAGGAAATGGCGATAGCAAAAAAAAACGCAAATCCAACAGACACACATATATTTACTTACTCGCGCGCACGCACACACACACACACACACACACAGACGAGAGAGAGGGGGGGGGATGTTCATTACCTGAACTGAAGCGAACAATCTGTAAATGATCACGGATATTTCTTTCATATACTTGAAAAAAAAACACCCAAAAAACAACAACAAACAAACAAAAAACAAAAACCCACACTGCGTGAAAATCAGTGTATGTGAATTTCATGAAACAGAGAAGAAAAAAAGAACAAAAATACTATTCCCACCGAAAACTCCGTTCAAACTTTGAAGACAGGGGATGGAGACAGCAATGGAGAGATAATGAAAAAAGCTGGGGTTTTTTTTTTCTTTTGTTTTTTTCTTGCTGATGATTACTATCACGATTACCTTTAACATTATTTTCAATACTGTTGCTAATAAACTAATGTGATTTGTTATTGTGATGATCATCTTGTTTCAACATTGTCAAAGAAGATGATAATAATAATAATAATAATAATAATAATAATATCTCGATGTTACTGTTATGATAAGTATCATCTTTGTTAAAGACTGATACCAGTGAAACTTTGGTGTCATTATTGTGATGATTATCTTGTATTATGTTATTGTTATTTAACAAGAAATAAACTGTATTATAACACGACTATGATGAGTATCATCATGGTCGGCTCTGATACTAATGAACGATTTGTGATTATGTTAAGACATGTTCATATGTACAAAAACAGGGGGGAAAAAACAACAAAAAAAACCCACCACTTTCGATCATACTGAATTGTGGGAACATTTCTCAGCTTCATGGAAAACCTCAGCATAAACGGTTGTTATAACTATTACGGACAGGATTCTTTTCTACCTGTTCATATGCCCATGTGATGCATGCGCGCGCGCGCGCGCGCGCGCGCGTGTGTGTGTGTGTGTGTGTGTGTGTGTGTGTGTGTGTGTGTGTGAGAGGTCGGGGTGGGATGGGTTCACGCAAAGTTGTAATCCAACGTTTTGATATATATATATATAATATAATATAATATAATATAATTTAAAACATGAGTTCCGACATCTTAACTTACATTTACACTCCTCCCTTCCCCTAAGCTGTTTCTACTTACGTCTTTTCATGTTACGTCTTTTTATCATTTACCCTTCCCCCCCTTTTATCCACACACACACACACACACACACACACACACACTATCTGATGATTGCGGTACACCAATATCGCAAACGTAACTACTTTCGAAAAGAAAAAAAAAAGAAAAAAAGACGTCAACTACATTCATTTATCTGAGGCAAATCTAATATCAGTTATGCGTGCGTTTGTAAACGAAACTAAAACTTTCAAACTGTGTTTGCCTCATCCGCAGTGTCTGCGTTAGTGACACTTTTTTTTCTTCTTTTTTCGTTTTTTTTGTTGTTTTTTTTTTTTTTTTTTTTTTTTTTTGTTTTTTTACCTCTGAGTATTATTTCGTCAGTCTGTGTTTACAACCATTGACCCGGAACTGAACGGAACCCAAATTTAGAGTCAGTCAATATTACGTGGCCAAGAGAAAGACGAATATAATGACATTTCCTAACACTATATATATATATATATATATATAAGCAGTTAACATTTTCGCGGTAGACTTTTGAACTTTCAATGGTTTATGGAAGGGACAAGACCGCGATATCAAACTTGCTGCGATTTTTTTTTAAACTACGTAAGAACACAGTTGTTTTTTGCTTCTTTCTTTTTGGGGGGAAGGGGGGGGGGGGGGTGGGGGGGTTGGTGATGGTTGCAACTTTGTGGTGACTGGTTCGTGAAGTAATGTTGACATCTGATAATATGCGCCCATATATATGTGATATTGTTATTGTTAATTTTTTAAGTGAAACTGGTTACTCACACAACACTGTTTTGTATATAATTAAAATATAATTAATACCCTTGCGATCTTCAAAGGGGAGATCGGATTCAATGTGTATACCTGTATACAGTTATCATGATTTATGTTCGAGAGATTCTTTTGTGTCGCGTGCGCGTTACCACAACACACTATGAAATCTGTGTGTGTGTGTGTGTGTGTGTGTGTGTGCTCTATGGGTTTTTTTTTTCTAAATCTGTTCATTCCCTTTGCCTTGACTATTTACAGCCGTGTCCTCGGTTAACAAACTGTTATTAATGGATTGGAAATCGACGATCAAAATGGCGTGCTATTGTTGTTGTTTTATCAATATTACAACCGTGGTAAATAATATTGCTTGTTGTTGTTATTATTCTTACTATCACTATTGTTATTAATACTATTGTTATTGTTGTTGTTGTTATTGATATTAATGTTGTTGTTGTTATTATTATTATTATTATTATTATTATTATTTGTTGTTGTTATTGTTATTGTTGTTGGTGGTGGTGGTGTTCTTCTTGTTGCTACTACGATTGTAAATTATTATATTCACCATGGTTCCAGCCCTGGCATGTTCCTAGTGGTCGGCTGGACAAGTAGTAAAAAAAAAAAAGAACTGAATTTTACACTGTTATTATTATGATTATTATTATTATTGTGATATTTTGTTGTTACTGCATTGTCATGACGTTGGATCAGTTGCAATCATCTCGTAATCTTTCAATCACTGGATTATGATTTTGTTTCAAATAAAAAAAACCAACAACAAACAAACAAAAAAAAAGACAGTATGTCTTAACGTGCTGATGCACGACATCATGTGCTAAAAACGTGACTTCACGTGCTGGTTTATGACATGTGAACATTTGCTAGAATGTAACATTACGAGTTGATGTATGACATCATGTGCTAAAACATGACTTCACTTGCTGATACGTTACACCCTATGCTAATGCGTGACTTCACATGTTCATATATGACGTCATGTGCAAGAACATGACATCATGTGTTGGTGTATATGTGCTAAAACGTGACTTCACGTGCTGATACATGACATTATGACATTATGTGCTAAACCGTGACTTCACGTGCTGATACATGACATTATGTGCTAAAACGTGACTTCACGTGCTGATACATGACATTATGTGCTAAAACGTGACTTCAAGTGCTGATACATGACATTATGACATTATGTGCTAAAACGTGACTTCACGTGCTGATACATGACATTATGACATTATGCGCTAAAACGTGACTTCGGGTACTGATACATGACCTCATGTTTTGGTGTATATGTGCTAAAACATGACTTCAGGTGTTGATACATGACATTGCAAATTCATGACGTGCTAGAACATGACATTACGAGTTGATGTATCACATCATGTGCTAAAACGTGACTTCACGTGCTGATACGTGACATGTGCTAAAACATGATTTCACGTGCTGATACGTGACATGTGCTGAAACGTGACTTCACGTGCTGATACATGACACATGTGCTGAAACGTGACTTCACGTGCTGACACATGACATCATGTGCTAAAACATGACTTCACATGACGATACATCATGTGCTAAACTGTGACTATGTGCTGATACATGACATGTGCTAAAACATGACTTCACCTGGTGATACATCATGTGCTAAACTGTGACTTTATGTGCTGATACATGACATCATGTGCTAAAACGTGACTTCATTTGCTGATAGAGCACTTCATGTGCCAATCAGTGACTTCATATGCTGACACATAGCATCACGTGCTAAAAAGAAAATGCTTCACGTGCTGATGCATTTTGTCATGTGAAAACGTGACTTTACGTTGTGAGGCATGACTTCACGTGATGATATATGGCTTCATGTGCTAAACAGTGACTTTATGTGCTGATACGTGACTTCACATGTTCATGTATGACATCGTATGAAAGAACATAGCATCACGTGTTGATGTATGATATGATGCTGAAACATGACCTCACGTGCTGATACATGACATGTGCTAAACCGTGACTTCACGTGCGGATACATAACTTCATGCGCTAAAACATGACTTCGCGTGCAGACACATGACGTTTGCCAAAACATAACTTCGCGTGCTGACATATGACGCCATGTGCTAAAATATGACTTCACTTGCTGATTCGTTACACAATGTGCTAAAACATGACTTCGCATGTTCATATATGGCATCATGTGCTAAAACATGACTTCACGTGCTGATACATGACATAGTTTGCTAAAACATGACTTCGCGTGCTGACATAATTATGACGCCATTCACTTGCTGATATAGCACTTCATGTGCTAATGAGTGACTCCATAATGCTGATACATGGTATATCACGTGCTAGAAAAATGCTTCATGGGCTAATGCATTATGTCATGTGATAACGTGACTTCACGTGCTGATACATAACTTCACGTGCTGATACATGACTGTATTGCCTTCACCGATTGCTCTACCCCTATCAACATACCCAGAGATAACCGGTGGAAAGACTTTGATGTCTCTGAGGAGCAGACAGTAATTAAAACACCATGAAATATAGTCAGAGGAGAGAGAAAGAGAGCGCATTCTCAGTGTCTCTAAATTGTCTATGAAAATAATTATGGACATTTGTAGTTGATGAGTCATACTATGCCGAAACAGAGTGAGTATAATATATCTACCATAACTTATCAGTTGTATCAACAGCGTTTTCTTTTTATGAATTTGGGGGCGAGAAAATGACTTAAGTCATCTGAAATTTGCTCAATCAGTGTCAATGTCCCTTATCATTGGCACTTCTTTTTTTTTCTTTTCTTTTTTTTTTTGGTCATACTTTCATCATTATCATTTTCAATACGCGCGCGCGCGCGCGCGCGCGTATGTGCATGCTCGCACGCGAACAGCAGCGAACGATCGTTCGTTCACTATAATTCATTATTCTAAGAACAAAATCTCGTTAATGAAGTCCCACCACTTGACGGGCAGAGCGGCCGAGTGGTTAGAGTGTCAGACTTTCAACGTGATGCTAGCTAGCTCCTGGGTTCGACCCCAGCATCGCCGGCCTGAAAAGTCAACTCTCTCCATACGAACGGCGAAAGAGACGACGTTAACAGCGTTTCATCCCAATTACCATCATCAAAATATTGCAAGCGGAACGCTCTTATACTGAAGAGGTGAATGTTGACAAAGAATACCACAGTTCTGACGACAGAAGCTAAAGGTTGGGTCGTTCAGACACCCACTGGACATCCGAGGGGTCTGTGTAGAGGAGAAGAGAGGACTGGCCGTACTGAGTGAGTTAATGGGTGGAGATCGGTTGTTCCCCTGTGTGTCAGGTCAGCATCTTTGCTGACCGGCTAGTGCCTTAAAAAAACAAAAAAAAACAAACCCTTCTTGTGTACATGCATACAGGCAGAAAACCCAAGTAAGTACATTTATTAAGATCCTGTGCGTCGGTGCTCTGTGGATGCCAGTTACTCGAACATAACCCGGTATGCCCACCCCCTGAAAACGGAGTATAGCTGGGTAAATGGCGTGAAAAAAAAAAAGAACAACAACAACAACAACAAAAACATACGTAAACTCCACTTGTTTAAAAAAAAAATCCAGTACTTTTGTAAACATTTAGCGAGTTGAGACTTTCAAAGGACACATATAATAATTACATCGACGCATCAAAAGACACCCAAACATTAAACAAATCATCAAATAGAGAAGTAAAGCTACAAATGTTGTTTTTTCCAGCAAAATGTTAAAACTCTTTAACTTGACAATTCAGAAATCTGAGATCATCTATCATCCACAATCCTAAAAATGGCAGTTGCATTGCACTCGACACTATACCTGTATAATCCACTCTTTTGACAAAAAATGGCAATTTAACAATTGACGTGTTGTTTCTTTTCGGGCTTGGTGTTCATATTCTTCTGCTAAGATTTATTTATTGACATATGAATTCTAGAGGTCTGAATGTTTGGCTTTCGATGTGTATTTTATGCTATGCTGGGTTTGCCTTTATTTCTGTTGGCTGGCTTGTGATATCACACACACACACACACACACACACACACACACACACACACACACACGCACGCACGCACACACACGCACACACACACACATTGTGTGTGAGGGAGAGAGAAATGGAGGGTGACGTGTGTCACGGAAATGGCAGAGGCTGATGATTTTGTACATATTATATTATGTTATATTATGTTATTATATCATGTTATGTCATTTTGGACGCAGCAAAGAATCGTGCTGTGTTGTTTGTTTTTTTTTCATGAGCGGTGACGGTGTGTTAGTCATTGTTTTCTTATTGGTAGCGAAATGCCCCAACAGTCAGCTTATATCACAGACTGACATCAGTTTACAGCTGGGCCAACCACAGAGTGAGAGCTGTGTCGTCAATGGTTTCTCTATTGCCATGGGAAACCATTTACAGCTTAGTCTTTTGTGAAGGACTATGACTCTCACACTATGAGGAAAAACTGCACTGGCTTTTAGTGCTGCAGCCTTGGAAAGGGGAGGGAGGGGTGGGGGCGGGGGGGGGGGGGGGTGGGGGGGGGGCTAGTTGGCCTTTAAGAACCACCCCCAACGCCGACTGCCCTAAAACCCTCCTGGCCGAGAGAGTGGGGGATGTAACTTGGGGAAGACACTCTCCACTATAATCCAATTCTGGCCCAGATATCTAGTGAGGAGAGCAGTTCCCTCGTATGCTGTTCTGATGGTCATAGTCGAACACGACTGACTATACATACATTGGTAGCGAAACACTGGTGGTACATTCAGTTTCGTGACCGTGTGTGTATTTCATTTCCGTCGTTGATCCCCCAGCCCCCAAAACCTACACCCCCATGCCCATCACATCCTCCCTATGACGTGTTGTCCAATGAGTAAGCAATACGAGTTCAGTTGTCTTATATTCTAATTATAAATGAAGGTGAGTGTGTGTGTGTGTGTGTGTGTGTGTGTGTGTTTCTCTGTGTGTGTATGTTTGTGTTTCTCTGTGTGTGTGTGTGTGTATGTGTATGTGTGCATGCATGCATGTGGAGATAAACACGTCCACGTGATAGTATGTGCGCAGTTGCGGGCAGGCACTTCCGTGTTTTGTTGTTGACTCAGAAAAGAACTGGGACTTGAAGAACATGGATGTTTTTGTTGTTTTTTTTGGTCTTTTTCGGACACAAGACGGATCAGGTTGTACTTACTTGTTTTTATTTTCCATTTCAGTTTCTAATACTAAAGTGATTTTATTTTCCATTTAGTACGAACTCACCTCAGTGTGTGTGCGTGTGCGTGCGTGTGTGCGTGCGTGCGCGTGTGCGTGTTTACCGTTCTGAGATACACAACCTGCTCTGTTTCACCTCAGCGCCACTGAAGTCAACACTGAACATGTCTTTATCTTTTGGATCTGACAGCTCTTTTCCGAGGAAGACAAGACAGATAAGAGGAGGCGTGAAGATAGTACAAATAACAAATAACTACTGTTGTCGGACTGTCGTTATCAGCTTTCATAACAGATGCTGTGAAAAGTACGGTCTTATAACGTTACGGTGGATATGTTGATAATTTTACTAATGTTATCAGGATTATTCAACACGAATGTTTCTTTTCAACAGTAATAAATTACGTACACGGAACATTGTTTTTTCTCTTTTTTTTCCCTATGATTTTGAAGTTGTTTGTTTGGTTGCCTTTTTTTTGTTGTTTGTTCCCCCCTCTCTCTCTCTCTCTCTCTCTCTCAGTGTGTGTGTGTGTGTGTGTGTGTGTGTGTGTGTGTCCCCCTCTGTCTGTCTGTCTGTCTCTCTCCGTCCCTCTCTGACTGTCTCTTTCTCTCTCTGTCTCTCTCCGTATTTACCTCCCCTCCTCTTCCCTTTTCCTCCCTCTTTTCCTCTCTCCTCTATTTCTCTGCCTCTATCTCTCTCTCTCTCTCTCGCTGGCTCCCTACTCTCCGTCAAGAGACGAGCTGACTTCGAAGGTTAACTATCTCCATACGAACGGCGAAAGAGACGACGTTAACAGCGTTTCATCTCAATTACCATCATCAAAATATTGCAAGCGGAACGCTCTTATACTGAAGGGGTGAATGTTGACAAAGAATACCACAGTTCTGACGACGGAAGCTAAAGGTTGGGTCATTCAGACACCCACTGGACATCCGAGGGGTCTGTGTAGAGGAGAAGAGAGGAATGGCCGTACTGAGTGAGTCAATGCAAGGGTAAGACATTTTGATAAGTGCATTGCACACACACACACACACACCAAGGAAAGCTGCAACCCCTTCCCTCCACCAACATCCTCTCCCACACCCTACAAACAGCAAGACCATTCAACCATGGAGTCAACTGTTTGTCAACTGTCAACATGAACGCCCAAACTGGGATATTAACCCCCCCCCCCATCCGCCCCACCCCCCACCCCCCTACAAATGAACGTTCATTTAAATCACTGTCACATTCATAATTCTAGTACTGTCACCAAACAGTAACCGACAAGCAAGCTACCAACAAATGTGGACATCTGGAGTGATGGCCTACAGGTAACGCGTCCGCGTAGGAAGCGAGAGAATCTGAGCGCGCTGGTTCGAATCACGGCTCAGCCGCCGATATTTCCTCCCCCTCCACTAGGCCTTGAGTGGTGGTCTGGACGCTAGTCATTCGGATGAGACGATAAAACGAGGTCCCGTGTGCAGCATGCACTTAGCGCACGTAAAAGAACCCACGGCAACAAAAGGGTTGTGCCTGGCAAAATTCTGAAGAAAAATCCACTTCGATAGGAAAAACAAATAAAACCACGCAGGAAAAAAAAAAAGGGGGGGGGGGGGGGGGTCACTGTAGTGTAGCGACGCACTCTCACTGGGGAGAGCAGCCCGAATTTTACACAGAAATCTGTTGTGATAAAAAGAAATACAAAATACAAAAAAAAAAAATACAACTCTTTATTAAATGACTAAGAATTCCAAAACTTTTATTCCGTGACTTAATACCAACATCGCTATTAGCGTCTTAAATTATTGTACTTACTGGTTACATTTTCATTATCTGTGGGACCAAACAACGGAAAAAAGCAAAAATTAATGATAGTTTATTGACTGAATCCGCATGAAAACTGAGTAAGATAATGTACAAAATAAGAGTCGAAATCCACTGAAAATAGGTTACAATATCCACGAGTGGTAATGCCGTTTGCTACATGCGAAAATATTGTCGGAAATATAGGTTCCTAAATTTAGGATGCTAAAAACAGGACTTAAGCCAAACAAAGTACGCTGTATTACATAACTAATTAACACTAACCTCACATTATTCTACAAACCCCAGATTGCTCTCTCTCTCTCTCTCTCACACACACGCTGCAAGTGAAAAGGTCATCAAATATGGCACGCCCAATTTGCACAGCAAGCCTTGCGCATGTGCGAGAAAACGAACTAGCCAATGGCTAACTGGAAATACACCCGCGGTCACCACCCCCACCCCCTTTCGCGAACCTCCCCCCCCCCACACACACACACACACACCCTACCCCTCCCTTCACACCCTTGTGTCGTTGTTGTTCTGTGTTTCGGTCATTCTGAACAGTGGACCAACACAGATATATCAGTTGCGAACGCACAGTTGGAAAGCACGTGAGACTTCATGCGCTTCTAGAACTAACGCGGTTTCGTCAAAAGGTAAAATGACAGCAGAAAGAAGGTACTGTGCAATGGCCACAGCATGTTGGAAGGGTAAAGTTAAAAAACAAAAAAAAAAGGCGCGCACAAACATACAAACGCGTGTGCACATGTAGCTGTGTCACACGAAAGTACATTGCACGCACACACACACACACACACACACACACACACACACACACACACACACACACACACACACCAGAGAGAGAGAGAGAGAGAGAAACGGGAAGACAATATGCAAACACCTGTTTCACTTGACGTCGTAAACTTATCACGGCAGCAAGCTGCAGCAACGAAAACGAACAAACGTCACTTTGACATGCTAACAGCTTTACACAGTGAAAGAGAGAGAGAGAGAGAGGGAGAGAGAGAGAGAGAGAGAGAGAGAGAGACAGACAGACAGACAGACAGACAGAGAGGAGGGCAGGGCGGGGGGATACAGACGGACAAGAGAGGCAACCCATCTACTTCAGCACAACCGTTTTTACACAAACTCTTCCTTAAAGGTAATCAATCAACCAATCAACCAACCAACCAACCAACCAACCAAACAAAACAGAAACAAAACAGAAAAACCAACAATAGATCATACAGAAATTCGCACACACAAAAGCCATATGTTTTATTAACACAATGTGTTGATCCTCTTCATGATGAATTATTCCGTTTTCGTTTCATGATGATCCAACCCACTCCCCACCACCACCCCGTCCTTACCCCCTGCCCCCTCCCCCAACTATCATACCATCCCATATCCTCTCCCATACGGTTTCGAGGACTTACTAATGAAATTTTAAAGCCGCACTTCAGCAGCTCAGTTCTGCACAGGATGGCCCAGTGGTGGATTGCATGAGCAAGCTTAATTAAGACTGTTCCTTACTCCACGGTAAATTCCATTATACTTAGGAACATTCTTGCCTGTAAGTTAGGCAAACGTAGTTAACTTAGCGCTGCAAAGATCATCGCCTTGTGCAACTCAAGCCCAACCCTGCAGGAGCCACTTGCGTTGCTTGGTTCTAACTTTTTTTTTTTTTTTGACAGTTACACGTGACTAAATGCCTACGTTGACCGAACTACGCCATTGGCCAGTTCCTTACTACACACAGTTAGTAGTAGCAGGGTTACGACCATACTAGGCTCTTCCGTCCGAGAACTTACCTGTTCACAACATCCGGCGACACACACAACAAAACCCATTATCCTCACTGAACTCTGTGGTAGAAAACGGACAACAGTGACATCATTCTGTTTTCTGATTGGTCGCGAGAGGGAGGGAGAGTGGCGTGGCGCTTGGCGGGGGTGTGGGGTGGACGGTAAGGGGAGTTCCCCCAGACAATGTTCAACAGATTCGGGATTATCGTCTTCCTTTTCAGTCTGTCAGTCAGTCCAATTAGATTGTAATGTAACTGCTATCCGCGAAATTAATCCCCTGTCATACCCATCCACTTTTATTGTACTGTACCACGTTTATCCATTCTCAGTATCATTTTGTGTGTGTGTGTGTGTGTGTGTGTGTGTGTGTGTGTGTGTGTGTGTGTGTGTGAAAAACAAAAGAAAAACAACAACAACAACAACAACAGCAAGCAAACAACCAAAACACAAACACACACACACACACAGACACACACACACACACACACACACACACACACACACACACACACACACACAAATCTACCCACAACCCCCCCAAAAAAACAACAACGATGAATGGCTTCAGCTGCGACTGTGTGCCATACTCAAGTGTTACGTTTTCATACTTCATGTCATGACTTAGACTCAAGACAACTAAACAACCGCGAGAAACTTTGCAGCCCCCACCCCCACCCTCCACCTCACCCCACTTCTCCTCACCCCCTACCCCACTCCCACCGTGTTTTATTTTTCGTTGCACCTCTTTATTGGAGTGGCGACCTTTTCGTTTTTGTCTAGACTGGGTTGATATATATATATATATATTTTTTTTTTTTTTTTATTATCTGAAGATCGCCCGGTGGTAAAAGTGTCAAAGAGGTAAAACTCAAGACTCAGAAAGAGAGAGAGAGAGAGAGGGAGAGAGACAGACAGACAATTAGACAGAGACAAAGACAGAGAGGAAATAGAGACAGACAGAGAAAGAGAGAGAGACAGAGACAGAGAGAGGGAGATGACACATATACAGAGAGAGAATATTACCATTATTCTGCTGTCAGCAAATCCGTCACCAAGGCAATATCCCCGGAGGACAACATTATCATATTCACTCTTTTTATGGACAAGGAGTGTGTGTGTGGGAGAGGGGAGGGTGCGAGGGAGGGTGGGTGGGCAGTTACTGACTTCCTGTCATTGCCCACAGTTTGCCTTTATCATAGACATGGAGGTAAGGATACTGGCCTCCTGTCATTGCCCACAGCTCGCCTTTATCATAGACATGGAGGTAAGGATACTTGCTTCCTGTCATTGCCTACAGCTCGCCTTTATCACACACACGGAGGTGAGGATACTGACCTCCTGTCATTGCCCACAGCTCGCCTTTATCATAGACATGGAGGTAAGGATACTGATCTCTTGTCATTCGCCTTTATCATAGACATGGAGGTAAGGATACTGATCTCTTGTCATTGCCCACAGTTCGCCTTTATCATAGACATGGAGGTAAGGATACTGATCTCTTGTCATTCGCCTTTATCATAGACATGGCGGTAAGGATACTGATCTCTTGTCATTCGCTTTTATCATAGACATGGCGGTAAGGATACTGATCTCTTGTCATTCGCCTTTATCATAGACATGGAGGTAAGGATACTGGCCTCCTGTCATTGCCCACAGTTCGCCTTTATCATAGACATGGAGGTAAGGATATTGATCTCTTGTCATTGCTCACAGTTCGCCTTTATCATAGACATGGAGGTAAGGATACTGATCTCTTGTCATTCGCCTTTATCATAGACATGGAGGTAAGGATACTGATCTCTTGTCATTCGCCTTTATCATAGACATGGAGGTAAGGATACTGGCCTCCTGTCATTGCCCACAGTTCGCCTTTATCATAGACATGGAGGTAAGGATACTGATCTCTTGTCATTCGCCTTTATCATAGACATGGAGGTAAGGATACTGATCTCTTGTCATTCGCCTTTATCATAGACATGGCGGTAAGGATACTGATCTCTTGTCATTCGCCTTTATCACACACACGGAGGTGAGGATACTGACCTCCTGCCATTGCCCACAGTTCGCCTTTATCATAGACATGGAGGTAAGGATACTGATCTCTTGTCATTCGCCTTTATCATAGACATGGAGGTAAGGATACTGTTCTCTTGTCATTCGCCTTTATCATAGACATGGAGGTAAGGATACTGATCTCTTGTCATTGTCCACAGTTTGCCTTTATCATAGACATGGAGGTAAGGATACTGATCTCTTGTCATTGCCCACAGTTTGCCTTTATGAAAGATATGGAGGTAAGGATACTGATCTCTTGTCATTGTCCACAGTTTGCCTTTATCACAGACATGAAGGTACGGATACTGATCTCTTGTCATTCGCCTTTATCATAGACATGGAGGTAAGGATACTGATCTCTTGTCATTGTCCACAGTTTGCCTTTATCATAGACATGGAGGTAAGGATACTGATCTCTTGTCATTGTCCACAGTTTGCCTTTATCATAGACATGGAGGTAAGGATACTGATCTCTTGTCATTCGCCTTTATCATAGACATGGAGGTAAGGATACTGGCCTCCTGTCATTGCCCACAGTTTGCCTTTATCATAGACATGGAGGTAAGGATACTGATCTCTTGTCATTGTCCACAGTTTGCCTTTATCATAGACATGGAGGTAAGGATACTGACCTCCTGTCATTATCCACAGTTCGCCTTTATCATGGATTTTATTTTTTCTACAGAATTTTGCAACCCTTGCAAAGGGAACAACCCTTTTGTTGCTATGGGTTCTTTTACGTGCGCAAAGTGCATGCTGCACACGTGACCTCGATTTATCGTCTCAGCCCAATGACTAGGGTCCACACCACCACTGAAGGTCTAGTGGAGGGGGAGAAAATGCTGGCTACTTTGCTGTGATTCGAACCAGTCCGCTCAGATTCTCTCGCTTTCTAGGCGGACGCTTTACCTCTAGGCCACAACTCCACAGTTCGCCTTTATCATAGACATGGAGGTAAGGATACGTATCTTCCGACGTTTCCCATTGTTCGCCATTACCATAGAAAATGGAGGAGAGGATACGTAGGTTATCTACTAACTCGTCTGTACCATAGATATGTAGTGGAGGATACTTACCACCGGTTCCTGCAGTCATCTTTTGCGTGCTTCGATCGATGTCCAGCCGTCTGTGTGAAAAAAAACTAGTCATTGCTTCCGGGTGTTTTTACTTCGAATGTCAAGTTGTAGCTGTTTGACATCAATCACTCATTTTCCTGCTCTTTCTTTTCTTTCTGTCCTTTCCACTTTTTCTCAGTTTTCTTGCAAATCCCGTGCTTATACCAAACAAGTCTCACTCCACCATGCATTGTGATGGGTGGTGTTGAGTTAGTTGAATCTCACCACGTGTTCATGGATCGAAACTAAAAAAAAGAAATGAAAAAAAAAAAAAATGATGAACATAGCATGACCCATGGTACAAGAAAGATCAACTGATCGACCGCAGGGCATGCACCCA
>NC_134881.1:34395909-34408409 GCF_041734735.1 Babylonia areolata | reverse complement strand
TTCCTTCAGAAGCTGAAAAGCTGCATTAGGGAAGAACACCAGTGAACTGATTGAACTGCGTATGAGAGCCTTGAAAAAGTCTTCCCTTTTTTCAGCAAACTCTCATCACTGAGTTATCTGGTTAGGAAAGCATACGGCGCATGTCATTGTTTGGAAGGAATTTTGATTAACATTTATTTACAGGAGAAAGAAGAAAATGGAGGCTTGCAAAGATGTGTCGAAACTAAGTCCAACTCCTCAAGGTGTCGGCGAGAACACAACAACAACAGCAAATCCTTGGGTGTGAGTGGAGGATCAATATAACAATAATTGTGTCCTTGGTTATGGACGAGAAAAAAAGAAACAATATTCTTCGCTGTGACAGTAAAAAAAAAAAAAAAAAAAAAAAAAAAAAGTAGTGCTGGTTCTTGGTGGGAAAGATGGCAATGTTGGCCAGTAGAGTTGGCAAGTCAAATATTTGAATGGTGTGGGCGCTCAGTCCTGCCAATAAACTGCAAGCATTCAAATATTCTAACAGGTTTAAAGCATTCTAGCCTGTTAACACGCACAAGCTATCGATCCTACTGATAGGTGGCCTGTTAATAGGTGTTAGCTCTCAAGCCTGTTAACAGGTGTAATCTTTCGAGCCCGTTAACTCATTTAACTTTTTAACTCGAGAACTGCTCAAGGTTAGAAACTTGTTTCATTAAAGCGGTTGCCACGTTCCTACACATGATGGAGTCTCCCGTCGGACCGACGGATGGTAGGCAGGCAGGCTAATCTGTCGGTGTGTGTCCTCATATGGGACAAGAGGCCTATTCTGGATGCGCAGCAGTGTTGCAAGGGAAAACGTCTCCAGAAGTTGAGCCCTGCTTCCTTCGCTCACGCTTCTCCTTAATGACCAGCGTTATCTTGTTTATAAACGTCTTTATGCCACTAGAGCACAGCATCCTCAAGTGAGAGCGGTCAAGGGCATCTGTTTCCCAGGAAGCGATGTCTATGTCACAGGCTTTGAGGTTTGTCTTCAAGGTGTCCTTGAAGTGCTTGCAGGGTCTTCCAAGTTCGCGGTGGCCTTCCTTCAGCTGGCCATACATTAGCATCTTCGGGATCCTGCTGTCTGTCATGCGGACAACGTGTCCTGTCCAGCGTAGTTGGCACTGGATCAGCAGGCTTTCGATGTTGGGCAGGCATACACATGCATAAAACAACAAGCAAAGGGAACTGTCTCCTACCAAATTTCTGACTGTATCAACACATATCAATTTGGAGGAAGAACCAGTCAATTTCAGTATATCATTTTCTGCGTTTTTCTACATCAGTATGACAAGGGAGACTGCTGAGGCTGCAAACTCTTTAGGGTTGAATGAGTCAATAGCCTGTGGATAGTTGGGAGCGCTATGCCTGTTAATACGTGTAAACGCTCAAGTCTGTTATTAGATAGCCTGTTAATAGATGCAAACGCTCAGTCCTGTTAATACGTGTAAGCTTCCAAGTCGTTACTAGCCAGCCTGTTAATAGGCGTAAACTTTCAATCATGTTAATAGGTGTATGCTCTGAAATATGCAAATAGATAATCTGTTACCAGATGTAAACGCTCAAGCCTTTTAGTAGGTGTAAGCTCTCAAGCCCGTTAATAGGTAGCTTGTTAACAGATGTAGGCGCCCAAGCCTTTGATAGTTGCAAGCGCTCAAGCCTTTCACTTGGTGTAATCGCTCAAGTCTGCTGATAGTGTAAGCTCTCGAGAATGACAATAGAGATAAACACTTAAACCTGCCAGTAGGTAGCCTGTCGACAGACGTAAGCGCTCAGTGCTGTTAATGGACAAGCTCTCAGTAAGTCCAAGCACATAAACACGTTAATATGTTTAACACCTCTCGAACCTATCAACAAGTGTAAGTATAAACAATCAAACCTATCCACAGGTAACCTAGTAATGGAGGAAAGCTCGTAAGCTGGTTGATACATACAGCAACATAAGACTGTCAGTAAGTGTAAGCACTCAAGCCTCTCAAGTGGTAGCCAGTAAAGAGGTGTAAACATCCAGACCTGTCAGTAGGCGTAAAACACATCAAATCTGTTAATATGCGTAAGCACTCAAACCTGTGAGGAGAGTGACCTGCCGATGGATAACGTCAAGCAACAGGAACAAACAGTTCTGTTATAAAGCAATATCTTTTAACTGTTATTTGTTGTTGTTTTTGTTGTTGTTGTTTTTAATATCATGAGATTTGTTTCCCCATTCATCTGTGATTTGGTGACGTGAAATCGGAGTTTTTGTGCGGTGGTTTCGGTAGGAGAGTGCTACAAGGTCCATTTGTGTGTCAACCTGTGTTCGTGGCTGTACTTCAGCCATTGTACCGGCGGCCTCTTTAGGAGCGGTGCTCTTCTACCAGAATATTACACACACCACGATCAACACGAAGCCGAAATCAGTATTTAATTTGTTCTTCGTGTATTAACCGTTTTTTTCACCAAAAAACCTTTTGAGTTTGTTATTCCTGTAATTGTATTTAGAATTGCTTTTTTTCAAATTTCACCCTCATTTGCCCAGTTTTCCCCAACCCTCCATTCATTCACATCTCCCACCCCTTCTAACCGATAATACTTAAATGTATTCATAAATGCTTTAACAAAATGTCTTCAATCACCGATATGTGTGACGGGACATTAAACAAAATTCCTCCTCCTCAAGCCTGTGAACAGTTGGCCCGTTAAAAGCTTTCGAGCCTACTAACAGGAATAAGCACTCAAGCCTATCAATTCGAATGACCACGCAAAAACTGTCAATAGGTGTGATGATCACTCAAGCCTGTTGCTAGGTGTAAACCACTCGAGCCTATCCAATCGGTGTGAGCACACAAGGCTTTTAATTAAGTCAGGTCAACGTGCCCTGACCACCGAGACAGATGGCTGCATCGCGAAAGCCGTGGAGGAGTGGGGGTGGGTGTGAGGGGGCTTTGAGGGGGTTACGGGGGGGGGGTGTACGTGTGTGTGTGCGGGGGGGGGGGGGGGGTGTATGTGCTGGGGTAGGGGTGTGTGGGCTGTGGGTGTGGGTTTTTGCTGCGTGTGCGATGTGGAATGTAGGTGTTGCGTTTGTATGGCCAGCTGAAGGAAGGCCACCGCGAACTTGGAAGACCCTGCAAGCGCTTCAAGGACACCTTGAAGACAAACCTCAAAGCCTGTGACATAGACATCGCTTCCTTGGAAACTGATGCCCTTGACCGCTCTCGCTGGAGGATGCTGTGGTCTAGTGGCATAAAGACGTTTGAAAACAAGAGAATGCTGGTCATTAAGGAGAAGCGTGAGCGAAGGGAGCAGGGCTCAACTTCTGGAGACGTTTTCCCTTGCAACATCTGTGGGAAGTGCTGCGCATCCAGAATAGGCCTCTTGTCCCATATGAGGACACACACCGACAGATAAGCCTGCCTGCCTACTAATCTGTCGGACCGACGGAAGACTCCATCATCACAAGTCACCATCAACCTTGAACACAAATTACATTTAGGATCAGCAGTTTGTGTAGTGAATATACCGGTATCCCCAGTAGGGACGCTGAAACGACATAACTATGTGATCAAAAAGAGTTGCATCGTTCACGCAGTGAGTTTAATTGGCTGAAAAGCAAAAAAAAAGGTAATTGATTTTCAGGACAATGTGGTCACCTTAGCTCACTTTCAATGGCCGTGCTGCGTTTTGCTTGTTTGCTGTTGTTGTTGTTGCTGTTGTTGTTGTTGTTTCTCCACCAACGAAACGCTTGCGTAGGATTTCGTCAGCTTTGAAGTGTGGTGAATGAGACCATCGCACGCACACGCCAACTCTCTTAGAGAGACAGAGAGACAGACAGACAGACAGACAGAGAGACAGACAGACGGACAGACAGACAGACTGATAAAGAGAGAATGACAGAGACAGAGAGCCTCTTGACAGTAGCGGGGAAAAATGGTGAACATCCCTTGTGTCATTTTGGTAATGACGTTGTACAAGAAGATTTACCCAAACGGAAGATTACAGGAGACGAAAAATGCATAAACGTCTACACCCCCCACACACACCCTCTACCCCCGAGACAGTTGTGGGGGCCGCTCTTGAGGAGACGACTATTATTCATAGACCTGGCTAGACCTGGCTCCTGTTTCGTTACCAAGGGCGGTATTTGTCATAGAAGAGAGACACAGACAGACAGACAGACAAACCGACAGACAGACAGACAGACAGAGAAAGAAAAGAACTCAGAACACAAAATATTATTCATTCAAGATTTAGGCATAACCCATTCTTCCAATCTGTCCTTGCTAATCTACATCAGTTACAAATAGCACATATGCTATATTTAATGAAAAGGGGAGAAAGAGAGAAGGAAAACAAAAGTCCTGCAGAAAGAATATGATAAAAAAAAAACACACACACGCGCACACGCATACACACACACACACACACACACACACACGCACATGTACGCACACATGCACATACACACACACACACACACACACACACACACACACACACACACACACACACACACACATCACACTTATCCGACTTTCCGTGAAAGAAGCATACACTATGTTAGAAAAAAAAAAACAGTATGGGGTCGATTTCATAAACAATGGAGGACAAAGTCTTCAAAACAGAAAGGGACATTATTCCCCGAACGTATTATTAAAGAAAAAATACTGAATTCTTCAGCTTGCTATACAAGATTAATAACCTCTACTTTCTTCCGTATAAAACTTGACGCGCTGAAGACAAAATATAGTAAAAAATGTTATATGCATTTGTGGTAAGCAGTTCGGCTTGCATCATTGTTTCAATGCCAGCAGTTACGTATCTTCTTGCCCGAGTATTTCACAGAGAGTAGCTATTCTGCAGATGATTTTGGGGAAGTTATTTCCAGCGAGGTTCATTTAGTAGAACTTTCAAAGGCATTAGTTCATGGCCCTATTTCTACATTCCTTTAATGTACTTCATAATCATGTTAATGGTTTTAGTTATTATCATCATTATTGAATTGTTACTGTTAAAGCTAATTTAATGTTAGTTATGCATTTCTTAGTAGTTTTCTACCTTTTCTGTTTTATTCTGACTTCTCTTTCCCCTCTCCCTACCCCTCCCAACCCACGCACCCCACCCCACCCCCCTTTAAAAAAAAATTAATCGTCTGATATCACTAATAGTGAAAAGACGCTAAACTAAAGAACGAACACACACACACACACACACACACACACACACACACACACACACACACATAAGAGAGAGAGAGGGGGGGGAGAAGGGGAAGAGAAATATGTCATCAGTATCGACAACCGGATGACTAAAGCCACATTGTTGTCATCATCAAATCCACGTACGTACGACAGTTGTAATTAATACTAAAACAATTGACTACTACCATCACCAATATCATTTATACGACAGCTGTTGTCACTATCATGATGGAATGAAATGAGTGTATTCACGCATGCACACAAATTAGAAGAAAAACTCACAGAGAGAGACAGAGACAGAGACAGAGAGACAGAGAGAGACAGACACAGAGACAGAGGCAGAGAGAGATATATATATAGAGAGAGAGACAGAAAGATAGAAAGAGAGATAGAATGAGAGAGAGAGAGAGAGGGATAGAGAGATTCAAGATTCAAGATTCAAAAACTTTATTACTCAAGGGTAAAGATTTTAGGCATCGCCCAGTCTTCCAATCTGTCCTTGTGACAATTACAATAACAACATTAACGATAACGACACAAACAATAATAATTTTGTTAACACTGCTACATCCACTGCTACTACAACGAAGAATGATCACCACCATCATCATTAACATCGTAAGAGAGAGAGAGAGAGAGAGAGAGAGAGAGAGAGAGAGAGAGATGGAGTGGTCTACTGTGCTAGACCTAACTCCCTGTTTCACTACCAAGGGTGGCATTCGTCAATGCAGATGGGGGCAAGGGAAGGACTGGGAGAGAGAGAGACACACAGAATGAGATGGAAAGAGCGACAGACAGACAGACAGAAAAAAAAAGAGCTGTGTGCAATCATAAAAAAAAACGAACAGAATAATTCATGCCATCGCTCCTTGCAGGCAACGAAAGGAAACAATGAAGTTTTGTCCACCATGGTAATGAGATAAGCAAATGTAGATGCTTTTACCCACCCAGCCCTGGGGGTATTTACATTTTGTTTTTTCAAATTGAAATGATTGTGTGTGTGTGTGTCGGGGGAGCGGGGATGGAGGGTGGATGGAGGAGAGGTTACAGGGAAATACAGCAGAAAAGAGGGGGCGGGGGGGGGGGGGGGGGGGCGGCGAGTAGCGGGGGATAGGTGCAGGACGAGAAAAAGTGGGATAGAGGGGAAGGTGGGGGGGGGGGAGGGAGAGGGAGGGAGGGGAGAGCGCACTGATTTTGTCTGTTTTCTTTCCCCCAAAAAATAAAACAAATGAAGAAGAAATAATAAGTCTACACTCGTTTTACGTATTTTCTTTTGCTCCATAATGAGAAACCCCAAAAGGGCTTGGAAGATCAGAAAGAACTCAGAACTCAAAACGGTTTTTTGTTTGTTTGTTTGTTTTCTTCTTTATTCAAGATTAAGACTTTAGGCATGGCCCATTCTTCCAACCTGTCCTTGCTGGTCTACATCAGACGTATTTAAACAAAAACTGCGGAGCGTATGGAAAAAAAAAAAGGACCGAGACGTGGCACGATTGCTGATAGAGTGTTCTTCCCTTAGGAAACGATGGAGAGAAGAAGAAAAAAAAAAGAACCAACCTTCAGGAAAATGTCTTTTTAAGCACTAACATTTAGTCAATCAAGCGTTCGTCATGTATGAACTAATGGAAGGGGTGGAAAAAAAGAAGAAGTGTTAACCTTCAAGAAAAATTCTTTCTAAGCACTTATAGTTAATCGAGCGTTCTTCATCTACGAGGTAATGGAAGGGAGAGGAAAAACAACAAACAAACAAAACAAAAAAACAACAACGAAGAATCAACCTTCAAGAAAATTTCTTTTTAAGCACTGGAAGTTAATCGAGCGTTCGTCATCTACAAAATAATGCAAGGTTGATTAATAAAAATAAAATAAAAATTAAAAAAAAAGGGAAGAATTAACCCGTCAAGAAACTTTCTTCTTCAGCACCAGTCAGCAGACCTCAGCAAGTTGCCATGTAGTCTTGACACTTGCCCCCCGTCTCCCTCGCCTCCCCCCACCCCCTTACCCCACCAACCTCCCCAGGCTTATAGATATATGTACGTGTATGTTGATAGTTACCGTAATTTCTCAACGCCTTTCCCCAGTGGTGTGGTGAGAAACCAGGTGGTAATGCACCCGACGTGGAGTGATGGCCTAGAGGTAACGCGTCCGCCCAGGAAGCGAGAGAATCTGAGAGCGCTGGTTCGAATCACGCCTCAGCCGCCGATATTTTCTCCCCCTCCACTGGACCTTGAGTGGTGGTCTGGGCGCTAGTTATTCGGATGAGACGATAAACCGAGGTCCCGTGTGCTAGCATGCACTTAGCGCACGTAAAAGAACCCACGGCAACAAAAGGGTTGTTCCTGGCAAAATTTTATAGAAAAATCCACTTCGATAGGAAAAACAAATAAAACTGCACGCAGGAAAAAATACAAAAAAATTGGTGGTACTGTAGTGTAGCGACGCGCCCTCCCTGGGGGAGAGCAGCCCGAATTTCACACAGAGAAATCTGTTGTGATAAAAAGAAATACAAATACAAATGAACACGCTGAATTCCAGTCCCGTATATACAGACCAGGGTTTTTTGGGTGTGTTGATTTAACTCCTCCACTCCACTAGACCGTGAGTGGTGGTATGTGTCCTAGTCTTTTCTTTGTCTTTTTTTTTTTTTTAATAGATGAGACGATAGTCCGAAGTCCCGTGCGCATCATGTACCTGTAGCCGACGTAAAAGAACTCACGGCAACAAAATTGTGTTACCCCTGGCAAAATTATTTAGAAGAAAATATCCATTTTGATAGCAGAACAAAACAAAAACCACTTGCAGACAGAACAAAAGAAGAGAGAGAGAGAGAGAGAGAGAGAGAGAGAGAGAGAGAGAGAGAGAGAAGGTATATATATATATTGGTGGCACGGCTCTGTGGCGACACGCTCTCCACGTGAAGAGGACAGCAGCCTGAATTTCACACAGGGATTTACGTTGTGATAATGCAGTACAATACAATACAATACACTACAATACAATGCAATACATTACAATACAATACAATGCAATGCAATACACTACAATACAATGCGATGCAATACAATACAATGCAGTACAATGCAATGCAATACAGCACTACGCAATACAATACGATACAATGCAGTACAATACAATATAATACAATGCAATACAATATAACACAACGCAATACAATACAGCACAGCACAGCACAGCACAGCACAGCACAGCACAGAACAACACAGCACAGCACAGCACAGGCACAGCAACAACACAAACAATACAACACAATACAGCACAGCACAGCACAACACAGCACAGCACAGAACAACACAGCACAGCACAGCACAGCACAGAACAACACAGCACAGCACAGCACAGGCACAGCAACAACACAGCACAGCACAGCACAGGCACAGCAACAACACAAACAATACAACACATGCCACACAATATAATCAAAAATGACAAAAACAACCAACAACAACAACAACAACAACAACAGAATCAAATCTTCGCGTGCATCAATCAGGACAGACTGCTGTTGTTTCTGTCAGTCAATGCAAAAGGGCACACACAGAGTTCCAGTCCCTCCCCCCTCCACCCTCCCTCCTCCCCCCGCCCCCTCCCCCGTGTATTTACCATTGGAACTGCCTGCACTCCATCTGCTTTACACTGGAAAGGTAAATGCTTTTAACTCACTCAGTACGGCCAGTCCTCTCTTCTCCTCTACACAGACCCCTCGGATGTCCAGTGGGTGTCTGAATGACCCAACCTTTAGCTTCCGTCGTCAGAACTGTGGTATTCTTTGTCAACATTCACCTCTTCAGTATAAGAGGCTTCCGCTTGCAATATTTTGATGATGGTAATTGGGATGAAACGCTGTTAACGTCGTCTCTTTCGCCGTTCGTATGGAGAGAGTTAACTGGACGTTAACAACGCTCAGAACCGCAATCCTTCATCTTTTGTTGTTGTTGTTGTTGTTGTTGTTGGTGGTGGTGGTGGTGGTGGTGGTGTTGTTGCAAGAATGCAAGAAATGGTCGCTAAAAAAAAACAAAAAAAAACACTATTTTTTTTCTTACACAGGTAAACTACATCGAAGCTGTATGATACAACCGTCACGTACAAACAAAGGAATCTAAACATTTGACATCGTTGGCGAGTGCACAGGGGTTATATAAGGACTGTTTAAATCAATACAGATTTCAGCTTAGTTGAACACGAAAAAACAACAATAACAACAACAAACAAACAAACAAACAAAGAAACTTGCAAAACAACACAGTTCATGATATATCATCTTACCCATAAAACTCCCTTTGGCAAATAAGACTAGGGCTATGCTGAGGACGTCATCCCTTCCGTTTAATTTATCATTCCTGTGTTATAAAACAATCATAAAGAAATTATTTTAACCAAAAAAACATACAAAAAAAACAACAACATAAAAACCACACAATAAAAAAAAAAAAAAATAAAAAGGTCAGGTGCGCAAATAATACTACGGGAAAGTCAGCTAGTGCCCATTGCCAGAGCCAAACAACAGGGACAAAAATATGTCACAGCCTGCTGGAAAAAGGGAGGAGAAGGGAGTGGTCTAGGAAGACATGAAGAAAACAGAAATGAGTGGAAAGGAAAAGAAAAAAAAAAGACAGAAACAGACAGACCTGAGTCAGTGGGAGCAAAAAAAAGATGGAGGGGGCGGGGGGGTGGGGGGGGGATGAAGAAGAGATTAAGAAAAGAGAGAGAGAGAGAGGAGAGACATAAAGAAAGAGAGAGAGGGGGGCGGAACAACACACACACACACACACACACATACACACACGCAAACACACACACACACGCATGCACACACACACACACACACATACATACATACACACACACAACTACACAAACACTGATAGACCCTCTTTCTGTCTGTCTGTCTCTCTTTCACACACACACACACACACACACACACACACACACACACACAATTTGCAAACTAACAATCATTCGATGCCGAAGAAAATGTCAAAGTGCCAGAACACCAGACAAGACAGAAGGCGTCAGCAGATGCTATGTAGCCGGACACTCGCGCCTCCGAACCTCCTACCCCACCCCACTCCACATGAATACCCCCCCCCGACCCCCCGCCCCATCCCCCAAACCTACCTCACCCCTAGCCTCCCCCCTCCCGCCTCCCCAGGTCTGTTGATGCCCACTGTCAGTCCCCTGGATTCCAGTTGTCTGATGTGGTTGCGGAAATCCGGTATTTCCCGTCTGTGCATAATGACAGACCTGCTGTCTGCCAGTGCTCAGGGCACAAGGTCCCTAGCTCCACACCTTGGAGGTAGCTCAGCGTCAACGTCGTCTGCATTAGCATACTGCTGGAGACAAACGGCAGCTTTGAAAGGGTGAGTGTGTCCAAACTGGTTTTGAAGTGAAGAACGCTAACCTTTTGGCGAAATGAGGTCAGTGTGGCTTGAATCTTAGATACCATTTCTAATTTGTTTGATTTTTCAAATGGTTCGAAAAGTAATTGATTTTGCTGAATAAAAGTAATGCAGTCTCTTGAGAATGAGTCCAAATGAAAAATGATGACTGGTATTCTCGTCAGTAGGCCAAATTTTATGACATCATTTTTTTTACGACGATAGAAAGATGACAGCGTTCAGTGACGAGTACACTCCCTCAAGAGAGCACTGAGACTCTGTGTGTGTGTGTGTGTGTGTGTGTGCAAGGGGGGGGGGGGAGAGTCGGGATGAGTGATGTGAAGTTAACACTATTGAAGTGATTTGAATGACTGGGAAGCAAAGGAGGCAGTATTAAATGTGCTCAAAGACAGCAATCCAAGAGAATCGTTCTTTGCGGCAAAGAAAAATCTTAGTTATTATGCACAGAGCCAGCACACATAGGAATCTCAATACAGCAAGGTAAAAATATTCATTGTGCACAAAGTCACCGTACAAGAGAATGTCAACACAGCAAGGTAAAAAAAAGAGTATTTATTGTGCACAAAGTCAGCATAAAAGGGAACTAGTTCACGGCAACGTGATAAAAAGCACATATTAGAGTGCTCAAAGACAGCATACAGGAAAATCGCTTTGCGGCAAGGTAAAAAAAAAAAATGTCATTGCCATGTGTCATTGAGCAAAAAGTCTGCATACAACTGCATCGCTTTGAAGCAAGAGACAAAAAGTGTCTATTGTGCACACAGTCAGCATACAAGGGAATTGATTTTTCAGCAAGGTTTCTCATGATCCATAACAAAACTCGGCTGAAGTTTTTTGGAGAAGCATATATTGAAGCAAAACATTCAATTGACGAGGACTGACTTATTTTACAGAATCGGTTTTAATAGCTAAAAGGAACGAAATTTCACCCTTTTTCGTAGACTCAGTGATCTCTCTCTCTCTGTTTTTTTTGGGGGGGGGTTGTTTGGTTGGTTTTTTTGTTTTTTGTTTTTTTGTTTTTTGTTTTTTGTTTTGTTTGTGTGTGTGTGTGTGTGAGAGAGAGAGAGAGAGAGAGAGAGAGAGAGAGAGAGAGAGAGAGACGGAAAGAAACAGAGAGAGTCTATCTGTGTTTGTGTGTTTGTGCCTGTGTCTGTGTGTGTCAGAGAAATTTCTTCTTTGTTTCAACTGCCACAGTCATGCATTTCATTTTAATTGCTACAAATGTACATTTCGGGTTCTGGGTTGCGTTTTCCAAGCCCTGCTGGGTTATTTTTCTCATGAATCTTTGACAGTCGTAATTCCAACAACTAACTTGCTTTCTTTTCTCTCTTCTTTCTATTGCATAGTGTTGCTGGTTTGTTTGTGTGTTTTTTGCTGTTGTTTTTGTTGTTTTGGATTGGTTTTTGCATGACGCAAAACAGCCTGTCCTTTTACGACTCGTCAAAGCATTCGTGAGTTATGGTCCTCTTTTGATATCATCTCTCTTTTTCAAACTTTTTTTTTTTTTTTTTAATTAAAGTTTGCTAGTTATGTGTTAAATAGTCCAGTTGGTTGTTTATTGTAGGTCCCCACGTGAACCTCTTTTCAAATAATAATCTTGATTATTGATGATTTTTTTTTTTTTTTGTCCTAATCTCGCTTCCCCCGTCCCGCCTCTCACACACACCCTTTCAATATTATGGTTTTTTTTCTTTCTCCAGTCACTGACACTCACCCTCTCCATTCTAGATTTTGTACTCTATCTTTTCCACATTCTGTTCTCTCTCTCTCTGTCTCTCTCTCTCTCTTCCTTTCTTAGTCTCCTCCCCCTTGCCCCCCCCCCCTCCTCTCCACCTCAACCGCCCCCCTTTTCATTCGAATATACAGAAATGTCGATTTCTAATTAATAATAACA
>NC_134881.1:34385909-34390909 GCF_041734735.1 Babylonia areolata | reverse complement strand
GTTTGTTTTTGGTGTATGGTTGGACAGCCTGTGGACACACGCACACACACACACAGACACACAGACACACAGACAGACACACACACACACACACACACACGCACGCACAAACACACACACACACACACACACGCACGCACGCACGCACGCACACACACGCCAAAAGCCCGCCCACCCACCCACCCATGCGCACACATAGTATCATCTGCCACCTTACTCTTGTTGCATTTGTGTAGGTGCGTGCACTCATTGCATGATAGAGAAAGAGAAAGACAGAAATAAAGAAAGAGAGAGAGAGAGGGGGGGGGGGGTGTTGGTAGTATGTGTGGGTGGGTGGGTGGAGGAAGAACGGTAGATAGGTGAGTGGGCGAAGGTATGTGTGAGGCTGAATGTTGTACATTTTGTGGTAATCTATGCAAAATGATTCCTTCTGCTGGTTTTCTGATTTCCACTGGTAAACACGTCTTGTGCGGTTTGCTGCTGTCCTGACCATCGCCTTCCGTGTGGTCGTGCATCGCTGTGTGTGTGTGTATGTGTGTGTGTGTGTGTGTGTGTGTGTGTGTGTGTGTGTGTGTGTATGTGTGTGTGTGTGTGTGTGTGTGTGTGTGTGTATGTGTGTGTGTGTGTGTGTGTGTGTGTGTGTGTGTGTGTGTGTGTGTATGTGTGTGTGTGTGTGTGTGTGTGTATGTGTGTGTGTGTGTGTGTGTGTGTGTGTATGTGTATGTGTGTGTGTGTGTGTGTGTGTGTGTGTGTGTGTGTGTGTGTGTGTGTGTGTGTGTGTGTGTGTGTGTGTGTGTGTGATCTCTGATTACAGCCTGACAGTGGTGACGATGACACATGGTGGAGTGATGGCCTAGAGGTAACGCGTCCGCCTAGGAAACGAGAGAATCTGAGCGCGCTGGTTCGAATCACGGCTCAGCCGCCGATATATTCTTCCCCTCCACTAGACCTTGAGTGGTGGTCTGGACGCTAGTCATTCGGATGAGACGATAAACCGAGGTCCCGTGTGCAGCATGCACTTAGCGCACGTAAAAGAACTCACGGCAACAAAAGGATTGCTCCTGGCAAAATTCTGTAGAAAAATCCACTTCGATAGGAAAATCAAATAAAACTACACGCAGGAAAAAAAAAAAATGGGTGGCGCTGTAGTGTAGCGACGCGCTCTCCCTGGGGAGAGCAGCCCGAATTTCACACAGAGAAATCTGTTGCGATAAAAAGAAATACAAATACAAATGATGGTCGCACCCCTTGCCGAGCTTCACACTCCACGCCGCCGCCCTGCTGGTGCAGGAAAACTGCGTTCTCTGTGCCCCTCGGTGTTGTCATCTGTGACAGCGTTGACTAATTGGCTAAAATGCTACAACTGACCAAGGGATTGATAAATCCTCTCCTACACTCGTCTGGCTGACATCAAAATTTGAGGCTACTTTTCCAGATATCAGAAAGGGTAGGGGGCGGAGGGGGAAGGGGCACACAGTGTGTGTGTGTGTGTGTGTGTGTGTGTGTGTGTGTGTGCGTGTGTGCGTGCGTTCGTGCGTGCGTGCGAGGTGTTGCTTGTGTGCGTGGGAGTGCATTAGTGGATCAGTGCAGTGAGTGAAAAATAGACAGAAAACAGATGGACACAGAGAGAGGGGAACAGCTCGAATAAAGTCAGGCTCTAACAATGTTTACACGTACATTATGCACATGCCAACAGTATAATGATGGCGTCTTCCAAACCTAACCCTTGACTTTTAGAAAAAAAACACAAAAAAACACGAACACGTCAGTTCGTTCTTTGACAACCTGTCAGTATGCAGTTAACTAGGGCGTAAAAGAGAGAGAACACAATACAGAGAGAGAGAGGGAGAGGGAGGGCAGAGAAGAAGAGACACATTGTAAAGCGAGCAAGAGGGGTCGGGGGTGTGGTGAGGTAGGATGGCAAAAAAAAAAAAAAAATGGACAACAGGAAAGAACAAGAGTTAACCAAGTGGAAGCTTCGAGACACGGCGGTTTTTACCAACAACTCCCTTTCGAAACAAAGCAGCGCACTGTTCAGTTTGTGCACAGGAAGTGAGAGCAAAGCGGTGAGGGATGGAAACAGTCTCAAAGAGTAGCGTGCCCACCGCTGAGTGGATATGACATGGCGCCCGCTACGTTGTGTGTGTGTGTGTGTGTGCGTGCGTGCGTTCGTGCGCGCGAGGGGTTGCTTGTGTGCGTGGGAGTGCATTAGTGGATCAGTGCAGTGAGTGAAAAATAGACAGAAAACAGATGGACACAGAGAGAGGGGAACAGCTCGAATAAAGTCAGGCTCTAACAATGTTTACACGTACATTATGCACATGCCAACAGTATAATGATGGCGTCTTCCAAACCTAACCCTTGACTTTTAGAGAAAAAACAACACACGAACACGTCAGTTCGTTCTTTGACAACCTGTCAGTGTGCAGTTAACTAGGGCGTAAAAGAGAGAGAACGCAATACAGAGAGAGAGAGAGAGAGAGAGGGGGGGCGGTGGCGGGGGGCAGAGAAGGAAGAGACACATTGCAAAGCGAGCAAGAGGAGTCGGGGGTGTGAGAGGTAGGATGGCAAAAAAAAAAGAAAAAAAAAAGGACAACAGGAAAGAACAAGAGTTAACCAAGTGGAAGTTTCGAGACACGGCGGTTTTTCCCAACAACTCCCTTTCGAAACAAAGCAGCGCACTGTTCAGTTTGTGCACAGGAAGTGAGAGCAAAGCGGTGAGGGATGGAAACAGTCTCAAAGAGTAGCGTGCCCACCGCTGAGTGGATATGACATGGCGCCCGCTACGTTGTGTGTGTGTGTGTGTGTGTGTGTGTGTGTGTGTGTGTGTGTGTGTGTGTGTGTGTGCGTGCGTGCGTTCGTGCGTGCGAGGGGTTGCTTGTGTGCGTGGAAGTGCATTAGTGGATCAGTGCAGTGAGTGAAAAATAGACAGAAAACAGATAGACACAGAGAGATGGGAACAGCTGGAATAAAGTCAGGCTCTAACAATGTTTACACGTACATTATGCACATGCCAACAGTATAATGATGGCGTCTTCCAAACCTAACCCTTGACTTTTAGAAAAAAAACGAACACGTCAGTTCGTTCTTCGACAACCTGTCCGTGTGCAGTTAACTAGGGCGTAGGAGAGAGAACGCAATACAGAGAGAGAGAGAGAGAGGGGGCGGTGGCGGGGGAGGGGGGCGGGGGGCAGAGAAGGAAGAGACACATTGCAAAGCGAGCAAGAGGGGTCGGGGGTGTGGGAGGTAGGATGGCAAAAAAAAAAAAAATGGACAACAGGAAAGAACAAGAGTTAACCAAGTGGAAGTTTCGAGACACGGCGGTTTTTACCAACAACTCCCTTTCGAAACAAAGCAGCGCACTGTTCAGTTTGTGCACAGGAAGTGAGAGCAAAGCGGTGAGGGATGGAAACAGTCTCAAAGAGTAGCGTGCCCACCCGCTGAGTGGATATGACATGGCGCCCGCTACGATGTTTTTGTGAACGCGGTGGGAATTCAGTCTCTGTGTGTGTGCGTGTGTGTGTGTGTGTGTGTGTGTGTGTGTGTGTGTGTGTGTGTGCGTGCGTGCGTGTGTGTGTGTGTGTGTGTGTGTGTGTGTGTTCGCACGCGCGCGTTAGGGGTGGGTGTGGGGGGGGGGGGTGTTTTCAGGAAAATTGGCAGAGTTGGAGGAGAGAGGGGGTGTCTATGAAGAGACTTTGCTTTGTGTCCTGTACACACAACAGGTTGGGGCTTCACACGTTTCGGGCACTTGTAAGTGTCTTGTGTGTATGTGTATGTGTGTGTGTGTGTGTGTGTGTTTGTCAGAGAAACTATTGATTATTACGCGTCAGAATGTGAGGTGTGAAATTATGAAGTATAGCTCGTTTTTTTTTTTGTTTTTTTTTTATTCACGCTTGTGTCAACAGTTTTTTTTTTGTTTTTTTTTGTTGTTGTTGTTTTTTGAGGTCGTTTTGAACTGAATGGATCTCTCTCAAAATGAAGAAGTTCATCACAGTCTGATGGAGCAGCGTTATGCTCGTGGTAAGCAGACGTGCAATTTTGTGGTCTAATTTTCCTTTCGTTCTTACATATCAGATCTCCCATTATGATGTTCCTGTTTATGATTAAAAAAGAAAGAAACATAGAAAACGACACTTTTGTTTATATTGTTATTTATTCGTTACACGATGGCATAAGAAACGTACACTTCTTCCAGTTTATGTTAATTTGTTTTGCTGTGGTATACGAACTAGAAGAAAAGATTAGTTAGACAATCATTGGAAAACATTAAAGTAACCTTGAACTTGGCTTTAATAAACACATATTCATGTACGCTTTTTCAATGTTCGCCATTTTATCTATAGATAAATTGAACATGAAATGAATTCTAACACATGAGTCTATTGCAGACATTACAAGACGGATTTGAATTCAGTTAT
This sequence comes from Babylonia areolata, assembly GCF_041734735.1. NCBI lineage: Eukaryota > Metazoa > Mollusca > Gastropoda > Neogastropoda > Buccinidae > Babylonia > Babylonia areolata. The sequence goes on along the minus strand of NC_134881.1, from coordinate 34,386,491 downwards.
TTCACACACTGTCGATATGTAAGAAACATACTTTTTTTAAAAATTAAACAGCGCATCTGTCGTCTTCAACTCGCTCTGTTCGCGCTCCCACCCCTCCCCCACACCCCTGAAAACGAAACAGTGAACCTTTTTGGTGAAGTACGAAAATAACCAACTCCTTATGCAACAGAGAGGGTGTTCTGGTGTTGTTTCCCCCCAAAAAAAAAATCAATAACCAAATTTATATATTATAGAACAGATCTCCTCCAATCATACGAACTGCGTTATCTACAGGCCTTGCACGTCGCAGGAAGCAATTATGTAAATTATTCTGCGTGTCTGGAACCAAATGATCAAACCAGCATCACCACCACCACCACCACCACTAGCTGCAGAGCATGATATTAAAACAGTCAGATGTCCCACCGAGCCCAGCCAATCAAATAACATCTGCTGGTTCTCTGATGATTTCCGGTGGTGACGCGTCTTGTGCGGTTTGCAGCTGTTCTGACCATCGCCTTCCGTGTGGTCGTGCATCGCTCTGTGTGTGTGTGTGTGTGTGTGTGTGTGTGTGTGATCCCTGATTACAGCTTGTCAGTGATG